>NC_083725.1:79700097-80012249 GCF_028564815.1 Eubalaena glacialis | reverse complement strand
TCATCCCGAAACCATCCACACATCACCCCCCCCAACCCCCATACCCCCCAGTCCATGGAAAAACTGTCTTCCACGAAACCAGTCCCTGGTGCCAAAAAGCTTGGGGACCACTTAGATAGAGAGATGAAGCAAACTGCCCAAGGCTGCACAGCTAGGACATGGATCTGAGGAGCCAATCTATCACAGCTATGCATGTGAGCCCATACTGACTCCACTACTACCTCTCTTGGGTACTCAAAATCCATTCTTTTAATCTTTTCTGAGACTAATGTCAAACAAATGCGTTTATTGTTTGTGGAGCCCACCTTTTCCTCCCTCTGAAAATCAGAGTATCATGTACCTATCTCAAATATTCCAGAACCTTTCCCATTCTCTACAGTGCCTGCTAGAAAAATAAAGGCTGTTTGCTCTTTTGTAAATTCTCTCCATACCCTGGGACAAAATTCATCTATATTAGGATGTTTGAATATGTTTATAAACAAATACATACTCTCCTATAATCTTCATTGATCTGGGACTTCAGTTCCCTTAGGGCAACTTTAGTTCTACCCTTTTCAGTTAGAAAATAAATCACTCTCCTTGCCCCAAAATACTGAAGAGATCTCATTTTCTTTATGATCCAAAAGCATTACAAAATCTGCCCCAAGCAGCAAGCCTGTTCCCTCTTTAAAATTCTTGCTTCACACAGAAACTCCCAAAGACTTCTGTACTTCAACAAGCTTTTACCATCCCTGGAGCTTTTGCTTCCTTCTGTACTTCAGGCTATCCTCTTATGTGCTCTTGTCTGGGCATCTTTTGCTCATTTAGTTTATCAAACTGTGTTCTGTGCCTTGCTTCCAACGCTATCCTCACTGTGGGCTCTTATACTCCACAGCCACAGTCATGGGCATGTCCTAACAACACCCAGTCTCAGGGCATCCAGCCTAGATCAAAGGCTTAGCCCGTACCTTGCAAGGGAGAAGAACAGAGATAAAACTAGATTACTTGTCTTCTGCTGTCTTCCTTCAGTGTTCCACTATCTCAATCCACACAAAAAAGTGACACACACCCCTACCTGTTATTCCCAACATGTTTGTTTTTTTCTGAGGACTATAAAGATGTTTCCACATTCTCTTCTTCACTGTCATCCCTACGTGATTCATCTGAACTGGGTAACTATCAAGGATTTTGATAAATTTTAAAAGGCTCTCTGCCAAATCCTGAACATATGCCCTAAAAGCCAGCACACCTCTGTGGTGAGTCTACTGCAGTGTTGTCCAATAAAGCTTTTTTCCATCATGGAACTGTTCTGTCTAAAATGACTGGCGTTAGCCACGTATGGCTATTGAGCACTTGAAATGTGGCTAGTGTGACTGAGGGACTGAATTTTTAATTTTAATTACTTTAATCGAAGTTTCAACAACGATTTGTGGCTAGCCTGACAACTACAATCCATCTCTTCTACACAGTGCAAGCAAAGTGCTTTCTTTCACCTTTTAGTTCTAGACAATATCCCCTTATTTTTCCGCACTTTTCACCAGAAGATCTAACATTCTCTCTATTTAGGGTAAATCTTGTAATATTTTTTAAATTCTCATAATACAATTTCTTCATCTATTCCCCTTATTTTTTCATAGTCCTGCTTCACAATCTCAAAACAGAGAATCTTAACATTTATCATATAGGTCCAAGGTTCAAAGTTTTTTCCTTCCTTCTTTGTATCACATTCCTCTACTCCCTATTTCCCTAACATAGGCTCTGTACCCCCTGGACGTCTTTATACATTATTTCCCTTTTCTATCTAGGAACTTTTCACCTTCCTTTAAGTTGGAGTGCAGAAGTATGAGTCTCAATGCCCATCACCTTCTTTTCAAGCATTGTAATCAATTCACATTTATCATACACATATTTGAATGTTGTTCCTTTGGCCAAAAAAAAAAAAAAATGACATCTCTGAAAATTAGTACAATAGTCCAACAGCCTTCCATACATCTTGAATACGGTTGGAATTTCAATAAGCACTCTCTAACTAGTGTCTTCTGGATTACTATCTGTACTAATCTCAGGGGCAAAGTATTCAATCACTGCTGACCTTTCAAGGTTTAGTAGTATGTCAAGCTCAGTGTAGTAACTCCATAAGTTTTGCTAAATAAAAACTGCATCAATGATAGTGAATCAGGAAAATGGACTTTGGAGTCAGGGCTGAGTTCAAGTCCTAGATCTGCCACTTACTAAATATATGACTACAGGCAAGTTATTTAAAACATTCTCAGTTTTTGTTTCTTAATCTATAAGACAGAGATAATAATAGTATATATTTTTTATGGAAAAGATCTAGCGTACTTCTTCTGTGTACTGTACCTTGAAAAACAAAATCTCTCACAGGGCAGTTATCTCCAAGAATTACTGTAAAGGATTAAATGAAGTAATGTCTGCAAAGCACTTAACACAGTGCTTGGCACATATTAAGAGTTCTATAAATGCTAGATATTTTAATTGTTAGCCTCCTTCTAACTACTGTGTTTTCTCTTTCTGGCCAGACGTATGGTTTGGTTCTTATCAACAAACTAATACCAATTAGTACAATCAATATAGTCTCCCAGACAGTTACCGGACTGTAAAGTGCCCAACTACAAGAAAACCTATCATTTAACTATTATTTAATTTTTTTCCACCTTCTAGATTCTCTTATAAAGTACATTCAATTTATGGACCATCTTCTGAAGGAGTATTTTAAAGCTCTGCAGTCAATGTTGAGGAGATTTAGCAAATACACAATGACAAATTACTGCCAAACAACAAAAATTAAGTGAGGTAGAAAAGTTGATTGATAGTAAAAAAGAGCCTAAAGGAGCACAGTATGTAAATACCACTGAAATACAAAATGATTTTCATAATAGAGAAAAAATATGGACAATTATTATTGTTATTATTACCTTTTTTTCAGTATTGTAATACTTAGCAAGTACCTATAAGTGTCTCAGGCAAAAGATGTATAAGAAGTTATAGGTAAGCAGTAGACAGAGAGGAAAAGCACTGGGCTAAGATTCAAGAGAACACCTTTGAGTCCAAGTTTTACCACTTACACTATCTTCACTGTTCTGGCTTTTAGGTTTTTTGTCCATAAAACAAAGAAATGGACTATCAGAGGTTCCCAAACATTATGAGAATCATTTAAGAAACCTTTTAAAATGTACAGATCCCTAGACTCTACATTGAGCCTACTGAATCAGAAATCTCTGGGAGCAGGTACAGGGAAATAGCATTTTTAAATGCTACTCAGTTAATTCTGAGGTGTAGCCAGGTATGGGGACCAGTGCACTAAAAAGCTAAGGTTCCCTTCTACTTCTTACTTCTATGGTTTGTATACTTGTGCTTTCTTCATTCTGATTTTATGATAGTGAGACCTATCAGGAATTTACTCAAAACAGCTAGTCTAGCAACATTACTAGGATTAGAAGAAGCTGATCTCCTATCTCATGCCTTCTGTATGCATAGAAGTCATAGTATAATGGATAAAGGCACTTCACAGGAGACTTGGCTCTATTTACTAGCCATGGAACCTTGGGCAAGTCAAATAACCTCTATACATTATCTTCCTCATCTGTAGGGTGTTATTGGGCTAAAATGAGAATACTGTACTAGGAAGTCTCTTGTACGTATTATAATAGTTTAGTATTTAGTATATTGATTAATATTCAAAGCCCTTTGTTACCATGAAAAATTAAATATCATGGTGGTTATTAAACTAAAGTATGTATGTAATAGACTTTAAAGGTTTTTCAACAGAAATGTTAAAACAAATTTGCAATGCTTAATTATTCTATATATTTCTAAAAATTCAATAAACTACAATTTATGAGTCATATGACACAGACTGAAGTAATTATTTAATTTTAAGAATTAAAATCAATTCATTGTTGCAAGTTTAAGAGTCTATAAATTATAAATGTAAGAATCTGGTTAGGTAATAATGGATTCTGAAATCCAGTCAAAGGCAATCTGCACTATAACAAGAAACACTAACTAGGGATACTACTGAGTCTGAAGTATAAATGCTAATATCCAAATTGCTTATAGATGGACAAAACTATAATTTTAGGAAAAATAACAATGGTCTTATAATGACAAAATCCAGTGTATGTGTTCTACCCTAAAATTTTCTAATGGAAAATATGATCAACGAAAAAAAAAAAAGTTTCAAAGGCCAATATTTTTTATCCTGGTAAAAACGGTACAGTTTCAAAAGCCAGTATTTTTTATCCTAGGCACAATATAGTTTCATTTGGTTGCTGTTAGTTTCTTTCCTGGATGAATGCCTACAGACTTTCTAAAACACAGGGTAATGACAAAAACGTGTTTCGAGAAAACAGAAATGCCACAAACTGAGGAACGTCAGATATATTATGTCAGAAATGAACTTTCTTCCACAATGGCACATTTCAAGCGTGAACACCATATTTCAGAAAACAGTAGATTTCAGGCATCTTTGTCACTTGTTTTTGTTTAAAGAAGGAGGCTAGAACAAAAACTGACTTTGTTTCCATGTCTCTCAAAATTTTTTAACCAAGAAGAAACAGCAAAAGAGATAGTTTCTGGGCTTCCCTGGTGGCGCAGTGGTTGAGAATCTGCCTGCCAATGCAGGGGACACGGGTTCGGGCCCTGGTCTGGGAAGATCCCACATGCCGCGGAGCAACTGGGCCCGTGAGCCACAACTACTGAGCCTGCGCGTCTGGAGCCTGTGCTCCGCAACAAGAGAGGCCGCGATAGTGAGAGGCCCGCGCACCGTGATGAAGGGTAGCCCCCGCTCGCCGCAACTAGAGAAAGCCCTTGCACAGCAACGAAGACCCAACACAGGCAAAAATAAATAAATAAATTTTTTAAAAAAAAAGAGATAGTTTCTTGTGATTCATTACCACTGCCAAACCTTTTCTTACTCCTATTTCTTCCATTCTGTGCTTCTTTCTTGGCTTTCCTTATTATATTCCCTTGGTTTGTGGTACCATAGCCTAATCCAGACCTGCCAGTGACACCCTTGGGCATTTGTTTATTTAACCAGTACACTTAAAACTAAACACATTTTAAATTTCTCCTCTGCAATAAAAAATTTTCCTAATTACCTTGTAAATTATTCCTGCCATAAGTACCATGAGTTTAACTTTAATTATAATGAAAGGAAAAGACAAAGGAGAAGGAGAAATTGGATTATTACTCAGACAACTTATCCAGGCCCTACACTGAAGACAAAGGAAATGGCAAAGAAAAACTGTAGTTCTTAGAAAGCTAAAAGGTGAATTATAAATATCCAAACGTAATTCTACAACATTTAAAGTATGTTTCTTCAAACAAAAGTGTTCACTCTAATTGATGTGTCATTATATCACAATTACAAAACCAACAGGTTAATAAAAATTAGGTGGGATAAAATTTGGGGGCAAAGGTCAAAAGATATTCCGAACTTAATATGTACTTTCCTTCTATCTTCCTCATTCTCCTGCAACTACATTAGTATAATTTTTTTTAAACAATCATATTTAACGTGTTAAGGGGTCAGAAAACTTTTCCTGTAAAGGGCAAGAGAGTAATATTTTAGGCTTTGTGCCATGCATGTTCTTCTTTGTTGTTGTTTATTTTGTTTCTTTGGTTTTTTTTAAACAATCCTTTAAAAATGTAATAACCATTCTCAGTTCACAGGCAGTACAAAAAGAGGCCAAATGCTGGATCAGGTCCAAGAGTTGTAGCTTGCTAATCCCTATGTTACTGTATACCTGTTACAATTCTAAGGCTCTACAAATATTAAATCATTCTAGCGATCCTATGAAGTTGGTGCTATTATTACCATCATTTCCATTTTAAAGCTGGGGAAACTGAGGTACAGAACTTGCCCAAGGTCACAGAACCAAGTAAATGATGGAGCTGAGATTCAAATCTGGGCAGTTTGGCTCCAAAAACTGTGTTCTCAACCACTGCTCTATGCTCTTTCTCTATTACGAAGGACTTAAGAGTATAAGATGTAAAGGAATTGATGCCAATTCAGAAACCTTCTGGTCAACAAAGAAAGGAGTTGTCGTACTGACCATGCCCTCTACTTGCAGAGAAAAAAAATGTCGCCTACCAAGAATCAGACTGGAATTCAACTGCCAGCAATATTGGGTGAGATAAGACAACAGAACCTTCCTATTTCTGAAGAAAAGCAATGTTAAACAACTTAGAAACTATACATATATTATGTAATCAAGTCTGGGGATGAATAAAGTCATGTTCAAGCATGCAAGAATTCAGAAAGCATACCTTCCACATAGTCTTTCTTCAAAGGTTCTTTGAGAATGTACTTTAGCACAATGAAGGAGTACACTGAGCAAGAGAAAAACAGTTAAATTATTATGGAAGTTCAAATGAAGAAGAGATTGTTTTTAAGGGAGCCAGAGGAAGAAGGTAGGTGGGATTTGATTACTCCAAAATAGAAAAGAGGTGGGGGAAAGGGAAGAAAGAACAGGAATGGGGTGTAGGGGGAGCAGTATGGAAGGACAGCTCATTTCAGAAAAAGAATAGAATAACAGAGGCCATCTCTTAGTTATCCCTGTGTATTGCTCTTTGGTTAAAAAGGACCAAAATTAGCATCTGAGTAAAGTCCTTCTCAAATTGCAGTTCCAAGACAATACAGATTTTGTTAAGATCTTCTAGGTGGTTTCTTAAGTTTTCATGCTTTCTTATACGTATATATTATTTTGTATATCAAACTAATCGAATTTTGTTAACAGCCGTCACTTTAGTAGAATCATGAAAGGTAACACATTCTTTGTATTTATTCTAGATAACAGTCAAAGAATCATCAGGTGGGCCAAGTAGTCAAAGAAGTCCTTTATTACTTAGCCTCTTTGTACCTTAGTTTCCTCATCTGTAGAATAGAGTTGAACAGGTAGTAGCAGCAGTGGCAATGCAATAAAGAGTATGACTTTCCCAGAGTTGAGTTCAAATCTAGGCTCTGCTACTTAATAGCTGTGTGACCCTGGAAAAGTTTTAACTTTACCTAGTATCTGTAAAAATGGAGCTAATTATGGTACCAACTTCAAAGGATTGTTGTTAGAATTAAGGTGATAACAAGTATAAATCACTTAACACAGTGCTTGTGCTTCAGCACAAAGTGTAAGCACTTAGTAGATATTATTGATCTATCCTGCCAACATAGTTTAAATACACTGCCCCCCATCCCAGAGCCCCTACACCAAAGCTTAACAATCTGTATCTAATAACAACGACAAAAAAGTTAGAAAAATTGAACATACTGAAGAAATTAATTTGATTTAGTACTGCCTAAATAGCCAGCAGAGATTATAGAAAAATTAAATGGATTAAATTCAATACCTCTACTCTAATACTCAGGTATTTAAATTTTCTGGCTTTTTGTCTGTGGCAGTCAACCACAAATAACAAACAAACAACAAGACTATTGTGCCCTAAAATCCAAAGCAAACATTAGTTGGAAAGAATTAAGGAATTTATTCTAGTATCCATACTGCACAGAAGTTACCTCTAAGTTTAGAGTGATTCCTAACTGAAAGAATCACAAATATAGGGGTGTCTTCTTGGTATCACAGACATATCTGATCCGCAGGTGTTTGAGTATGCCTGAAGGAGAATTTAACTGCCAATGGGTCTTACAATGTAACAGATGGTGTGTGTAAGCAAATTTAAAAAAATAAAAATTAAAACAGTAGATAAAATTCTGTGAAAACTGAACTAAAGGAGATTCTAAAACAAAGCTCTACAGTGAAATTACTTCATCAGACAGTGTATCACAAGAATATCCTTAATCTAAAGTAGGTCTGCAAGTTAACCTGTACGTTTAGAACCCCATAGCCTGACAGTTAAGAGAAAGTGTTTTTTAATGTTTTACTTCTCATCTAGAAACACTGTTTGTCTGCAGTTTTAAAGAAAAACACCTATCACCTGAATTTCACAAGTTGAAAATTCTCTTTAACATTTTTAAATTAGAGTCATCTTGATCATGGTTGAAATAGAGTGAGTTTCGAAACCAGACTCAGTTAAAACACATCTTGGCCACTATCCCTTGTGTTATCTTGAATAATCAACATAATCTCTCCACTTTTCACTTTTCTCATCTATGTAATCCTATATATTTATAAAATAATGTATAAAGTTGCATGTTTAATATTTGTCTCTAATATTAGTAAAAACCTCTATGAAAATAAGGACAGTGTCTATCAAGGCAACTGGCCTGGATCCTTCCAAAAGTCACTTCATTGGGGAAAAAAAATGGTGGGGATGGTGCGGTTCTATATTAAATAAGATGAAAGAGACATAACCACACGCAATGTATAAAACCTTGCCTCATTTGGAAAAAATGAGAGCTATAAAAGATATTCTTGGGACATTTGGGAAAACTTAAAGTGGATATTAGATAATATAGAATTATTATTAATTTTCTTAGGTATATAAGGGTTTTGTAGTTATGTTGGAGTCCTTATTCTTAGAATGCATGCTGAGGTATATAGCGTGAAATATCATGATTTCTAATGGTTTAGGGAAAAAACCAGTAAATACAGCAAAACATTAACAACTATTAAATTCAGGCAGAGGATGCACAGATTTTTGATGATCTGTTTCAACTTTTCTGTGTGGTTAAAAATTTTCACAACAAAAACTAATGAAAAATGAATAGAATCATATGTTCCAGAAATGCAAGTATAATTCAGTATTGAGCAACCTGTTAATATACTTCCCCTTATTAATAAGTGAAAGAAAAAAGTATGTAATTGTTCAACAGATGCTGAAAAACTACTGTCTTGGAAGTGCTCACTCTTTGCAATTAGAGAAGAAAAGCAAAATCTGAGATTGGAAAGAAAGAAAAATTATCACTTACAGATGACATAATTATTTACTCGGAAGCTTCAAGAAAAACAACCTAAAATTTATAAGAAACAGTAAGTTCAGCAAGATTGTTATTAATATACAAATTAACTATATTTAATTTCAATGTCAGAAGAAATGATATATTTGAGTCAAAACTATAATTGAAATTTTGAGTCAGGTGACTCCTATGCATAGCCTAACAGTGAATGTTCAGTTTTCAGTAATTTTCAATTTTCACTGAAGTGTTCTCTTTCTCAAGTATTTAATACAGCAAAATCACTTCTGAAACAGTCAGAATCCCTTTGTTTCCCCCTCATGTAGTGTAATGGTGGCCCTGTTAATGGCTCCAAGCTCCTGCAAAAAAATGACGTCCTACTCTTTGAGGTCTTTTAAACTTATACTTTCTAGCTTTAGTTTTAGCTTTTGTCAGATCTTTCTTAGCCTTTTTATTTTTCATTTTTCTTTCTACTTTTATCAATACCAATTGTTTCCTTTTTAGGACCATTTCCTACAAAATGATCCTGCACAAAAGTCTGTGTCACTTCATGGAAGTTATTGTAAACAGGAAAAATAGCGGCAAATGCTGAAGTAGGACAATCATCTAGGCTCACCTACTAGCTGACCCCCACACCCTAGCCTGAAGAGTATGTAATTAAAAGTCATGCCTTAACAAAATTATTATACTTCTATTTGAAAATATATACTACTAAGGTTCTATCTGAAAATTCAAAAAGATCTCAGAACTCATGCCTCATAATATACCAGACATATTGGTCAATTTCCAACTTTGACGGATTAAGAAAAATAAACAGGAGTAATGGGAAGTAAAACAGAGAAAACAGAGGACAAGAGACAGACACAGGTAAAATAAGAAATTGAAAAAATACACAATTGCAGTTTTATTGTCTCTTTTTTTAGACCATCCTAAAAGATAATTTTATAAGATAAAACATTCACTCCTAATCTTTCAACACTCTATAGAATCCTCACAAAGTCCTTGTTATAACTTTTTGTTGACAAATATTAGTGAAACCTAATGAGTAAAAATTAAGGTGTTCAAGCATGTTGGAAGAATTTGAATGCCACTTTCTCATATTGTCATTTTGTAAAGCAATGTTTTGATACATACTACTCTCTCCAAATAAGTATATCAATATGCCAAAATGAGTTTTCCATAATGTACATTTTTAAAATATCAAGAATATGTGTGTCTAAACAATGGGAATTAAAATAACAATTTCATTAGGTCTTTATGAAACTGCACAAAACAGAAATCATGTTATCAATCAGTATTTTATGCAAGGCAAAACAAAACACCTAGAATGCTAACATGATATATTTTAAATTGTTCTCTTTGATTTGGCAGACACAGATGATCCCTCCTAGTAAGTTTTCTTGAACAGCTGTATTTTTTAAGATCATTATTTTCCTCTCAAAGTTATCTAACCATGAAAAAATGACACTTAAAAAGGCCTCAAATTATATATAGTTCCTCAGAGGATATTTAATCTGACCTATTCTTCGTATCAAATTAGTCTGGAGCCATGGTTCTCAACCTAGTTTCCCCAATAAAATAGTTGCTAAAACCCCATCCTCTGACATGCTGATTGAGCATTAACAATTCTTACTAACAACGGAAACGTTCAGGATGGTTTCGTACCGGTATGTAATCTAGACATAAGGAAAAAAAAAATCACTCTTAATTTTGTAAGCTTTTTTATTATTTTTATCTCATCTTCTTCTACTTGCCCCTCTGCTTGCCCAGCTTTTGACATAACTGTCTCCTTTGCCTCAACTTGAACATGTCAGACACACTCCTGTCTCAGGACTAATGCCCTTGCTCTTCTCTCTGCCTGTAAAGGTTCTTCTCCAAGGTATTTGCATGTCTCCCTCCCATACCTCCTTTAGGTCTTTCTTTGCTTAGATGTCAACTTCCTAGGAAGGTCTTCCTCAAAAACCCAGTTTAAAATTACAACTTCCTCTCCCATCCCCAGAACTCTCTTTTACCCTTCCTTGCTTAATTTTGGCCATGGCACTTACTTATCAACAGCTGACCATTAGTTTTTGCATTTATTTTCTGTCTCCTTCTACTAGTATATAAGGCCAATGAGGGCAGTTTCTCTATGGGAACTAAACTACAGCTGGATAGCTAAATAGCACCAAACAGTAATGCATTTCTACAACGAAAAAAAAGTAATAATATTTTTAAAATAGCACATTATCCAGAAAATAATTAAAACAACACACTCTGACTTAGTTATATACCAAAAGTCCTTAAATAAAGTATATAATCACTATTTAGAAGATTGATCTGAAAGAAGTCACTTTTCCTCTATATTTCAGTTTCCACATCTATAAAATAGACATTTTACAAGGGTGTCGTAAGGATAAAATCAAAGTAAAAGGCTTTAAAACTTTAAAAAATGAAACAAATGTAAAGTGATAGTGGTGGGGTATAATCAAGAGTTGTTATTTAGAATGTGAACAAAATTCTAAACATAAAACACAGGGAACTGAGACAAGCTGATATAACATGATTATCTGTTACTACATATAAATTAAAAATTAGACATCCACAATTAGAATATGGACACCACTGCATACTTGAGACACAAAAATATCTATTCTACACTGAGGAAAAAAAGACAAAGTTACTTAATTTTTCTGGCTTTTTCATGTTTAATCATTTATGTTTAATCAAAAATTCTTGAGCTACTTAACCTCTCTATGGTTCAGTTTTCTCATGACTAAAATGGAAATAACAGAAAATGTTAGATGTTAAATGATAATGACAGAGTGACAGAGGTCACATCTGATCCCAAATCTGGCTCTAAAGGTTTTGCTCCTTCCATTACACTTTTAGGGCATATTATCCAAACCAGGTAAAAAGTTGAAGGTGTGCCTAGGGAAATCATATCTTTCAGAAGAAGCAGAAGACTATGTTCAAGTGATAATGCTCAAAGAACAGTATCAGTATGTATGTTATCAATATTACCATGACTTCACAGAACCTGCTAAAACAATAACTAAAAATAAGATTGAAAAATAACCTGAAACATCAAAGAACATCTAGAGTAATATTGTCTCCAACCACATCTCTCAATCTAAAATATTAAAACCATTTATGCCCTTTTTCTTATACAATTGTAGGTTAAAAAAATTCATAAAAGAATGAAAAAGTAGGGCTTCCCTGGTGGCGCAGTGGTTGAGAATCTGCCTGCCAATGCAGGGGACACGGGTTCGAGCCCTGGTCTGGGAAGATCCCACATGCTGCGGAGCATCTGGGCCCGTGAGCCACAATTACTGAGCCTGTGCGTCTGGAGCCTGTGCTCCGCAACAAGAGAGGCCGCGATAATGAGAGGCCTGCGCACCGCGATGAAGAGTGGCCCCCACTTGCCGCAACTAGAGAAAGCCCTCGCACAGAAACGAAGACCCAACACAGCCATAAAAAAAAAAAAAAAAAAGACTGCAAATTGCTACAGTCACTATAGAGGACAATTGGCAATATTTAAAAAAAAAAAAAGAATGAAAAAGTAGATGCAGTAACAAAGAGAATGTAGTGGATAACTGCCCATTCTTGGCCACTCAACATCTGAACTCCTTTTCTACATTTGAGAAATTCTCTACCTGATGAATGTTGATGGCCTGCAGAGCTCACTTCCCACTACACCTCCTGAAAACGCCAGACATTCACTTCCCAATCATTCCTGGAGTTATGGCACTAGCATATATCCTTAGATCAACTACTCAGAAACACCCATCAGGGTTTTAAATTGAAGGATAATGATACAATAGAGGGAGAATCCATTCCGGAGACAAGTGGAAACTGATGACAGTAACATCAAGGTTCTGAGGTAGCAGTGTCAGAGGTAACAGGTGGCATTTGTGGGCTAGGATAATCAAGGTGCAAGTAAGTATTCATTGTTGGTGGCAGCCATGCGTATATTCACCATATGAATGTTGTGCTGTGATTTTTGGCTGTGGTCTTGTCTGCTGCCTAACTTCTCTTATTTCTGTCCTTTTTTTGAGACTAGTTTTCCAGCTTTCCCAGTGATTCTTTGAGATTCTCAATATTCTTTCAAAAATTTTTTTCAGTTCTTAAAACAGCCAAAGTTGATTTCTATTATTTGTAACTAAGAACTCTAATTTATATACCCTTAATTCATAATTTATTCAATCATTCTAGTCATGCATTATGTTTTTGTTACAAAGTATTTGAATACTCCATTAAATGCAAAACAAAATTTAGGATTATGATTTTTATACTCAAATTTGTTTCATAGTACTTGTATATAGAGATAAATTATATTTTATATAATGAGTATAGTCCTGAAAGTTAGATAATCAACCTCTGAATATCCATCATACTTATCGCACAGTAGTTAGGTCTTACGTATGTTTCAGTAAAACTTTTTGCTTGCAAATTAAAGTATAAAAAATTATAAAATCTCGGTATTTTATTACATAGTAGTTAATTTCTGCAACCAAGATGGAATAACATAGGTAAGTAAGCAGAGGTGGCAGTGAGAAATATGATTTATTTTTACTAAAGCAAATCCATCATTATATAAATTTGAGGAAATACAACTAGCCAAGTTCCACCCAGACTAGAACTTTATTGCTTTTGGTCAGAGGTCACTGGGGAAATAAGCACAATGTGATCTTTGAAATGTTATAAACTACAAAAAAGTAATAAACATAAAAGTCAGTATATTCAAATTAATTTCAAAGAGAGTCATCAAATTAACACATGACTATCATTTAAAATTCCTAAAACAACTGAGCTATAACTCT
This sequence comes from Eubalaena glacialis, assembly GCF_028564815.1. Taxonomy (NCBI): domain Eukaryota; kingdom Metazoa; phylum Chordata; class Mammalia; order Artiodactyla; family Balaenidae; genus Eubalaena; species Eubalaena glacialis. The sequence continues at coordinate 79,998,602 of NC_083725.1, read as the reverse complement.
GATCAATAAAAGGACTGAGATGCTTTCTTATTTATCCACAACAGTCAATAATGCATTTGCTGTTGGCATCCTAAGGTAAATGCTAAAGAAAATGTCTCCAAGAAACATCTGATCATGCCCTTATCTGAAACTATATCGGAAGTAATAGGGAAGGTTGTCTAACTCAGGGGCTCCTACAGAAGATAAATGAACTGGGTGGAGATAAAGATGAGATTGTTCACGAGTATCTTCAGTGTGGCAGCGAGCATGGTCTGGAATCACACTGCTATAAAAGTGTCTGGGGTTTGGAAAAATATCAGTGACAATGTATATTTGAGAGACCTACTTTAATTACTTTTAATTATTCTATAGCACTCTGATAGATGAGGCAGTTATGCAACTCAGTATTTATATATGAAAAGATCTGCAGGCATATATAGAAGTAGTGTATTATCTTGATGTTTATGATAGCTACATGAATAAAAATTTAAGTATCATAGAAATTCTGCTATTACATAAAGTAATTTTCTGCTTAACAAGGTCAAAGAACAACTCCATGAAGCAAGAGTACAGACTGGGTTTGAGTATCAAATAGCTCTAGATTTTAATTCTGGTTCTATCTGTTTGATGAAGATCAAGATAACCTGTGCAACATCAGTTTCCTCATCTGTAAAAGGGAAATGATTAATACTTACCTTGCAAGAGTTCCGTGAGAATTAAATGAGATAATATAAGTAAAAGCCTTATCACTGAGTTACCAAGAATATAATAGGTGCTCAAAAAAATGTTACTTCCTCTTTCTTTTCTCTGATCCTCCCAGCTCCTCTCCATTGCCTCTGGCATTCTTTATAATGTTAACATGAAAAGAACTGACTAAATCTAGGTTCTTACAGTTTCTTCACAATTGTAGCAGTAAAGATATTTTCATTAAGTTTTTTTTTTTAATATTTATTTTCTTTATTTTTTTGGCTGCCTCGGGTCTTTGTTGCAGCGCGTGAGCTTCCCTTCAGTTAGTTGCTCGGCGTGCGGGATTCTCTCTAGTTGTGGCATGCGGGTTTTCTCTCTGTAGTTGTGGCACGTGGGCTCTGTAGTTTGTGGCACGCGGACACTCTCATTGAGGCTTGCGAGCTCAGAAACTGTCACGTGCGGGCTTAGTTGCCTCGCAGCATGGGATCTTAGTTCCCCGACCAGGGATCGAACCCGCGTCCTCTGCACTGGTAGGCGGATTCTTTACCACTGGACCACAAGGAAAGTCCTCCTCATTAAGTTTTAAATGTGACTTTCATAAAAGCATAAAAACATATTTAAATTAGAACAAACAACTTCATAACTTTTATCAGCCACATTTGGTTTGGCCAATAATGTGAAATGAACAAACTTACTTAAATTCATAATTTAAAAAATTTAAATTCAAATCCTAAAATAACTTCAAAACTTAAATTCCTAAAAACTCTTTTATTTGTCACTTAAGCATATGACTAATTACCTTATAAAACCTACTCATATATTATAAACTATAGTAAGCATGTTGATAAGACCTTTCTGTGTTAGATAAATGAAAGGAACTTGAAGAACTATCACATAAACAGTTCTAACATTCCTTTTCAATGATGCCTATGGGTATGCTCTTTATCACTGTCAAAATGGAATGTCATGAATCCAAAAGAGTATATTTAAGAAGTGTGCACTTGATAATGGCTACTCTGACATTCTGGAAATTGTAAGCCTTGTATGGTTAATTAAAATACTCATGGAATAAATAGTACATATTGATATAAGCACAAATAAATTAAAAATTAAAGTTCATAGCTAACAGAGGTAGGTCAAAAAAGATACAGGGAAAAAAATGCGATTTAGGAAACAGGTCTATCTGATTAGTAAATTTTATCCCAGACATTATTTAATTAAATGTCTCATTTAACTCTGAAACCTGATTATTGTAAGAATAATGGAATTACCAACAACCCAGTCCAAAACATATATTCATATGATATAAAAGGAGAGGAGAAGAATTCTTGACTTTACCAAAACGTTTAACCAAAGGCATATTTGTTTAACACAACTTGAAGATGAGACACTTGCTTTGTTAATGTACAGACAGATTAGCGTAGTGCCTAAGAGCAAAAGCTCTCCAACAATACTGACGGCCACTTACTAACTGTATAATCTTGAGGAAATTAGTTCAAACTCTCTGTACCTCATATCCCTGGATCATCTGTCAAGAATAAAAATAGCACCTGTCTCCCAGGGTTGTTTTGAAATATTAACTCAATAAATACACGTAAATCTCTTCAAAAGGTCCCATGAACATAGTAAATGTCAATATACATTAGCATCTTATTACAATTACTACTACTATTGTTGACATTTGAAAGTATCTATGATGGTTATACAATGCAATAAAATCATCAAGCAAAGCAAACAGTTGAAAAAGCTTAATTTACTAGCGAATTATCACTTAAACAGAAAGCATTTACCAAGGACTCTAATGAAATGGAGGAAGAAAAAGCACCTAGGTAAATAGAAGGTTTGGGGAGGAAGCTAGGATTTACCACCTTGAAAAAAGGCATTATAAACAAATCCTCCAGTTAACTGATGACAGTTCAACCTCAATATAAGATAAGAGGAGATAACCAAGATGGATGGATCCCAAATTCAGGAAATTCTGGGGAGTGCTTAAGCCCTGCCTTGGCTTCATTTCCTTCTTTCAGTAATCTCCCAATTCTCTGTTCCCCTTACCAGCAAAACTTCTCAAAAGAGTTCTACTTGGCTCTTTCTACTTCTCATCCTTCTTCTATTAAAATCTGATTTCTGCCCCAACCATCCCACTGAAATAACTCCTGAAGGCCATAAAACAACCTTCAACTTGCCAAATCCAATGGTTAATTCACAAACCTCACCTTGGTCAACCTCTCAGGGTCATTCAACACAGTTGTATCCTTAGAACATTTCCTCTCTTTGTTTCAATGATGTATCTCTTCTGGTATTCCTCCTAATTTCCTGGGTCCTTCTATTCTGCTTTATAAATGGAAAAGTAGCCCGAGGCTTAAATCTGGGTCCCCTTTTCTGCTATGGCTACACATTGTCTCTTGATAATCTCCTATGGTTTAAAAAACCATGTACATGCTACTGACTCCTAAATTTACATTTCAGCACTAAACTCTCCCCTGAGCTCTAGACTTATATATTCATTCATTCAACAAATCTTTATTGAATACACACATTATGCACCAGGCATTATTCTAGGCTACTGGGATACAGAGATAAATAAGACAAAGTCTTTGAATTTTAGATAGGGAGAAAGATAATAAACAAATGTGTGTGGGGGGTGAGGGGGTAAGTGGAATGAAGAAAAAGAAAATGTGTTACGAAAATACAGAATGATAGGCAGGCATGGAGAGATGGTAAGAAAAAAACCTCTCTTATACGGTCACACCTGAACAGAAATTGGTATGAAGTGAGAGAACAAGCTCTGTGGAAATATGTAGGAAGAGCAAGTTCAGCAGAAGAAACAGCAAATGTAAATACCCTAAACTCAGGAATAATGTTGACACCCTGAAGGAACAGCAAAGAGTCCTGCACAGTGTAGCTGAAACAGAGTGAAACGCATTTGAATATGAAGTCAGAAAAGGAGAAAGAGACCAGATCTAATAGAGCATTGTAGCCATGGTAAAGTGTTTAGGCTATATAGGAAAAAAGCTGGAGCATTTAATCAAGGAAGCGACATTGTAAGATTTTCATTTTTAAAAGATCACTCTGGCTGCAATGTGAAAGATGGATTACATAGGGACACGATTAGAAGTTGGGAGGCCAGAGAAGAGGTTACTGTAATAGTCTAGGTAAGCAGAAATGGTGACTTGCACCAAAGAGATCGTACCAGTAATCAAAGTAATCAGATTGGGCATATGTTTTAAAGACAGTTGTCAGCAGTTACTCTAAGGGACTGAATATGGGATATAAGACAAAAAGAAGGAATAAAGAACGACTGTCAAACTGGGTGAATGGCAGTGCTGTTTACTAGCATGCAGCAGGCACTGTTACCCACTTGGCTATCAGATACCTCAAAAGTAGCATGGTTAAAACAAAGTTACTTATTTTCATCAAAAACCTTGTTCCTCTTTTAGTCTTCCCCATCTCAGATGGTACCACATAATCCTTTTCTATTTCCTTCTAGCACTTGTCCCTATCTGAATAACTTAGTTTATTTACATATTGTCCACTATAGTGCACTCTATGAGAGTAAAGACCTTGACTTTCTTGTCCACTGCTATATCCCTGGATCCTATAACATTGCCTGATATATAACAGGCACTCAAATATCTGTTGAATGGATGAGTAAATGAGTGAAAAAACCCTCCTATTGTCTCCTTTGTCACTTATTCTCTTCGGCTTGGCCAGTTAATATTGGTGCTCCCCAATTTCTAGACTCTCTTCTCACTAGCTCTCACAAGGCATTCGTACCCATCACTTCAATTTCCATCTATTTGCCCTTGTTTTGAACATTTTTATCTCCAGTCCAGAGTTCTTTGAGACCTAACCTAATATATGCTTCTCAAGATTTCAACATGGATGACTCAAAGGTATTTCAAATTCAGCAAGAGCTAACTAGTGAGCTTTACCACCAAACCAGTCCCATTTCCGATGTTCTGTATCCTGATAAACAGCATCAACATGCATCCAGATAGGCAAGCCAGAAATATTTCAGTCGTCCTTGATACCTTCTTCTCCCCCAGCCCCTGGTAATCAATCTATTGCCAAGTCCTGTTGATTTTATCTTGTAACCATTTTTCAAATCTATCTATTTCCCTTTCTGAAAAGACTTTTGCCATCAGGCTAGTCCATCTTATTTAGCTTGATTATTGCAACAGCTTCCTAATAATCTCCCCGTAGCTACTCTGGTACCTCTATAATCTATTTGTCCATATTTGGTCTTTTCAAAAAGGAAGCTCTGACATCTATTACATGAAACTTTTCAATAGCTTCTCATGCCTCTTAGGGAGAACGAAAGGCCACCCTCCCAGGCCTGGCCAGTCCAGCCCGTGCATATATTTCTGGCCTAATCTCACACCACTCTTCTTTTTGGTTTCTGTGCTACAACCACATCAGCCTTCTTTCAGCTCCTTAAGCGTGCCGTTACTCACCTGCAACAGGACAGGCTCTTCTTAAAGGATCTCACAGAACCCACCATCACAGCACTTCCCTCAGCTTGTAAATATGTGCTTATTATATTGATGTCTATTCCCTTCACAAGATTATAAATGCCGTGAGAGCAGAGATTGTGTCTCACTTTCTTCATCACTATATCTCCAGCATCCATCAAAATTTAAGAATTCCTCAGGGGTTTCCCTGGTGGCGCAGTGGTTAAGAATCCGCCTGCCAGTGCAGGGGACACGGGTTCGAGCCCTTGTCTGGGAAGATCCCACGTGCCACAGAGCAACTAAGCCTGTGCGCCACAACTACTGAGCCTGCGCTCTAGAGCCTGCGAGCCACAACCACTGAAGCCCGTGTGCCCTAGAGCCTGTGTGCCGCAACTACTGAGCCCACGCACTGCAACTACTTGAAGGCTACGTGCTCTAGGGCCCATGTGCCACGACTACTGAGCCGCATGCTGCAACTACTGAAGCCCGCGCGTCTAGAGCCCGTGCTCTGCAACAAGAGAAGCCGCTGCAATGAGAAGCCCGCGCGCCACAATGAAGAGTAGCCCCCGCTCACCGCAACCAGAGAAAGCCCACGCAACAACGAAAACCCAATGCAGCCAAAGAAAGAAAGAAAGAAATGAAATGAAATGAAATGAAAAAAAAAAAGAATTCCTCAGATGCTTGGTACATGGATTTCTGCATCTGAGAAGTTCTCTGATGGCAGTATAGTACACTGGCTAAACTGGAGTCAAAGCGATTTGGGGTTAAGTCCCGAATGCATCTGCTATATAACTTTAGGAAAGTTACTTAACCTCTTAAAGCCTGAAATACCTCGTTGGATTTTGTGAGGATCAAATGAGATAATGCACATAGTATGCTTAGCACAGTTTCTGACACACAGAAGAAGTTCAATATATGTTAGCTATTATTAGCTATTTTTCATTCATTCAAATAGCCATTTAGGTTGGCTAGTTTAAGTACCTTATTTTTACCCTTTTTCTAACTATACCTTCAACTCAAGTAAATATAAATATATTTTCATAAATAATTTTTATTTAACATTTAATATCAAGTACCTGCATCCTAAAAAAGAGCATAGCATAATAAACATATAGTAAGTATATAATATTAGTTATCTCCTCTGTGTAAAAAAGTTACACCCAAAGTGAGCAGCTTAAAACAAACACTTTTTATCTCAGAGCTGTGGGTAAATAATCTGAAAGTGGCCTAGCTGAGTGCGTCTGGCTCCAGTTCTCATGAGGTTCTAGTCAAGCTGTCAGCCGGGGCTGCAGCCATCTCGAGACTCAACAGGGCTGAAGGATCTGCTCCTAAGCTCACTCACACAGTCGTTGGCAGACTTTAGGTCTTCAAAAATTTTTGCTGAGGTCTGATGTTATAAACAGTAGATGAAAATGTCTCCCATCATTTATAAAATTGCTATGAAATGATGCCATCCATTATGCTATTCAACACCCTCTATAAAATTCAATAAATTTCTCTCTGTGTTTCATCTTACAGAAAAGTTTCTCTCTTGACCAAAAGGCATATGTCTTTTTACTATACAAAGGTGTTATTTTTTTATTGGATTTCTCTTTTTACTCTGACAGTTGGTACAGATAGATTTTTTGCCAAACTAACCTCCACCTAGACTTTTCTAGATTTTTCTCCCCCTCCTGCCCTTATTCTGCCACCTTCTATTTTTTTTTTTTTTTTTAAGGAATTTTATTTCTTTATTTAACTTGGTTACACCAGGTCTTAGTTGCGGCTCGCTGGCTCCTTAGCTGTGGCATGCAAACTCTTAGTTGTGGCATGCATGTAGGATTTAGTTCCCTGACCAGGGATCAAACCCAGGCCCCCCGCACTGGGAGTGCGGAGTCTTAACCACCGCGCCACCAGGGAAGTCCCCTGCCTTCTTTTATTACATGGCTCTTTCCTTTTATCACTATTTTAATAATCCTATTATTAATATTGATATATCACTTCCTAACATTCACATATAGTATTTGGTATTAGGAAGAGTATAAGTAATCGATCAACTATTAACTAATTAGTAAGTTGACAATATCAAAATTTGTGTAACCACCAAAAACATATTTAAATAAATTTAAAATAATATTCTATTTTAAATTTGTGTTTACCATATGTGAGTGAAAATACTATCTGGTCAGCCCTTCTCAACACCATAGAGCTAAAAAGAAGTCAAAACTGCCTAAGCTCTATAAGTGTGGTGTCCCATACAGTAGCCACTAGCCATATGTAACAATTTAATCAAAATTAAATAAAACTTAAAGTTCCATTTCTCAACCACACTAGCCACATCTCAAGGGCTCAATAATAAACATGAATTTCAAAGCTATATAAATCTTTGCCTTTATATCCACAAATATAACTTAGATCCACAAATAGAGAAGCAAGCTTAAAATAGGGCCAAAGGAAGAATGTTATCATGTTCACTTTGCAACCTGCCAAGACCAATACAAATAGCAACACACACACACACACACACACATACACACACACATTTAGACATTTATAGTCTCTCTGAATCTAACCATCCCCTCCCCTGGACTAGAACATGTCAAAGTAATGAAAAATGATCACAGGTTAGATTAACTAGGATGCTGAGAAAGTAGGCTTCCCCTTTAATCAAAACCAAACAACCTGCTACAGTCATTAAAAAAAAAGTTGCACACATACAACCACTACCACCATCCAGTACTAGCCAAGTTGTGGTAAAACTGGTGTTCTCCCACGACTCTTGAAATGCAAAACAGCAGTAGAAACACCCTGAAATCCAACTAAATTATAGTACTTGAGATTGTTCCCATCACATATGCTATTTCCTCTGCCTGAAGTGTTTTTCTTTACCATCTTTACCTAATGAAATCCTGCTATACAAGAGTTCAGAACTTAAAACACTTATACTCCGCACAAGATATTTGATATACAATGCTTTGAGTAACAGATATTTGTATAAATATTTTAACACTCTCTGAGAATGTTATTGGCCTAAAGCAAAGACTATTTCTTGTATTTTTTGTATTTATCATGGTGTCCTACATATAACTGGTAATCAAGTTTTTTTAAATAAATACTAAATGAAATAAGTCTATGTGCCTGGCAGTAAAGGATCTCAATATCATTCTTTTGTACAACTTCATGAGACGTATTAAAGGAATCATAGGACAATCTCTAGTATAATCAAGCAGTTCACTAAGACATTATATTATATTAAGGAATTATTTAAATATGACATTAGTAGGAGGACTTGTATTTAATACTCCTATGCAACCACTTGCAAAGAAAATTACTTAAGTCAATCCATAGGATTATGATCTACTTTTAAACACATCTCTTGCACACCCACATAAACCACTTTTCCTATCTTGGGTAAAATTTAAATACTAACACACACAAAGAAAAGAAAATAGAAGTACAAATGGTAGGAGTTTGCACACTATTCTCTAGATACAGCTATCCTTAGACTTGGAAGAATGACTAAATTTTTTCTTGGCTTCTCAGCTTAAATAATTTCTATCACTCTGAGTATTCAGTGTGCAGCATGATTTTAAAGGAAATTCTTTCCTTCCCTAACATGTTCTCAAGTCTAATCAAATTGCAAACTTGCATGTGGCCATATTATGATCCTTGGCCCCTAACCAGACTAACTATCCCGAATGAGAACACAAAGAGCATTTTTACCAGCTGTGAATGCTGTCACTGATTCATTACCCTTCTGGTCCTCTCACTTGCATTCTGGATCACCCCTTAAGCTTCAGACCAGTTAGGCCCTGCTCATTCTATCTGAGATCCTTAAGAAGCAAAAGCAGTGAAGAGCCAACCCACGAAAAACTGCAAATGTAACTTCATCCCTTTTGCCCATTATATCTTTAATCAGAGCTTCTAAATGTGACTAACAGTTTCTAAAAAAGGGGCAATCATTGGCTTATAAAGCTGGGCAGGAAGTTGGCATAGTGCTGAAAGAAAAACTGTAGAAAGAAGGGCCTCAAAAAAATGGAAGTAGGTCTCCTTCAGTTGGCTGGGGTGTGTGTGTGTGTATGTCTCTCCCTAACCACCCTCCCCCCACACCCAACTCTTATCCCTGGTAGTTTCCCCTTAGCTTTATTATTTAAGCAGAACTTCTCCACATGGAATTGGAAGATGGCTGCCAAAAGCTTCATAGCCTAAATCTCACACTCGTAATAGCAGTGTAAAGAGAGGTTCCGTTCCTCCAACGCATGCATATCAATCTCTGGCTGGACAAGACTCTGATGGACTTTGGTCACATGCCCACTCAGACTTAGACCTACTATTGTATCGACGGGATTAACCTAGATCACCAGGATGAGTAATGTGCCCATCCCTTTGGTGGTTGGGTGGAAGTGTAGGGGGAGAATGGGTGGGCAAGACAGGTTTCTAAAAGAAGAGGGATTGAGTAGAAGGGAATATCCTGAGAAACAACAGCTATTACAGTCAACCCAAAAAAATCAATCAACTATTCAGCACCACATCTGTGCCAGATGACACACTAGACCTTTACATATACTACCTCGTGGAAGGCTCACAATGACATCATCAGAGTGGTATTATCATATCCATTCTCTAGATGAGGAAGTTAAGGTTCAGAAAGGTTAAGTAACATGCAAAAGTAAGTTGCAAAGGATTCAAAAGCAGGACTAACTCCAAGGCATATGTATACTCATTCACCTATTCTACAATGTTGCCCCAAATGTCTTCCAAACCAAAAACTGACGGTGACTACTTTGCAACTTCTCACCAAGATAAATGGCTTAAGGGAGCTTGAACTATAAATGTAGAGTGTTATTTTACTTTTAGAGGGATTCCTCTGGGTCAGGCAAGATTAAAGATATTGTGAAACCATGAACAGGAATAATATAATTAAGGACATATATCCAAATAGTAAGGATATGAAAGTTAGCCAGGAAGGGAAAAAAAGATATTTTATCACCATTATCTTTATGTACATCTAAGAACAAAAAATACCCAATATAGGGAGTCTAACAGGAAACCCTATAATAAAGCTATGACAAAAGTATATAGAAAAAAAAAAAGAAAGTATATAGGAGAAAAAGAGAAACCTATTATACGAAAAGCAACAGCACAGAAACTTGTCTTCCTAACTTTGGCACTAGTTGGGGGTGGGTGGGCGGTAACTCCCCTTCAAATTTGAACCGCCATCCAGAACTAACACAGAGTTGTAATCTGAATTCATGCTACTAGTGTGGTCCAAATTCTCAACCACTAAATTTAATTTAAAATGGTCTCAGGTTGCTAGGGCCCCCACGCTATGGCAGAAGCAAACACAAATCTTTTATGGAAGAACTGACTTCAATCCACACTGACACTGATTGTCAGATGCCACTGATTGTAACGTACACCCAGACTTCAGAGGTTTTACAATGTGGGGGGGGAAAGTGAATATTAAAACCAATGAGACAAGTATCCTCAGGAAGGAAAAGATTGGAAACCACTGCTCTACAGTGGTAGCATTTACATGGAAATTTACTTCCAAATTCACTTTCTCCAAGTTTGAATTCTCCTCTAGCCGTTTCCTTCCAATTCTTCTATCTCACCTCACCACCACTACTACCACACAAACTTTTGCACTTTCTTCAGACACCTAACATGTAGCCCACACTAATCTTTCCCAATTCAAGATTCTAAAAACATTTAGTTTGTAACCCAATATTTAACACCTGCTAATCACAGTAGCCACACTGTTCTGTATGAGAAACTCTCCAACAAAGAATTAGCATTTCTGGCAATGAGGTATAGCTAGATTTTGGAATTATTTCTCCCTACTTAATACATAATAAAATACCACTGACTGAAAATCTTTGGTTTTATAAACAGTTCTTAAAAGTCACTGTTATTAAAAAAAATCTTTAATCCATTTTTTAAACATTTTATTTGAGCATAACTGCAAACTTACAGAAGAGTTGCAAAATAAGATTAGTGCATAGAAGTCCTGTTTGTCCTTACCTGGACTAATCTACTGTTAATATTTTGTCCTAGGGACTTCCCTGGTGGTCCAGTGGTAAAGAATCCACCTTCCAATGCAGGGGATGTGGGTTCAATCCCTGGTCAGGGAACTAAGATCCCACACGCCGCGGGGCAACTAAGCCCGTGCGCCACAACTACTAAGCTCACGCCTCAACAAGAGAGCACGTGTGCTGCAAACTGCAGAAACCCACGCGCTCTGGAGCCCGCGCGCCACAACTAGAGAGAAGCCTGCGCGCCGCAAGGAAGAGCCCGCATCCGGCAATGAAAGACCTTGCATGCCTCAACGAAGATCCCGCGTGCTGCAACTAAGACCCAACGCAGCCAAAAAATAATAAAAGAAAATTTAAAAATAAAAATAAATATTTTAAAAATATTTTGTCCTATTTACCTTATCATATATGCACCCTTACAAGCACACTCTATTTTTTCCTCTTGAACTTTTTGAGAGAAAATTGCTTATATCATACCCTCTTATCCCTAAATTCTTCAGTGTAAATTTATAAGAATAGGGATGTTCTCTTACATAACCATATTACAGTTAACTTCAGAAAAACCAACACTGCTAAATACTCGTATCAAATCTACTGTCCTGTTCTAATTTTGTCAATCAACCCAGTAATGTCCTATAAGTTTTTATAGGATCCAATCTACAATCGGTATTACATTTAGTTACATCTCTTTACTCTCCTTTAATCTGAAACCTATCTAAAGCCTCTCTTTGCCTTTTATGACACTGACTTTTTTTAGAATATAAACCTTTGTTTTTAATAGTATGCTCCTCGTTTTGGGGTTTGTCTGATTTTTTCTCATAATTAGATTTAGGTTATTCATTCTTGGTTGAAATACTAATACTGCTTGGAGAATCACATCTGGAAACACACGATATCCATCTACCCCTTACTGCTATTAATTTTAATCATCGATCAAGGTATTGTCTGATTTATCCTCTGTATAGTTATTGTTTTTTTCCCTTGCAACTAATAAGCAATCTGCAAGGATACTCTTTAAAATCACTGAAATATCCTGTTCCTCATTAAAAGTTCCCCATGGATTTAGCATCCATTGATGATTCTTGCCTGATCCAATCTGCAAAATTTAAATCCATTTTAATCATTCATTTTAAAACTATATTAACTATATTTAATGATAGATAAAGTCCATACTGAGAAGTCTAAAAATGTACTTATCGTTATTCGAATTACATGAACTTTAGCTTGCATACAATAACTAAATATTAAAATAAATATCATTTATTTTAACCACTTTAGATCATTCATGTCCTGTATAAGTTTTCTAACAAGCATGCTGAGCACTGTACTACCATCTTTGAGATTAAATGTAAAATTCAACTTTTGCCATGTGAGTATTTATAAAGATGTCACAAGATACCAAAAAAAAAAAAAAGAAAGAAAAAGAAAATAAATGGTACTTTTATCATAACCAAAAATATTTTCTGTTTATCACTAAAATTTACCTATCTACAGTCAACTGTTTTTGTTTTTGTGCATTAGTTAGAATATAAAGGGGAAATACTGGAACACAGGGTGGGGCATATAAATTGTTGCTACTATTTTGAAAGACAACTTGGCAACTGCTCTAAAACTTTTACAGGCATATGCCTATGGATAAACTTATACACGATGCAAGTATACAAATTACAAGCAAACTGTTTATCAACAGAAGCCAGGTCAATAAATTACACTGTATTCAAACAATGCACTACCATACAGCTGTTATAAAGAACAAGATGGAGGATTTACCAGGTGGTCCAGTGGTTAAGAATCCGCCTTCGAATGCAGGGGATGCAGGTTAGATCCCTCGTCAGGGAACTAAGATCCCACATGCTGTGGGGCATCTAAGCCCTTGCATCGCAACTACTGAGCCTGCACACTCTAGAGCCTGTGCCACAACTAGAGAGCCTGCGAGCCGCAACTACTGAGCCCACATGCTCTGGAGCCCGTGCGCCACAATGAAAGATTGCACATGCCTCAGTGAAGATCCTGCATGCCGCAACTGAAGACCCGAAGCAACCAAAAAAAAAAAAAAAAGAACAAGATGGGTCTATGAAAGATATCAGTAATATGTACTAAGTGACAAAAATGTTGCAGAACAGTATTGTAGATCCTATACATGTAAAAAGAGAAAGGAAAGGAAGATACACTATATATGTAAATTTATACACACAAACATACCCTTACATATGCTTGCATAAACATCTAAAATTCTAGAAGGAAACACAAGAACCTGTTAGCAAAGTTTATCTCTGGGAAATAAGACTGCAGGGGTCAGGAACTTTTACTTTCCATTTTTCTTATTCTACTATTTAAATTGCTAACCACAAGCATGAATTATTTATAATTTTTTAAAATTTGTGACAATTTTCTCAATACCAGAGGTGAACTAGCGATTACAACTGAAAGTGAAATAAAAAGAATTATCACCTGCCAGAAAGAGCATAAAACTATATTTTTTCATATTGTAATTCTAATCTCCAATCCAGAAGGAGAAATTATCAATTGTTGTGTACATACACATAGTAGGCACTTAGCTAATGTTTTTCCATTATTATCTTTCTAGTAATTATCAGTGGCATAAAATTTCCAGATGGTTGACTAGAGCAAAGGATATTTGTGGCCTGTGGCCCTGAAGTAGAAAGAGAAAAATCACTTATCAACATGACAGAAGTTAAACTTATAAGGAAAAACTTAAACAAATCAGTCTATCCCTTCATAAAATCCATGATATTCAAGTAAATTATCAAAGTGAATAAAGCAAAGAGTGACTAATTCACTATTTCAGTGACTGAAAGATTAATTCGTCAAAGTGCATTAATCCAAAATAGAAAATTACTAGCAAACTGCATAGTTGGTAATTCTATATAAATATGATAGGTTCATATCTTATAATAGCATTCACAAAACATGAACCAAATTATTAGTATTCATATATGTGTCTATATCAATCTCTATGTATACACATATCCATATATATGAATATAGTTATGTAGTTATATAATAAATACATATATAATAGGAGGAAAGGGTGCTATGTACAAGTTTTCTCCTCTACTGCTTTCAAAACAAATTTTTATACCTTGATATTTCACTAAAAAGAAGCCAGGAATCAGTCAGGCCTGATTTATCTCCAGAGCCTACAAAATTAATGATTATTTCTTTTATTATACTTCCAAATCTGCAATGAAAACCTCTGTGGATATTTTTTTGGTTTCCTAAAAGCCACATTGTTAATACCAACCACATGTTTTCCATACCTCTCTTTGCTAGTGGCATCAAGGTTCACAGAGTCAGTAAGAAATGATTCCCAGGGCCTATATGTGAAATACAGATCCCTGCCTATCTTTACGCACATCTCCTTTATCACTCTTCCACTCAATCGTTACCCTTTAGCAATACTCATCTTTTAAAGTATTCAAATATGCCAAGCTTATCAGGCCTAAGAAGCAGTTGCACTCTTATTCCCACTAATCAGAAAATCCATCCCCAGGTCTTCATGAGACTGTCTCCTCATCATTCAAGTCTCAGCTCAAATGTCATCTTCTCACAAAGGACTTCTATAACCATGCAATCTAAATTAGTCCTTCCCGGCACACTATATCCCACCAGCCTGTTTTATTTTTTTCTCAGGACTTATCACACTTTCTGAAGCTATCTTGTTCTCTTATGTGTTGTTTTATCCAATCACTCTTCCCCAGTACCTTCCCCAACAATGATTTCTAAGTTTCATGACAGTAGTTTCATGACAGCAAGAATCTTGACTGTCTTGTTCATTGTGATATCCCCAGCATCTGGTACACAGTAGGTACACAATATGTATTTGCCAGACGATTGAATAAGGAAGAAATCAATCTTGTTACTACATGCTGTCAGATGCTGAAGATATAATCTAATACAGCATGCACCAAAATGCTAAAATATGTGTGTATGAAAACTGTAATTATGTCTTTACAGCTATTTTAAAATCTATGAAACTGGCCAAAAACCCTAAAAATGAATGAATATTGCTCCTATCTAAATGATCATTACAAAACCTAATACATTGGCAATAAATACAATTTAAAAATTCAACCACATATATGATCTAAAATTTACAATACACTTCTTTTTGTTTATTTGCAAGTGTCATTACCAGCATTTTTCTTTTAAATACATTATATTGCTTAGTAACACGTGTATTGAAATAGCCATAGTGAGGTATAGAAGTTGTTTTATTTTGGATATGATCATGATGATGATATGCAAACATTTGTTGAGAAGTTACTATGTGCCAGCACCTCAAATACATTAGCTCATCTAATCTACATCACCACTAGGAGTTGTGGTACTATTACCATTGCCATTTTACAAATGAGAAAATTGAGAAACAGAGGGCTTAATTTATCCAAGGTCACTTAGTAAATTACAAATTTCAATCTACCTTCTTAACTCAATAACAGATGCTAAGAAAATGTAATACTTTAAAAGATGTCAGTTTATTTAGCCTTTCAGTTTCAGGTACTGTACAATATAGTCTAATTAAAACTATAGTTTAATTTTCCTTCATTGAACTCAATTTAAAAAAATCATTTACATTAAGTGTGAGCCTAGATCAGTATACAAATTCAACTTGCACTGCCATCATCAAAAAAAAGGAAAGGAAGAGGAGGGAGGGAGTGGGGGAGGAGAAACAAACAGGGAGGGAGGGAAGAAGGGAAGGAGGGAGGGAGATTATTGCTAGCAAGTATAATGCACCCTGTTTCCAGGGCAACTGTCAAAGTCCTGGAGTGCCTGATTCAGCACTTCTTCATCTGTTTACAATCACTCCAGCACTCTGAAAACACGGTCATTGCATTCTATTTTGTGCAGCAGCGAATTCAGCATATACAAAACAGTATTTAACCTTTTTTTTTTTGCTTTAATAGGCTCACATGAAAGATCTGAAATAGCTATTATCCACATATTTTTTAAACAGTATACAGTTTTTCACCTTATTACTATATAAATAATAAAAACATTCCCAGTATTATACAACAGAATGTAATTGTAACATACACTTAACATCCATGCTATAGCAACATTCAATTAAAGGTTAAAATATTTTATTAGTAAATGAGCCAAGACCATAAATATACTTTCTCCACAGTAAATACTCCACATTCAACCATGAACACTGTAATTTAACCACTAACATGGATTTGAAGTCACAAAATAAAAACTAGAAGCTACAATTTCATTCCCAAAATTGTCTTTGCCTATTTTATTCTGCACTATGTAAAATAAAGCTACAATTCCCAGTTTGTTTATTTTTGTTTTATTTTATTTTGGAAGAGGATGCCTATAGTAAAGACTCTACACATATGCGCGTGTGCACACACACACACACACACACACACAGTTAAAAAGAGCAGTTATAATCCTTCTTGAAATGTAATTTTGATTCTAGAATTTTATTTTATTATAATACAAACTAAACTGTCAGTGTATACCCATAATAGTAAAGTAATAAATAAAAACTTATGAAAAGGACACATAATTATATACTATGGTAATTGGACAAGAATATGAGATTGTCCAATCCAGTGTTACTTTTCTTAAAATCAAACTTATTGAAGTCAAATTTACTTACAGCTATTTAAAATGTTCAGTTTAATGATTTTTGACAAATATTGTACAACTGTGTAATTATCCCCACAATTAAGATATAAATATTTCCATCACCAACAAAAGTTCCCTCAAACTCCTCTGTATTCAATTCCCCCTACCACTGGCCCTAGGTGGCAGATCACTGATCTGCTTTGTGACACTATAAATTATTTTTCATTTTCTAGAATTGTATATAAACTGAATTATACAGTATTTACTCCTTTGGATATGGCTTCTTCCATTTAGCATAAGGTTTTGCTAATGTTCTGAGATTCACACATGTTGTGTGTATTCATATTTCATTCCCTTTTATTAATGAGTAGTATTCCATTGTAGGGATATACCACAATTTGTTTACCCACTCACCTGTGATGAACATTTGGGTTGTTTCTAATTTACGGCTTTTATGAACAAAAGTGCTACAAACATACAAGAACAAATTTTTCTGTGGATATATGTTTTTATTTCTCTTCATTAAATACTTAGGAGAGAGCTCCAAGATCATACGCTAAATTGCCAAAACATGTTCCAAGGGAATGTACAATTTTACATTCCTAGCAGGAGTGTTCACATTTTTTGCCTAATTTTAATTTGATCATTTGTTTTCTTTTTATTGAGTTGTAAGAGATCTTTAAATATTCTGGATAGAAGTCATTTGTCAGATATATTTATTATAAATAGTTTTCCCATGCTAGTGCTTACCTTTGCATTTTCTTACTGATAGCTTTCAAAGAAAAGTTTTTAATTGTAATGAAGTCCAGTTAATTATTTTTTTTCTTTTATGGTTTTTTTTTATGTTCAGAATTTTCTTCTAGATGTTTTATAGTTTTTTTTATTTTTAAATTTTGGTCTATAACCCTTGTGTTGTGTATGGTGTGAGTAAGAGTCAGTGTTCATTTTTTCCCCTACAGATTAGCCAGTTGTTCCAGGACATTTGTTGAAAAGATTGTAACTTCCTCCTTTGATGTGCCTTGGCACCTTTGCTAAAAATCAACTGATCTTATGTGTGTGGGTCTATTTCTGGACACTCGATTCTATTCTATTGATCCATAATGTCTATCTTATTACTACTACCACACTGTAATTAAATAAATCTTGAATCAGGTAGTCTGAACTATGTTCTTTTTTAAATTGCTTTGACTGTCTTTCCATGTAAAAAAAAATTTTTATTTTGGCCACCACACAGCATGAGGGATCTTAGTTCCCCCACCAGGGATCAAACCGTGCCCCCTGCAGTGGAAGCATGGAGTCTTAACCATTGGACCACCAGGGAAGTCCTGTAAATTAGTTTCAATCTAATTTTGAATTAGATTGTCAGTAACTTTAAAAAAAAAAGAAAAAGACTGCTGAAATTTGTATTAAAATTTCACTGAAGTACAGATCAATTTGTAACTCAGTGTTTCTTAATCTCTATCTATACATTAGAATCACCTGGACACATCAAAAGATAACCCAAGCCTACCTAGACCCCCAACACAAACCAATCAAATCAGTAGGATCTAATATAGAGCCATGATTCAGAAATTCTGGTTTAATCTTTTGGAGAAAATGTTTCCATTAAAATTAAAGATATTTGAGACTATAAAGAACTTTTTGTCGTAAATATTGCTGGTGTCTAATTAGAAACTGGGATATCCATTTAAAAAATTAATTTCCCTCTTTTCTCTTGTCCACCATCCTATGTGCGGTTGGATTTGCTCCTCGCCATGTCTTCTCACAAGACTTTCAGGATCAAGCAATTCCTGGCCAAGAAACAAAAGCAGAATCGTGCCATTGCCCAATGTTTTCGAATGAAAACTGGTGATAAAATCAGGTACAACTCTAAGAGAAGACATTGGAGAAGAACCAAGCTGGGTCTATAAGGAGCCTCACATATGAAGTGGCACACATTATCAGAACATCACTAGTGTCTGGAACAGCTGCCTGTGTTTGATGCTCTCTCCTCTTTTCTTGATCTTTCCTCACCACTGCTCACTGTGTAGCTCAGTAATAAACATGTGAACCTTTTGTTGGAAAAAAAAAAAAATTAATTTCCATTTGTTAGACCTTCAGACCTAATATTTAGATAAGACCCAAGCCTCCTGGTCATGCCAAACTTAAAAAAAGAAGAAATTTGGAAAATTTTCTAAAGATATTTGAGGAAGAAAAACCCAGGAGAAAAAAAAACTGACAATCTAGAATTCTACATCTTGGTAAACTATCATTCAAAAGTAGGAGTTAAACAAAGAAACTTTCAGACACACAAAAAGAGCTTACACTAACTGAACCTAACTGAAAGATATTTCTGTGTTATAAAGAAAAATATTAAAACAGAAGGAAGGAGTGTGACACACACAAAAAGTACAGCTAGCCCCAAACGGAGTAGTTCAAACAAGCATTTAAGGAACAACTAATCCTAATTTTGTAAAAACTGTTTCAGATAACAGAAAAAGAGGTAACACTCACCAACTTTTTCATAAGTCTAGTGCTACCCTGATATCAAAACCAGATGAGAGGGCTTCCCTGGTGGCACAGTGGTTAAGAATCCGCCTGCCAATGCAGGAGACACAGGTTCGAGCCCTGGCCCGGGAAGATCCCATATGCCGTGGAGCAATTAAGCCCATGTGCCACAACTACTGAGCCTGCGCTCTAGAGCCCACGAGCCACAACTACTGAGCCCGCGTGCCACAACTACTGAAGCCCGCGTGCCTAGAGCCCGTGCTCCACAACAAGAGAAGCCACTGCAATGAGAAGCCCGCGCACCGCAAGGAAGAGTAGCCCCCGCTCGCCGCAACTAGAGAAAGCCCGCATGCAGCAACGAAAACTCAACACAGCCAAAAATAAATTAATTAATTAATTAATATAAAAAAAAAAAAACCAGATGAGAACAGATGTTACAAGAAAAGAACATTAAATGCCAAAATGTCTTATGCAAATAGACACAAAATTCTCAATAAAATATTACCAAACTAAACACAGCAGAGTAGAGGAGAAAAACCAATACAAATCTTAGCTGCCTTGATATCAATGAGTGTTGGCAAGTCTCCTAAAATTTAATCAAATAAAAGATCTTGGCATTGAAGGAAAAGAAAGAAGAAAAGGAAGGGAGGGAGGGAGGGAAAAGAAAAGACAAGACAAAACAATACATCACGGCCTAGTTGGGTTTACCACAGCATTACAAGAATTGCACGTATATTTTTCTTTATACTTTTCCGTATGTTTGAAACACTATATATCATAATTTTTCTTAAGCTCCAAAGGGGTGGTAATTTGCAGATCAAAAAAGATTGAAACCTAAATGCCTACAGTAAGGAAAAAGAATAGGAAGTCAATTTACTCACAGACCCCTCTGAAGACTTAGCACTTGAAGATAGCAATTGCCATAGAATGTTGGGGTAAGATTTCCCACTAAAATCTGGGGAGTTTGATTGAAAACCTACATATTTATACTGATAAGACGCTACCTCCACCGTGTTCAGTCAAGCGACTACTTCCCTTCAGACTGGCAGACCAGAATTTTGGTCTCTGGAGAAATTCTAGAGACCAGAGATCCAGAGAAATTCTGCATTTGGTATACCAGGCAGCTAGTAGAAAATAGAGGTGAGATAGCAGACTGACACAGGCCAGAAGTAACAGGGAGTTAAGAACGCCAGGAGAGGTCGTGCGCATGAGCCCCGTAGGGCCAGGGAGGCACCAGCTGCCACTCAGGGAGGAGGCCAGGCTGCAGCCTGAGGGAGGCCCCGGCCCCTCTGCACCTGTGTCTGGCAGAGCTGGTGTGAGACAAAGAGACAATCCTTCCCAGCCGTGGGGATAATCAAGAGTTTTGGCCTGACCTTTGAGCACACACCGAAATAGTAAGGAGCTAAACAAAAAGCACAGACTATGGTGCTGAAACGGATTAATAAGGAACTGGTGATTTGGCCCGTGACCCTGCAGCACAATGTTCTGAAGGTCCAGTTGGGGATGAAATGTTTCATTGGCAAGCTACAATTATGGGACCTAATGACAGCCTATATCAAGGTGGTGTATTCTTTTTGACAGTTCATTTCCTACAGACTACCCCTTCAAACCACTTAAGGTTGCATTTACAACAAGAATTTATCATCCAAATATTAACAGTAATGGCAGCATTTGTCTTGACATTCTAAGATCACAGTGGTCTCCTGCTTTAACTACTTCTAAATTTCTTTTATCCATCTGTTCACTGCTATGTGATCCAAACCCAGATGACCCCCTAGTGCCAGAGATTGCACGGATCTATAAAAGAGATAAATACAACAGAATAACTCAGGAATGGACTCAGAAGTATGCCATGTGATGCTACCTAAAAGTCAGAATAACCTCCATTATAGCTGGAATAAACTTTAAATTACTATTCCTTTTTTGATTTTCTTATCTGGCTGCTCCCCTATCAGACCTCATCTTTTTTATTTTTTGTTTACCTCCCT
The DNA here is from genome assembly GCF_028564815.1 of Eubalaena glacialis. Classification (NCBI taxonomy): domain Eukaryota; kingdom Metazoa; phylum Chordata; class Mammalia; order Artiodactyla; family Balaenidae; genus Eubalaena; species Eubalaena glacialis. The sequence continues at coordinate 79,977,395 of NC_083725.1, read as the reverse complement.
CCATTCATTCACATGCTCATCTGAGAAGACTTAAGTTCTTCCAGCTTTGGACAATAACTGCTTTTAGAAACTGTAAAGCAGTTACAGGAGAAGAGTTGCCCAAGATTCAGAATTTTTTAAAAAATGGAGCAGGTGTATTATGTGGCCAATGTCTTCACTCTAACTTGGGTATGGGATTAAAACCATTCCTCACTGCTCTAACATGCTGAAGAATCATCTGAGGGGAAGGGAGATGGATGCTGAGTTGCCACATCAAAGGAAGCAGCGTTATTCTAGCAGCATCCATTCTTGTTTAAGCCTTCTACTGTTAGAGATTTGAGGTTACATGATATACTTTATGCTCATAACTGATGTGGCTGGAGAATTGGTATTGAATTTATAGCATCAGCAGAACAGAAAATGTGATGTATTTTATGCATGTCCATAAAGGAATGACCTTTTCTTGTTCTACAGAGAATGGAAATTGGAAGTCAAACACCCTTTGTATTCCAAAATAGGGTCTCAAACATTTTGTAATTTTCATTTAAATTGTTAGGAGGCTTGGAGCTATTAGTTAATCTATCTTCCAATACATTATTTAATATAGCACTGAATAAATGATGCAAGTTGTCAATGGATGAGTGATCAACTAATAGTTCTGCTAGTAATTGATTTATTTTTCTTCAAAAAAGTTGCATAAACCAATGAGTTAGCTGCCTGGATTAATCAGTATGGGAAACAATCTTTTGTAAATGCAAAGCTGTTTTTTGTATATACTGTTGGGATTTGCTTCATTGTTTGACATCAAATGATGATGTAAAGTTCTAGAGAGTGAATATTTTGCCATGTTCAGTTAAAAGTGTGCAGTCTGTTACAGGTTGACACATTGATCGACTTGATATGCAGAATTAATAAGCCATTCAGATAGTGTAGCTTTGTAGGCTGCACATGATACTGGCAGCCCAGGAGTTCATAGAGGGACTTGGGACCCAGCAGTTCTGAAACGTGTATATGGAGTTTAAGAAACTTATTTTCCAGGTGCAGCCCCCACCTAACTAAATTTTTTCTTTACCTTGTACACTTGACAGCTGAAAAAAACCATAACATGGGAGTATTAATGGGTCAAAATTTACAAAATAAAGTTTTAGTGTGGAAAAAAAAAAAAAAAAAAAAGAATGCCAGGAGCAACTTTTAACCAATAAGGGACAGATGTTGGTAGCTAAAGTGCCCAGCTTCCCTGCACCTCAGTGAGACAATTCTGTGGTATCATGGTCTAAACCAGCATGGAAATGTTCGATATTTACACAGTCCTATATGGCTGCCACTAGTTGCAAGTGGCTATTGAGCACTTGAGATGTGGTTAGTGTGACCAAAAACTGAATTTTAAATTTTATTTAATTTAAGTAATTTATATTTAAATAACAGTACATGGCTAGTGGTTAGTACTGGACAGCATAGAGTCTCTCTGAGAGTCTCCAGTAATATTGAATCCCAGCTGTCCACAGCAGTAATCCACTCAATCAATATACTCTTTACTAGTTTTCCTCTTGTACTGTCTCACTTCCCCATTCTCTGATTATAATTCCTAGAATCATCTCCCTATCTTAGAGTCTGCTTTTGAGAGAACTAAGACTCTAAGGATCTGATGAAAGCTTCCAATAGAAAGGCAAAGACTAAAATGAGCCACAAGAAATTAGGAAATGGCAGGAAAAAGAAACAGAAGAAAACACCGATAAAATGTTATTAATAATCTCAGAGAGATAAGAGTAGATATTGCATCCATGAAGCAAAAACATAATATTGAAACGGGAACAGAGAACAAGAAAGCTCTTGGAGAAATTAAAACTACGATAACAAAAATTTTGTAAGTCAGTAGAAGGATGAGAAGATGAAGTGAAGGACAACAAGAAAAATAAAACAAAAATCCTAAGAGATGGACTTGGGGAGAAAAAAAATTTTTTTTAATTAAGCAATTAATCTAAGAGATACAATGTCAAAATAGGAGATACAATGGCCAATTAATAGTAAGTCCAGAAGGAAAGAATTGAAAAGAGGAAAAAAAGAGAAATTATTAAAAACCACAGGAAATTTTCCCCAAACTAAAAGATATGAATCTCCTAAATTAAAAAAAAAAAAAATCAAATATCAGCACATGATTGAAAAAAAGACATATACCAAGGCACAACATCACAAAATTTGTGAACACCAGGATAAAGAAAATCCTAAAAACTTCCAGAGAGAAATCAGATTAGCTTCAGACATTTTAATAGTAACACTGGATGCTTTTCTTTTTTAAAGTAGACTTAGTTCAACAGTAAACAATATTTTCATAATCAAAAAATATAAATACCAAAAATAGATTTTAAAATTGTGACATAGCTACAGTAAGAGAATAGAAGAAGAGTGAAAGGGAAGGACTCTAAGAGACCTAAATTCTCAATAACATACAAGAATCACTTAAGCCAAGAAATTGGCAGAAGAGGCATATTATTTTAAATTACGTAGATAAATACCACAAGAAACAGTGAAAAGAATTCGGAGTGATTATGTCTGAGGAGCAGGACTGGAGAGTGGGGAAGAACTAGAAAGGGGACTGCAATTTTTCATTTTGATCTTTTAGTGCTGTTTGATTTTTTAACTATGTGTATGTATTACTTTGAAGGAAATAAAAATGTATTGCAAAAGCGGAACAGAAATTTTATGTTAAAATTGTTCAAACTTTTGAAACTATTTTTGAATATCAGTTGTAAAGAGATGGTGTAAGTAATTAGAATCCAAAGAAAATTGCAACACAGATAATATCTACTACTCATTTTAGACATCTCATTCAATAAAACTTCAGAAAGTGCTAACAGGAAATATAGTTAAACCTATTTATTCGTGCCAATGGCAGAGAGCTAGAATTTGAATAAATCCATTTATTTTTGCCATTAAAATACACACATATAATTTGTCGGGAAGATTAAGCCCTGTATGTGGGGAACGCTAAGCTCTATATGTTTTAGAAAGTTAATACTAAAATTGGATACTATCACTTGAGCACAAATCAATGAGCTAGATAGTCACAGAAATGTTATGCACATAGTAGGCATTTAGATTTGTTAACTAAATGACCAAAGGAGATACTCCAAGCAGGGCTCCTAAAAACACAAGGAAAAGCCAGTACAAATATAAAATTTACCATGGATAATATGCAAGTAGTAACTGATAACTTAGTATATATTGAATCACTTTTAGTTTCAGTTTCATCTCTTTTCTCTTCCAGCTAACCTTTTGCCTGTCACTGTGTCAGGTTCCCATAAAATGACTGAGCCATGATAAAAGACAGAGAAGGAAATAATGACATCAGAACATTTACGATAGGAGAATAAATTCACTAGTCAGGAGACCTTGCCAGCAACAATATCAGTTGAACATTACAAGTGAGAACACAGTAAGGTTAAAAGAGAAAACTTCATTTGGAAGGAAAACTTCATCTGGAATATTAGTAATTTTTCTTTTTATTAAACAAATATTTTAAGAAATAATACCCTAAAAATTTTTCCTAAAAATAGGAAAAACTGACAAGCCTTTGCTATGAAAGTTTTTAAAGCACTGTATTATGATATTAATCTTAGGCAAAAGATTACAGTTGTCAGTTCATAAGTAATTCAACATTAAAACATTCCTTTCTAAATACTTATTTTTGACAGTTTACCTTGATAATTTAAAATTTTTTTCCTGTTTCACAAAATTATTATAATAAAATCAATCAACTTCCTATTTTTCTATCAAATTTTTAATACAACTTCTAGAGCAAGTGTTCCCAATAATATATAGAACCTCCAAACTTAAACTTTTATTATTCAGCATAAATAATTAACTATGAAGTCTATTTATGTCTAGCTTTATATAAAAACCAAAATGAAATCCTTAATTTCATACTAATAATTAACCTCACTAAATATTAGAGTCCACATATTAACCAATTAGACCTATAGAATGGCAAGAGAATAAGATCTACTATTACCAGCAGAACTAAAAAGGGCCAATACTTTAACTCCAATTTTTAAGGTGACCAAGGCTAAAAATAATATCTATTCCTTTTTTTTTCCCAATGATTGTGACTACTGAGAGCAATGGTTGTGTTGCTTTCGTTTGTGTACCTAGGAGCACCTGGCATAATACGTAATGCCCTCCATCAAATTTTATTGCATGAAAGACTGAATAAATTGTTTTTCTCAATAATATCTATTCCTTTAAATTAAATTTGTGTCTCCATTGTTGGAGGCACCCATAATTAACAAAGGATTTTAGAAAGCAATAAATACTATATTTGTCAGCAAAATAATCCCATTAAGATATCAATATCACAAGTACTAAAAGGATTAAATGATCTCTTAGAAAAGTTTTCAGCTCTAAAATCCTGAGGTTTTACTAACACAGAACATTTTTCTCCTAAAAAGAATTACCTTCTCTCATATTATTCTTTTACAGGCTTCACTAAATAACGCTTGATGCTTTAAAAATGAGAAGTTGCTTCAAACGGAGCCAGACTTTCTAATTAAGTTAACTGGAAACAAGAAAAACTTATTGAGGCTTTCATACGAAGGGAATAAAATAATGTCATGGGCACAGTATAAATTTTAGTGACTAAACAACTTTATATAACTTGCTGAAAAATCATAAAGGAATCAAACATTTCCAATACAATTCTAAAAATAAAACATAAATAGCTACAGGATGAGATGTCATTAGTAAATAATTGTTTGAAAACCTGAAGTTTTTAATGATCAACAAACAAGTACCCCTTTTCATGTACTTTGTACCCCGTAGAAAGAAAAGACGCTTCTACGTGAAATAAAAGTTAACTTTATTTTTATAAGAAAGCCTCTCTGATGAGAATGCTTGAACTAAGGGGGAAATAAAGTACTAGATAAGTCTTAAAAATCACCTTATATTTCCCTCGTATGAAGTTTTTTCCCCTATCCTTGGTCCTGTCAGTATAGGATGAGCTGACTCTCTGAACCTATCATATGCTAGGAAATATCTTAACTTCTACAAAGCCAAAGAATTTTTGCCAGGATTATGTGGATTTGGAAAAAGAGGAATTCCAGTAAATTCCAAGTAACCATTTGTTACCACAGAGAAATAAAACTGATTTGTTCAGTTTTGGAAGGGACAGGCTTTTCGTTGGACAGAGCCAGCTGAGAATTATAAAGCTTAGCTGCTTTAAGCCACAACCCTCACAAACAGCTAAGAAGCAGTCATCAGGAGTGTGATTCTTAGACTAGCAGAAAGTAAGTTTCCAAAAGAAGTTCTCTCAGCTTTCAAAAGAATAACTTCTAGTATTTCTTAAGACCTCCATATGACCACTTGGTCAGTCACTTTCCTCCATGTACATTATGCATCACGGGTTTTGAAGTAAGACAGAACTGGTTTTTAATACCAGATCAGTAACTACCAGCTGACTAGTCCTGCTTAACTCTGAGCTTCAGGTTCCTCAACTGTAGAAGAAGACAACCATACCCTATATTTTGATGACTACTTCATAAATTTTATAAGAGAAAAAAAGAGATGATCCCACATATTAAAAGTAGCAGAAACCAATCTTACACAACTTTTTTCAGCAAATAGTGAAAAAGGAAGTACTAAGTCATTGTATGAAGCCAGCATAACCCTAAAACCAACACCTGACATGGACATTATGAGAAAAGAAAATTACAGACCAACATCTCTCATGAACATTAATGAATATTCTAAAAATAATAATAATAATTTAGCAAGGCAAATCTAGCAACATATAAAAAGGATAATACATATGACTAAGTGGGATTTATTCCAAGAAAACAATGCTGTTGGTTCAACATTTGGAAATAAACCAAAGTAACTCACCACATTAACAAAATAAAAAAAAGAAATCCTAGGATCATCCCAATAGATACAGAAAAAGTATCTGATAAAATTTAACACTCATTCATAATTTTACAAACCTCTTAGCAATCTGGAAATAGAAGAAGGAAAATTCTTTAGTCTGATAAAAGGTATCTTTTACCAAAAAAAATACACACACATCCCTCAACTACAGCTAACATCAATTTTAATGTCAATATACTGAATATATTCCCCAGAAGTTGGGGAGAAAACAAGATTGTCCACTGTCCTCACTTCTATTCAACTTTATATTGGAGGTTCTAGCCATTGAAATAAGGCAATAAAAAGGCAGAAAAGTATAAAGATCAGAAAAAGTAAAACTGTCTTTGCTCACAGATAACATGATTATATATGTAGAAAATGCAAAGGAATCTACAAACAAGCGACTACAATGAATAAGTGAATCTAGTAAGGTTTTTTGATACAAGTTCAAGACTTTTCTATTGTATTTCTATATAGTAATAACAATCAAATGGAAAATCAAATTTATGAAACAGCATTTATTATATAATAACAAAAAATCAAATAATGAATAAATCTTTCATAAGACGGGTAAGATAGCTACACTGAAAACTAAAAAATGATAATGAGAAAAAATTTTAAAGAAGTAAATAAATGGTGAAATACACACATTTCATGGTTTGTAAGACTCAATATTATTATGACAACCAATTCCCCCCAATTAATCTATAGCTCCAATGCAATCCTAATCAAAATTCCAGCAAGACATTTTGTGGAAACTGACAAACCAATCCAAAAATTTATATGGAACTGCAAAGACCCTAGAATAGCCAACTTCAATCTTTAAGAAGGACAAAGCTGAAGGACTTACACAACAAGATTTCAACATTTACTATAAAGTTTTAGTGTGACAATGGTCAAAGGATGGACAAATATACTAATGAAACAGAGTCCAAAAACAGATCCACACATATATGGTCACTTGCTTTATGAAAAAGATGCCACTGAAAATCTGTGTGGGGAAAAGACAGCCTTTTCAGTCAATGGTGCTAGAGTTTTGGAAACTAGTATGAAAAAACAATGAACCTTGACACCATTAACAAAAATTAATTCAAGATAGATCACAAACCTAAAAGTAAAAGGTAAAACTATAAAGCTTCTAGAAGAAAATATATGAAAATATCTTCATGATCTTCATGTAAGCAAAGATTTTTTAAAATATTCAAAAGGCCGCTAAACTGCTAACTAAAAACTAAACTTACTAGCCTATTAATAGAAAAAAAAAAGTCATATACTTCATTAAAATTAAGAACTTCTGGCTTCCCTGGTGGCGCAGTGGTTGAGAGTCTGCCTGCCGATGCAGGGGACACGGGTTCGAGCCCTGGTCTGGGAAGATCCCACGTGCCGCGGAGCGGCTGGGCCCGTGAGCCACAATGACTGAGCCTGCGCGTCTGGAGCCTGTGCTCCGCAACAAGAGAGGCCGCGATAGTGAGAGGCTCGCGCACCGCGATGAAGAGTGGCCCCCGCTTGCCACAACTAGGGAAAGCCCTCGCACAGAAACGAAGACCCAACACAGCCAAAAATAAATAAATAAATAAATAAATAAATAAATAAATAAAATTAAGAACTTCTGTTCACCAAAAGATATCATTAAGAGAGCAAATGGATAAGCCACAGACCAGTAGAAGATATTCCCAGTACGTAAATCCAGCAAAGGTTTTGTATCTAGAATTCACAAAGAATGTAAAAGACTACTATAAATCAATAATAAAAAAAAATCCAATTTTTTAAATGGGCAAAAGATCTAAACAGGAATTTCAAAAAAGAGAATACCCAAATGGCCCATCAACATATAGAAAAGTACTCAAGCATCATAAGCATCAAAGAAATGTAAATTAAAGTGACAATGACACAGCACCACACAACTCACAGAATGGCTAAACACTCATCTGAAGTGTTGATTAGAATGTGGAGCAACTGGAACTCTCATCGACTACTACCGGGTGTATAAATTGGTACAACTTTGGAAAATTGCTTGGCAGTTTCTATTGAGGGTCAAACATATACCTACCCTATGATTCAATAAACCCACTCCTAGGTATATAGTCAACAAAAATTAATATATGTCTACCAAAAGATGTATAAGAATGTTCACAACAGCTTTAATCACAAATGTTCCCCCAAAATGGAAATAACTCAAATGATCATAAACTGGAGAATGAATAAATAATGATACATTTGTACTACAGAATACTACACAGAACTATAAAAGAATAAACTAATGATACATTTAACAACATTTATGAATCTTGTAGGCATTATTTTCAGCAAAGGAAACCAGATATAATAGATAACATACCATGTAACTCGATTTATATGAAATTCAAAAACAGGCCAAAAAAATTGATGGAGATAGGAGTTAGGATAGTCGTTAACATATGGAGGGAGTAATGCCTCTAAGCATGAACAAAGATTTCTTCTGGTGTGCTGGGAATGTTTTATATTTGGATCTGGGTGGTAACCACATATGTATATACCTATGAAAACATTCATTAAGCAGTATATTTTAAGATTAGTGTACTTGGTAGTATGTATGTTATGCCTCAATTTTAAAAAGTTGTATTCTCTAAATTTGAAGAAAAAAGCTTCAATCTGGAATTTGGAGACATATGCAGGAAAAGAAAGTACTTAACAGAGGACTTGGTCAACTCATGACCTATTTGGTTCATATAAATGCATATAAAATAAATAACAGGAAATAAAGTCGTGCTAAAAAGGAGACTCAACATTTATTGAGAGTTGATAATAACTCAAGCATTGTGCCAAGGCTATACTTGCACATACATACACACACACACACACACAATCTTATTTAAACTATTCAACAAACCTACAGGGTAGGTACTAATTTTAGAGATGAGAAAACTATGGTGAACAGATGTTGCTCCTATTAAGTTTTAAATGGTTTGATCTTTGTAAACACTGTTTGGCTTGCATAAAATAATTTTCTAAATATACTGAGAAAAAGTGATTTGTAAATATCCTACCTGGCTTTCCTATCACATTATCTAAATATCATCCTCCACCACACTGTCATCTTACTCTCCTTTATTTTTCTTCACAACACACATTGCTATCTGATAATATATTACATGTATATGTGCTTATTTCTTATTTTCTATCTCTCCCACTAGAATGCAAGTTCCATGAAGGCAGAGACTTTGTCCATGTAGTTCATTGCTCTCCCCTAGCACCTAGACCCATGTCTGCCATGTAGTAGACACCTAATAAATATTGGTGGATGGAATGAAAAAAGTAATAATAAATGTCCTATCTGATACTCAATTTGTACCCTTTTCCATAAGATCTATAAAGCTAAAAGAAAATAAATGTATTCCAAGTCTTTGGTAATAATCAGTTTGTATAACCTTACCAGCAAAAGACTTGATATATATCTCTAATTTGGGGCAACCACTTCATATAGTCAAAGAAGAATTTGGGAAGACTGATTTTAACATGTTAAATTAATACAGATAATTATCTTCCATTTATGTCATGAAAGACATAACCATCCAAATGTTAATCTTTTAAAACTGTATTGTTTTGGAGCCAACTAAGCACAGAGTATGTCATGGTTTTAGGAAGAAATGCTTGGGGCCAGCATTATAAAAACCAATTACAATACTCAGCATCAACACAGAGCTAAAACAGTGATGACTAAACAACTGCTGAAATGCAGCATTATTTACAAATAGCCAAGATAGGGAAATAACCTAAGTGTCCATCGATGGATGAATGAATGGAAAGAAAATGTGGTATTTGTGTGTTGTGTGCGTGCAGACACACACGAATATTATTCAGCCATAAAAAAGAATGAAATCTTGACATTTGTGACAAAATGCATGGATCTTGAGGGCATTATACTAAGTGAAATAAGTCAGACAGAGAAAGAAAAATGCTGTATGATTTCACTCATTTGTAGAATCTAAAAAACAAACAAACAACAAAAACAGAAAAAACAAGCTATAGATACAGAGAACATATTGGTGGTTTGCCAGAGGTGGGGGGTAGGGGTGTGCAAAATGACTGTAGTCAATAATACTATAGTGCACATTTGAAAGCTGCTAACGGAGTAAATCTTAAAAGTCCTCATCACAAGAAAAAACAATTTTTTGATAACTATGTAAGGTGATGGATGTTAACTAGACTTATTATGACGATTATTTTGCAATAAATACAAAATATTGAATCATTATTTGTACCTGAAACAAACATGATGTTATATACCAATTAAACATCATTTTTTTTTAAAAAAAACTACTTAAGTGTATAGGGATGGATGTTTGCCCCTTCACTGAATTCTACTGTTTAGTTTACTCCTGTGTCTTGATCACATTTCCTTACCTCTCTGCTCTAGCTACTGTGAGCTTTAACCTCACTTGCTATTATCTTTAATTTTTCCTTCTGTGTTATATAAATATATGTGTGTATATACATATATATATACATACACACACATATATGTATATATATACACACATATATTTTATATATATATGTGTGTGTATATATATATATATATATATATCTCTTTTCTCTCTCTCTAACATATTTAGATGTGCATCTATCTTTGAAGCATACACACACATACACATAAAACTTGCCTGGACCTTGCTTTCCCTTCCAAAATACTGTTGTTTGACGTCACAGCCACTTTCTTAAAAAAATATACAACCTCCACTCTCTACTCCCAAATTCATATGATCAATAACAACCTTTATCACCAAGTCAAACTGCCTTCCATATGACCTCAATGCATCATTTAAAACAGAACACATCCTCCATCTTTAAACTGTATCCTCTTGACGTGCATGATTCTGTGTCTCCCAGGTTTTGCTGGGCCTGAACTTTAAACAATTTAGGGGAACCTCTTTAAGAAAAAAAAGTTAAATTAGAAATACAAACTTAGGTGTAATGGTGAATACTTATCTAGAATGAGGGGGGAAAGAATCACAACACAAGTATCACTAAAATCTAGAAAAATAACATCATAATTCTACCAATAATAAACTCCCTGATACACTTCTAGGATACTTTTTCTACATTTTAATTGCATATCTTTCATGATCACTTCTTCATGTGACAATGATATGTAACATTTTCTATAAGGAGATAGAAATATGTAAGATTTTCTATAAAGAAATAGGTTTTTTAAAACTTTCTGAAAACTAAATCGTTACTTACATTTTAGAAAATATTCTTTTACGTTCACAAACTGTTCCTGGCTATGTAATATAAAATTTTAGTACTGTTGTCAAATTTGGGGAAACTTAACATTTGTTTCTTTCCTTTATAAGCTATCAGATTCAAAAGAGTTTTCCCCAGACTAGCTTCTGGCTTGGTGTATTTCAAACTGTGTTTCTCTTACCCTACTCACGTACTTCTAGTGTCAGATTCTGTAGGACATGTCCATATCATCTATAATCTCTGGCCTTGCATCTTTTTTCATAACACTGAGTCAGCACAGTAAGTAATAAGAGTACAGTTGACCCTTGAACAACCAGGGGGGCTAAGAGTGCCAACCCTCCGAGCAGTCGAAAATCTGTATATAATTTATAGTCAGCCCTCCATATAGGCAGCTCCTCCATATCCAAGGTTCCACATCCATGGATTCAACCAACCTCAGATAGTGTAGTACTATAGTTATTTATTATTGGAAAAAATCTGCATGTAAGTAAACCCACACAGTTCAAACCTGTGTTGTTCAAGGGTCAACTGTATTCCAAATGTCATCCCTATACCAGAACAGCTAGCAAAAACCTAACTACACTCTGAAGTGACAATGAACCATATAAACATATGCCACCCAAACTAAATGTAACCCCAATTCAACTTTCCCTTAGCTGGATGCCAAAAATGCCTACAGGCACTCCAATGCTACATGACATGAGGGTAAATCAAGAATGGAAAGAGCACTCTTAACTTAAAATACCTTACTTTTGGAAATCCTACAGAAACATGTGGCCATGTGAACACCTTTCTCCCCAAGGCTTAGAAGAAATTTGCACAAGTGGTAAATCCCCCACAACCTACCACCCTGACTCTGTTTTCTTTGCTGACTCCTTTTTGACATGCCAACCACTAAATATAGGTATTTCCCACAATTCTTGCCTTTCTCCTGAAAACCTACACAATACAGGTACTTCCCAAAGTCAGGTTGTCCTTAATTTTTAAAAAATTCTATCTGCACTCCTTTTTTCCCCCCAGTCCCATCTATTCTCAAACTTCATCTATGACCTTCTTTAGCAAATAATCCTCCCTCTAGAATATAGTGACTAGACTATCAACTCTATGGGAAAGTGAGATGCCAGCCTTGTGGTCTGCATGAACTCCAAGGCCTGAATTCCCTGGGGCATATAGAGGAATGAATGAAACATACTGAATAGCTTCAAAAGTTTATCTCTAGCCTCATTCTCTTTTCAAACCTATGATCTTCGATTCAACTGCCTATTGGCCTTTTTCATGAAGATAACATCTGCCCCGCCTCAGAAAACACACACAAAATCCCACAGCCCCGGGAGCACTCTGAACTTCATTTTAATGATAACTTTTAAACTCTTAGTAAATAATTTTCAGAGTAACCTTTAGGAAAATTAAGGCATGATAAAATTATAGGCCTTGTTCAAGAAGAATACAGATTATTCCACCTCTAATAGCTTAAACTTCCCTCTTAAAAACAAGTCATGTGGCTCATAAACCATACAGATCTAATTATAATAACTTATCTGGAATCACACTCAGTGCCCTATACAAGGACACCATAATTAGAAATGCAAAGCCTACTGCTAGTTATTAAACATGAACAGATAAAATACTTTTGAGAAAGAAAATAAATACAATAAATAAGACTAAATACCAATAACAAATAACTAAATCACAGTAAATATGCCTGTATACATATGTCTTAAAGTTTGTATACAGAATGTACTCAAACAACACGGAGTACATATTCAATCATGTAGTCCTGCTCCAGTGAAAGACTTCATTGTAAACACACTACTAAAACAAAAGAGTTCCCAAGCAAATAGGACAAACCGCTGACATAAGTGTGGTACTGACGTAGCTGTCTATTTGCCTTTAGTTGCTAGGATTCAGTGTGTCCATTTTTCTCTAAGCTCTAAAACACGCAACTCTTTGATGTTATGAAGAGCCCATAGTTAAACAAAAAATTGGCAGAATGTTTAACATAAAAAATATTTCAAATTCAAATCTCTAATTTCTTGAAAACACATTTTCCCTATGGTTAAAAAACAAATGTTAGTGAAATTTTAAATTTCTTTACCAAAAACAGCAATAAAAATCAATTTCAATAAATGAAATGAAAAGGGAAACTGCATACTTTCAAGTTACTATCGTAGAAAAAAAATTCTGAATGTAGCTTTAAAGGGAAACTATCTCCTATCTAGTCAGAAACTTTTTGAACCTGTGTAATAAGAGAAGTGCATATTGTACATTGTTCAAAAAAAGGAAATTATGTGGTGATTTGAGTAAACTCCTAAATTACTCAATTAAGATCCATTTCACCTTTAGAATTATAATCTTAAGATTATATGCTAATCGATTAGACACTAATAAATAAAGTGAATTGTATGTCATCCATAAGATCTGTGAAAGAAGAGGCAATGAGAAATCTGTTTGTTAGGCAAATAAAACAGATACAGTGGCAACTTTAGTACTATTTTCTGTAGCTCCATAACTATCATCCTATCTCAAATTATGGGTCACTGAGAAAGTTCCCCCAGGAACTTTCATCTGCTCTTGGTGCAGCACAGGTATGATGCATAAAATGGGCTTGAAATACCTTTAGTGGGCAGCAAAACCAAATTTCTAGGAAAACCTTCAGAATTCATTAATATTAAATGAACACAGTTCCATTGTTTCTCTAACAGCTTTTAACAGTATTGCTTCACATTTCCCACTGGCTTTAGAACTATTTAAATATTTTTCAACTTTTATATTCTTTGGGATACAACTTCCATTTCTATTTCAAGATTCAAATATTTCAAATCAATTCAATATAACTTATAAATTTACTATAAATTTTTTATTTAAATAAACATTTGAGAAGTCACAAATTAGTAATTTTTCAACCTACACAAAGTTTTATGTCGTCACTTCACTTGAAAAACAATTTGGCATTATTCAGCAAAATTGAAGCACAGACGTACCCTACCACCTAGCAAGTCCATCCAGGGTAAATACAGCAGAGAAAAGATCATACACATGCACCAAATATATTTACAGAACTGAAATCATATAAAGTAAGCTTTCTGACCATAATAAAATTAGAAATTAGACTAGAAATCAATAACAAAAGGATAAAAGAAATACTCCAAACACTTAGAAATTAAACAACTTCTAAATAAGCTGTAATTCAAAGAGGAAGTTTAAAGGGAAATTAGAAAATAGTATGAACCAAATAAAAATTAAAATACAACATATCAAAATTTATGACATGCAGATAGAATAGTGCTTAGAGGGAAAGCTAAAGCACTACATGCTTATATTAGAAAAGAAATCTAAAATCAATAATCTAAGCTTCCACCTTAACAAACTATAATGAGAACAAAATAAGCCTATAAGCAAGCAGAAAAAAGGTAACAATGATAAGATCAGACATCAGTGAAAAAACCAGAAAAGAAACAGAGAAAATTAATGAATTGAATACATAGTTCAAAACTTTCCAAAGAGAAAAAAGGAATTTCTAGTCCCCAATGATATCATTCGGAAATTCTACCAAACATTTAAAGAATAAATAAAACTAATTCTATATACTCTCTTCTGAAAACAGAAAAGGGAATACTTCCCAACTCATAGTGGGAGCATCATTACCCTGATACCAAAACTAGACAAAAACAGTACCAAAAAAACTACAGACTTACATCCCTCATGAACATAGATACAAAAATCCTCAACAAAATATTAACAAATCAAATCCAGCAATACACAAGAATAATAATACACCACAGCCAAGTGGTACTTATCCCTGCGATGCAAAAGCTGGTTCAATATTCAAGAAACAAAAGCAATGTAATCCATCATATTAACAGTGTAAAGAAAAAAAGACATACTATATGATCATATCATTTGATGCAAAAATTTGATGACATTCAACTTTCAGCAAACTAAGAATAGAAAGGAACTTCTTTAACCTAATAAAGAGCATATATGAATTCACTTAATAGACATTTATTAAGTGCTATGTTAATAACAATGCTACAGTGCTATCTGCAGCACTAAGGATAAGGAATGCAGAAGAGGGATAAGACATTGCCCCTATGCTTAAGGAACTCAGCTTCTCAATAGGAAGGCAATCACATAGGTAACTAAAGGTACTTTAACAGTAGTGTATGTAAAACATTATAAATATTAAAAAGGACATTCTATCCAGGTGATCAAAGTGGGGCGGGGAGGGGGTGGTGGAAAAGAAAGTCCACTGAGATAGTCCAAGCCAGTCCCCTCTCACTCGGACAACTGCAACAGCCACCTATCTTTCTGCTTCCACTCTAGATACTCCCCACCAATAGCCCATAAAAAAGCCAGAAAAATATTTTTGAAGCATTAAATGATATCATGAAATTGTCTCACTGCTTCCCATCAGAATGCAGTTAGAAAGAAGTGCAAGTGTCAACATGGTCTACAAGGCCCTATGTGATCCACACGCTTCTTACCTCGCCTACCACTCTCCGCCCACCCATATTTCTTTCTAACCCCCAAGAATGCCAGGGTCTTTCCCACCACAGGGACCTTGCCTTTGCTAGTCTTTCTGTCTGGAATGTTCTTCTCCCAGAGCCTACATGACCAGCTCCTTCTCAACATTCATGTGTCAGTTAAAACGTCTCTTCAGAGAGGCTTTTCCTGACCATCTTACCTAAAGCTCCACCTCCACCACCCTGGCCCATTATTCTGTTTTACTTTCTTCATGCATCACAGTACTTGGAACTACCTGAAGTTATTTTACTGTGTTTTTATTTTCTATTTACCTGTGCTAGAATTTTGTTAAGGCTCCATTAGAGCAAAAACCTTATGTGTCTTGTTCACAGTACTAATCACGGTATCTAGAACAAAACCTGGCACATTTGTATATGCTCAATAAATACTGTTAAATAAAGATGACATTTAAGCTGGATTAAGGTGGTGAGGGCCGGGGGAGGGGGGGCAGGAGGGATTGACCTTCTCAAGAGGAATAAATAGAGAAGGAGAAAAGGAAATCAACATGGTTTATCCAGTGCTTCAATTTTCACAGACTCTGGAGAATAAAGTTACAGTTGGGAGGTATCCTGAAGATATTATTTAGTTTTGTTGTGTTTTCATGATGCATGAATACACTTTCAAACATCCCCAGTCTTTTCTTGAACACTTTCCCTGGCATGCAAATCATTATGTCACGAGCTAATCAATTCTGATCCAAACAACTTTAAATGACCAAAAGATTTTCTCATATTAGTCAAAAAGCTGCCTATTTGTTATTTATACACATTAATCTCAGTTCTGTCCCCAGAAGTTCTCATGAAAACAGGAAGTTTAATCCCTATTTCATAAGGCAGGCTTTCAAATATTTGAAGACAACTACATGCTCCTAAATGTAATTTAAAAATTAGGTAACATTTCTTGACAGTGCCTGCTGGGCTCTGGGCTAAGTACTTCATATGAACCGCTCATTTAATCCTCACAACAACTCTATGGTAAAGTTATTATGACTATGCCTATTTTACTAATGAGAAAACTAAGGCCTGGATTAGGTAATTTGCCTAGGTCATCAAGCTGGAAAGTGAATTCTGATGCCAGAATACAAACACAGACAGTCCAACTCCAGAGCCTACATTCTTAACTGTAAGCCTCACTCTCTAAATGACTCCTGTTCTTTCTACTATTTGCACTCTGTCACCATGTGCAAAACACTCAGACAGCAACGCTAAAACTCAAAACTTGACCCAATATCTTCAAACTAATGATGAAGGCAACACTGATTCTCATGCATTTATAAAAGCCATGATATAATGTAAGATTTAATAATAAACAAGAGGAAAAGCAGTGTAAAAATTAACGTCTCTGCAAATACTATCCATTTACTATTCTTCTTTGTCCAGCACACACTCCAAACTGAAATACTTTCCATTTTCTGAGCACACTTTTTATTTCCCTACTCCTCCACCTCTGTTTACATGATTTTCTCTTTCTAAGGAGCTATTCTTCCACTTCTGCAGAGAATGGTATCTACTGTGTTTTTAATTTTTATTTATTTACTTATGGCCATGCTGCGCATGTGGGATCTTAGTTTCCTGACCAGGGATCGAACCCACACCCCCAGCAGTAGAAGCTCAGAGTTAACCACTGGACCACCAGGGAAGTCCTCTACTGTGTTTTTAGAAAGCCAGTTGTGCTGGGTATATTTCACTTGCCCCTCCAGAGCCATTCTCCACTTTTCTCCACTCTGTTCTGTGTTCCCAGAAGGCTATCCTGAATAGACTGTAATAACAGTCTCCTTTGCTCTGTCTTTTGGGTGAATTCAGCCAACGGAGACAGGAAGAGAGTAAGCCTAGAGTAATGTCACCTCTAGTTAGTAATCTCACTCTACCAGAAGCCAAAGCTTCTGTTCAAATGGACTTCTATACAGCTGCCCTCTGAGTTTTGACAATAACCTCCTAACTCTGCCCTTACTTGTCTGAGGGCTGTGATGGCTACCTATTGTTGCTCACCAGATACTTCATTATTCCATGTCAGTTTCCCTTAACCCTACCCACACTTTTATAAATCACCCCATACATTAAGCTCTCCCAAGTTTACCCATTTGACTGTGTCATCTATTTTCTGCCAGGACCTCATTGACACACTACTTCTCTTTCCCTATGCCTTCTCTGTATTTTGTTTATACCTCCTTTATGATACTTTTTTTTTCTTGTACTAGACTCCAAGTTTCTTGATGATAAGGTATGTTTTATTCATCTTTGAATCTCCCAAATCATTAATTTCTTGCCCATAGTAGGCACTGAAAGAATGTTTCAAGAATAAATGGGAAAAAATAACATTAAAAAATCAAAAGAACAATACTTCATGACATAAGAAAATGATCTAAAACTCAAATTTCAGTTTCTATAAAGACTCAAAAACAGACAAAACTAATCTATTAGGATAAAGGTCAGAATTGTGGACATTTCTGGATGTAGCTATCAACTGGGAGAGAACATGAGGGAGGCAACTAGGGTGCTGAAAATGTTCCTTATTTTGATCTGAGTGGTAATTATATGGGTATATACACATGTAAAATTATGTTCAGCTGTATACCTAACATTTGTTCACTTTATGGCATGTACAGTATATCTCACTAGAAATGAAAAGGAAAAACAAATCTATATTTGGCTGCTCGTGTTGAATCAATATGGCTAACACCTCATTTATCCAGAGATTCTTTATCAAAACAAGCAAAAAAGGTCTCTGCACAGTCAAAATCGATGTTACAAAGTCCATACACTTTATCCATGAGAAAGACTTTCTTTCCATCCTTACTTTTACGGCCAATTCCAATTAGCTTGGTTAACTAGTTTCCTGACCTACTGTTGATAATCAGTAACAAATTGGGAAGGTGGGGAAGATGTCTGTTAAAGACTGATAACTAAGAAATAACAGCTAACAATGAGAAGCAAGCAAAATAACTATTAATGAGCAGGTAAAAATTCAAGATACAAAAATGTCTGAGATCACTTAGTATACGGCAAGGCTTTATAAGGCACTTAGTGCCATTGTATCATGGCACAGTAAGAGAAACAGTGTTTAAAATGACAACCCTTACTTATCAGGGAAATAATGAACTATTTTCATCAAGATCTGTCAGGAAGCAGAAACAGAGTTAAACATATGAGAAACAGTCATGGCAAAAATGCATTTAAACTAAAAAGGTATTACTTGTAACAAGATAAACCTTGGTTACTGGACATAAATGTACTTAGTTTAAAATAATCACATTTCTGGAGTTTGCTAAACAATTATGACTAATAATTTACTACCATCTTCCTCCTTGGTAAACTATAAAAATTAGCAGATTTGTATTAAGAAGGCGAAGTTCTCCCTAGAAATTTTTTAAAAGTGTTTCTAAACACTGAAAGTGTTCATTCTATCAACACTGGTTAACTGAGAATCATTCAAACACCTAGGAATTTTTAACCAAATCTTAAGCATTTTTTTGTAAGGCATATCTGAAAAAGTAACATCAAAGTTGTTTTCAGCACTACTGAACCACTACAATGTCACCTCAAATAATCACTGTATGCCACCTCTTTTTGCAAAAGAGGGAATTCCAACCCATAAGGTCCTACATTAGTCTCCATTCTCCCAGCTTTGAATATTCTTCTAAAACTTCACCTGCGAACTCTGTCATTCACTTAAAGCAATCTTCTCCTGTTAGAGAAGATTACTTCTGGGTTCTGTGATTTCAAGAACGTATTCTTTAGGTATCCCACTCACGTTATTTTCAATGATGGAATTATGAGTAGTATGTAGCAACTAGAAAAAAATGCCATGTTAAGGGGTAAAAAGAACAGTACTTAATGCAATAATTCAATTCAATAAACTATTTGCTATATGCCAAGCACCGGGGATACATAAATGAATGAGAAACTATCACTGCATTTAAAGAACACAAAATAAACACAAATATATTGAATGTTAAGAGTAGATGCACACTGAGAAGGCCGTGACTCAATTTTGTCAAGAGGAAAAAATGAAAAAAGGTAGAACCTAGCCTCAGTTTTAAAGTTAAGTACATTCTATGCAACTATGTAAAAATCTACAGTAGCAAAAACCAGGCCACGCAAAATTTAAAATACCTGTTGCATTAAAGGTGTTAGGATTACAAATGGCTTTTCCTATTTTCATGTTGAAAGGCAATGCCTTTTCCTCAATCCTACAGTTTCCACGAGTTGGAATTTTCCCTAAATTTCTGGACTCTCTCTATCCCCTCACTATTCTCTTAGAAGGGGAATAGTAACTTACATGATGGGTAAGTTTAGCCTAAAGAATTACATAAGCATAACTCTGCCTATTGCTTTTTGCTCTTGGGAGCCTACCTACTAGCTAGAAGTTCTCCAGTGCTCCTCCATGGATGGGCCCTCCTAGCAAGTAGGGAGGATGTTCCTGGCCATGTCCTTTCTAGGACCACGTATGTCCATTTAACTCTGGGCTTCATGATTAGAAAGCAAAACTGCCTGCATATATAAGCCATGTCCTGCAACATGAGTTTTATCAGGAGTAAAGGTGGTATTCTGATCTCTCATCTGTCACTCTTTTCTCAGTTTGTTCAGAATTTGGGGAAGGAATGTGGGTTTTATTGAGCCCCTCAGACACTACAAAATTACAATAATGCTTTCTCATTTAAAATAAAATCTTCACTTTTATCTTATACTAAACACCTGGGTATAATATCCATACATGATTCTTCTTTATAGCCCTCACAGTTCCTAGCAGAACATTAGACTTAGCAATGTTTGCTGAAGGAATGAATTTTCAGATAGTAAAGTTAATTCTATATGGTGCTTAATTTACAACAAAAGCAAACTATAAAATAATAAATATTGGTGTTTACTAATGTATACGTAGGTATTTTCCCCCTAAGGAAAAATATGTCCCCATATATTTGTAAAAATTCACATCCATAATTATTTTTGTTTGCTTTAAACCATTACCATTTACGTAGTGAAAGATCTTCAGGGCACTTTATCTAAAAGGTGGAACGAAGCGTTAAATTGAAGAAGCAGTAAAGCTCGGTGCCTCATAATGGCTGGAGGGTTGGAGGAGCCACTTTTTTAGATACCGTTTCTCTTCCTTCTGTTCCCTCATCTCCTGTTTCCCTCTTATCAGCCCTGGGGTGGGGCTGCATAACTGTCAACATGCTTAGCAGACAGTGAACTATGAAGCAAGAATTATGAGTGAGAGCATTTGTTTGAAGTTCCAGTGTACCTCCAACCCCAAAGTGACAAACTGGAACAAAAGTTTAAGGGACAGAAAGTTATGGTTGCAGTAGTTGACAAATTCTTCGTTTGCTGGACCAAAGGTTCTTAACCTTTAACTCTGAAACTTCAAAAGATAAGAAGCCCCAATTACCCCTTTTAATCACTTTTGAAGTTGCTTTGTTTTTTTTTTTTATCATTTCTGTTGCTTTTCCTTTATTCTTTTTTTTTGAAATTTATTTATTTTTTTATACAACAGGTTTTTTTTTTTTGATGTGGACCATGTATAAAGTCTTTATTGAATTTGTTACAATATTGTTTCTGTTTTTTATGTTTTGGGTTTTTTTCTTTTGGCCACGAGGCATGTGGGATCTTAGCTCCCCGACCAGGAATCGAACCAGCACCCCCTGCATTGGAAGGCAAAGTCTTAACCACTGGACCACCAGGGAAGTCCCCTTAATTGCTTTTAAACTCATCACTTGCATCTTTTCTTTGTTGTCCTAATACTGAACAATCCGCTGGAAGAATTTTCCCCATATTATCCCTTATGCACAGGCTTTTTACTCAATACAGGTTGCAAAAGAAGTTTCAGGACAATGAAAAGGGATTGCTTGAAAGATCTAAATTTCAGTTAACCTTACCATTGATTTTATTTATTTATTTTTTAAAGGGTTTGTGTTTTCTTTTTGATAAATTTGTTTATTTTATTTTTGGCTGCATTGGGTCTTCACTGCTGCTCGCGGTCTTTCTCTAGTTGCAGCGAGTGGGGGCTACTCTTAGTTGCAGTGCGCGGGCTTCTCTTTGTTTTGGAGCACAGGCTCTAGGCGCGCGGGCTTTGGTAGTTGTGGCTCGCAGGCTCTAGAGCACAGGCTCAGTAGCTGTGGCGCACGGGCTTAGTTGCTACACGGCATGTGGGATCTTCCTGGACCAGGGCTCGAACCCATGTCCCCTGCATTGACAGGTGGATTCTTAACCACTGCGCCACCAGGGAAGCCCACCATTAATTTTAGAGTAATTTGGCATGAAGTACCAAGCAATTCAAGAATGAAAATTTTAACTATAATAACAGCACCAATATTGCATGGCAACCTTACCAGGTGCCAGACACTGTTTCAAGAACTTTACAGGTTATTAACTCATTTAATCCTCACATCAGTGAGACAGATGCTATTTTACCCCTAGTTTACACCTGGGGAAGCTGAGGTACAGAGAAGTTAAACAACTTGCCTAGTATCCTGTAAGTGGCAGAGATGCCATTGAAACTCTGAAGCAGTCTGGCTTCACCATTGTCCAACACAGCTTATTGTTAACGAGAATACCAAAGACAGTAGGGAATTGAGACCCATCTCCACCTAGAGTTCTTTCTTTTTCTCAAGGTCAGCATGGAACTATCAAGAGTAAATAAAATATTAGATAACCATTGTCAACTCCAAAATATACTATGAGAAATACAAAATAGAAATGTTTGATCATTGTTGTCAGGGAGGTTACATCCCATTTAGAGATAGCAAGTATACACATGAGAAAACATGCATTAATCAGTAAAACCAAGCTCTTTGTCATTTCTCCCGAACCAGGTCCTTTCCCCATACTGCCTATGTTGGCTAACGATACCACTAACCTTTCAGACACCCAGACCTGAAATATCTTCAGACCTCTCTTCATATGAAAATATTTATACCTCTCTGTCTCTCCACTCCTAGTATTCTCACTATAGACAGAAGATTCTCACATCATCTCACTATTTTAATTTTTCCTTCCAAGGTAAATGCTATTTTTTTTCTAGTTTTAGTTCTAGCTTGTCTCCCCTCACAAATTAGGCACTGTTAGTAATGTTTCAGAACATCAAGGCTACTTAATTTTACCTATATATTTACTATCATTCCTTCTTGATTTAAGTTCTTCCTTCTGCCTAAAGTATGCATACTTTTGCTGGTAAAAAACTCTCAGTTTTTGCTGGTCTGAAATGGTTTTAATATGTTCTCTTTCTAGAAAGTTTTGCTGGACATTGGTTTCTACTTTGACAGTTATTTTCCCTCAGCACATGACAAATGACAGTCAACTGTTTTCTGGCTTCCACTCTTCCTATTAATAAGTCACCTTTCAGTGTAACTGCTGTTCATTTTTTTGGTAGGTAACTTCTTTTTTCTCTCTGCCTTCTTTTAGAACTTCTCGTGTGTGTGTGTGTGTGTGTGTGTGTGTTCTGAATTTTGCAATGATGGAATCTAAGGGTGGATTTCTTTTTCTTTAATCTGCTTGGGATTCAGTGGGCTTTCTGGATATCAGTTGGTATTTTTCATCAGTTCTGTGAAGTTCTATTTTACAGCCATTATCTCCTCAAATATTGCCTGTTTTCCTTTTTATTATTTCCTTTTGGAACTTCAGTTAAATTCATGTTAAATTTTTTTCTTTACTCTCCAATTTTTTTGATCCCTCTTTCTTAACTTCCATCTCTTTTTCTCTCTGCAAAACATTACGGACAATTTCTTTGGATCTACATTCTGGTTCACAGATTCTGTCTCTCAACTGCTATTTAATATGTGCATCAGGTTTTAAATCTGTGATTATTTTTTCATCTTTAGAAGTTCTATTTTTCAAATCTGCATGATTATTCTTTTAATTCTCTGTTCCCCAACCATTTTCCCAAGCTTCTATTTCATTTCTTTAAGCATATTAAACATATTTTTAATATCTGATAAATAATAGCTCCAAGCTCTGAAGCCTTTGTGGGTTTCTCTTGCTGTGTACTTTTTTCTGCAGCTTCTCATTCATAGTGCCTTGTTTCTGCGCAAGTTTTGTGGATTTTTGACTATGCACTGCTCAATATCCTTGGAATTTTATCTGTGGGAATCATTTGAGGCCTTAGAGAATTTGAATTTACCTCTATCAGTCACCTGGGACCACTTTACATTTTCACTTGAGGTTTCTAAGTCCACATATGTAGCATTAATTTAGATAAAAAACTAAATGAGTACTCTATGATTCCAATTATATGACATTCTGGAAAAGGCAAAAGTATGGAGAAAGTAAAAAGATCAGTGGCTGCCAAGGGTGGGGATGAGATAAGGGATGAATATGCAGAGTACAAAGGATTTTTAGGGCAGTGAATACTTTGTATTTATTTTCCATAATGATGGATGCATGTCATTATACATTTATCTAAACCCATAAAATGCACAAGATAAAGAGTGAAACATAACGTAAACTATGGACTTTGGGTGATTATGATGTAGGTTCATCAGTCTTAACAAATGTAACAGTCCAGGGTCGGGGGGGATGCTGATAATGGAAGAGGCTATGGCCATGTCAGGGGCAAAGTGTATATGGAGAATCTGTACCTTCCTCTCAATTTTGCTATGAACTTTAAACTGCTCTAAAAAATTGTCTTATTTTTTAAAAAATTTAACTAAATGAGGACCTAAAGATTCCACACGAAAAAAATATTAGAATAGACAAATTCAGGTAAGCTGCAGGATACAAAAACAACACATATAAATCAGTTGCATTTTCAAACACTAACAATGAAATATTAAAAAACGAAACTAAGAAACAATCCCATTTACAATAGCATCAGAAAGAATACTTAGGAATAAACTTAACCAAAGAGGTGAAAGACTTGTACACTGAAAACTACAAAACACTGCTGAAAGAAATTAAAACACAAATAAATAGAAAGACCTCCCATGTTAATGAATTGTAAGACTTATACTATTGCTAAGATGTAAATACTACTCAAGGCAATCTATGGATTCAATGTAATTCCTATTAGAATTCCAAAGATGATTCTGCTAAGTGAAACAAGTCAGTCACAAAAGATAAACACAAATGATTCCACTTGTATGAAGTATCTAAAGTAGTCAAATTCATAGAAACAGAATGTAGAATGGCAGTTACCAGGTGCTGGGAGGAGGGGGAATGGAGAGTTATTGTTTAATGGGTATGGAGTTTTAGTTTGGGAAGATAAAAAAAAGTTCTAGAGTTGGATGGTGGTGATGGTTGCACAACAATATGAATGTACTTAATGCCACTAAACTGTACAGTTAAAATGGCCAAAATGGTCAATTTTATGTTATTTATATTTTACCACAATTTAAAACAAACAAACAAACAAAAACTCTATGAGGGCCCTCTTGTGGTTATACATTCCCAGGGAAGATTTATTTTCTCTCTCCCCCAACTCCCTGTGCCAAGGTCAAGACACGCATCCCATCTCCATGGTCATATTTATTTCTCACTTACCCTTACACTGGAAGAGTAACACTTTGGGGTCTCTGCTTTATGCAGTTTTTCTATTAGATTTCTGACTCTGGACAGACCCTAGGTTTTATCTCTTGAGCCTAGCCACACCTAACAGAAGCAAATGTTCAAGGTCTCTAAGGATGGTCAGAAACCTTCAAATGAAAGCCGGTTTTAATGTCTGCTTACCTCTCGGGATTCCTACTGAAGGGGAGCAGAACGTGCTACCCCAGAATATGTCACTCCGGCATATAGCTTACTTTGAATTAAAGTTTACTTGAGAAACAGTGGTGAAGAACACTCTGACCCTCCTTTGTTCCCTCCCCTCCCCAAAAGCAGGAGATAAATCTCCCATGTGAAAGGTACCCATCCCAGTACCAGGAGGGTGGAAGGCATCCTTATCACCAGAGATAGGGAATTTAGGGCCAAGAATGCTTGGCCCTAACAAACCTTGTTACTTCTTCACCAGTTCACTACCCCAAGCCCAAACTCCTTTGTCTCGTCAGTTCTTCACAAATTTATTGTTTCTTTGTCTTAAAGGTATAAAAGATTCCTGCTTTGGTTACTTCTTGAAGTCTCATTTTTTTATGGGGCTCCCATATACAAAATTAAATTTGTTTTTCCCTGTTAATTTGTCTTAAATCAGCTTAATTACTAGCCCAAACAAAGACCCTAGAAGGGAAGAAGGGAACATTTTTTTCTCCCCCACACTACTTTCACTTCTTTTTTTTGGGATCTGAAATTTTTCTTACTCAGTGATTCCTTTCAAAAGATACATTCTAAAATGCTTAAACCTGTAGTTTAGTTGTTTCAATTGGGAGAGTTCTTAGGGGCTTCTTATACGCTGAAAATGGCATTTAGCATATTATGGTATTTTCTGTGCGCTAGCTGAGTGATGTGGGGCTAGTCAATTCACCTTTCTACCTTAGTTTCCAGCTGCACAGCAGGATTTCAATACTTATTTCACAGAGTTGTTGAGACTAGCACATAGCGAGCACTTGGTAATTATATCTTATAATAATCCCTTTTTTCTAATCCTGGGTTACATTTCTTTATTGCTTATATTATTTTTACCACTGATACTGACATTTCTGATAGAGAATTTAAGCATCTTTTTTGGTTGTTAGTATTGATTGGGGGCTGAAGGTAAACAGTTTGCTTGATTGGACTCAGTATATTTTCTGTGACTTTATAGTCTCTCAGTTGATAAGAAGTATTCTTATTCCAAACATATTTACAATAAGGTGGAGATTACATTGGAATAACTTTGAAAAATTCTTTCTAAGGTCATAGAAGTAAAATTTTTAAATTCATTTTTTATACATTTTATATCAGTAAGAAAACTTTTTTGAAGATTAAAGCTCAATTGTTATGTACTTTCTGAAGGCTTTCTGACTCTCCTCCTGGAGAGAGTTAGCTGTTCCTTCCCTAAAGCTCCCATGTACCTTATATATACCTCTGCTGTATCACTTACCACACTGAACTGTAATTATTTATTTACATTTTTTATCTCAATTAGAGTGTGATCTCCTTGCAATACAGACCCTGTGACTGTCGTCTTAGTATCTCTCTAGGGGCTGGCACATATAAAAGGCAATTTGTAAATATATATTAATGCTGATCAAATTTTTCATTACTTTCTTACACTGACTCTTTAAACATATGACATGTGCTCTCTCTCATGCATACTTTTTCTGTCCCTCTGATAAGTAATTCCATCCAATTTGTAAAGTTCTATTCTCCATACACTTACCCACAAACTGTGGGTGGGGGGGTTGAAAAAAACACCAGGAAAGTGAGACTTTTTAATACTCTGTCCAGTTACTGACGGGTCAATAAGATAAAAAGTCAATAAGGACACAGAAGGTATGAAAAGGACATTTTACACCTTTTATCTACCAGACAGCTAACAAACTGATGTATTTTTTCAAGCAAACAGAACACTTATGAAAACTGATCATATGTTAGGCCACATTCTTTGCCCAAAGGCACTTAAGAAATCAACAACAATAACTGGAAAACCTGCATATGATTAGAATTTTTTTTTCTAAACAACTGTCAGTCAAAAGGGAAATCAAAATGAAAATTAGAAAATTCTTCAGACTGCACAGTAACCATTCTATACATCCAAACTTGTGACATTCAACTAAAGCAACATTTAGAGAGAAATGTATAATCTTAAACGCATATGCTGGAAAAGCTCAAAGTTAATGGGCTTAGCATCTCAATTACAAAGTTAAAAAAGGAACAAGAGGGAACTCCCTGGCAGTCCAGTGGTTAGGACTCTGGGCTCTCACTGCCGAGGGCCAGGGTTCAATCCTTGGTAAGGGAACTAAGAACTAAGATTCCCACAAGCCATGCGGCATGGCCAAAAAAAAAAAGGGAACAAGAAAATAAACTCAAAGAAAGAAAAAAAGAAATAATAAAAGTAAAAGCTGATATAAATAAAATACGAAACAAGTACCAACTTATGGTTACCAAGGGGGAAGGGCAGGGGAGGAGGGGATAAATAGGGAGATTCGGATTGACATATACATATTACTATATATAAAATAGATAACCAATAAGAACCTACTGGGGGCTTCCCTGGTGGCGCAGTGGTTGAGAATCTGCCTGCCAATGCAGGGGACACGGGTTCGAGCCCTGGTCTGGGAAGATCCCACATGCCGCGGAGCAACTAGGCCCGTGAGTCACAACTACTGAGCCTGCGCGTCTGGAGCCTGTGCTCCACAACAAGAGAGGCCGCGACAGTGAGAGGCCCGCGCACCGCGATGAAGAGTGGCCCCCGCTCGCCACAACTAGAGAAAGCCCTCGCACAGAAACGAAGACCCAACACAGCCAAAAAAGAAAAAAGAACCTACTGTATAGCACAGTGAACTCTACTCAACACTCTGTAATGACCTATATGGGAATAGAATCTAAAAAAGAGTGGATATATGTATATGTATAACTGATTCACTTTGCTGTACAGCAGAAACTAACACAACACTGTAATTCAACTATACTCCAATAAAAATTAACATATAAAAAAAGAAAACAAGTACCAATCCAAAAAGCTGGTTTTTTGAAGAGATTAAAAAACAAACTGGGACTTCCCTGGTGGCCCAGTGGTTAAGACTCCACGTTTCCAATGCAGGGGGCACTGGTTCCATCCCTGATCAGGGAACTGAGATCCCGAATGCCACGTGGCATGACCAGAAAAACCCAAAAAAGAAAAAAACAAACTTCTAGCCAGGTTGATTAAGAAACAAAGAAAAATGATACAAATGATAGTCGGAATGAAAAAGAAGACAAAAATGCAGATGCTGAACAAATTAAATAAATAGATAATAAAAAGATATTACAGATAAAAAGATATTACAAAGAAAATAAATTTGAAAAGTTACACTAAATAAATTTGTAGAAAAATGCCACTTAAAATTTTCAATCAAAATCAAATTCTCGGGCTTCCCTGGTGGCGCAGTGGTTGAGAGTCTGCCTGCCGATGCGGGGGACACGGGTTCGAGCCCTGGTCTGGGAAGATCCCACATGCCGCGGAGCAACTGGGCCCGTGAGCCACAATTGCTGAGCCTGCGCGTCTGGAGCCTGTGCTCCGCAACAAGAGAGGCCGCGATGGTGAGAGGCCCGCGCACCGCGATGAAGAGTGGCCCCCACTTGCCGCAACTAGAGAAAGCCCTCGCACAGAAACGAAGACCCAACACAGCCAAAAATAAATAAATAAATAAGTAAATAAAGGAGTGCCTTTAAAAAAAAAAAAAAAAAAAAAAAACTTTATTAAAAAATCAAATTCTCCTCTAAATTGTTCAAAAGATTTAAGGCAATGACAATCAAAATCCCAATATGAATTTCTGTAGAATTTGACAAACTTATTCTAAAATTTATATTGAAAAGCAAAGGTCCAAAAATAACTGACAAACTCTTGAAGAAAAACAGTAAGATGAGGGGACTTACTGTATATTGTCTCATTATAAAGCTATTATAATTACAACGGTGTAGCATTAACACAGGGCACATAAACTTAGTGAAGCATGACAGAGAAGCCAGATACAGACTCACACACACCCTGAAATTTCACATTTGACAGAGGCAGCACTGCTGATAAACGGAGAATAAACTCTTCAGTGAATTGTGCTGACATAACTGGATATACATACGGGTAAAAAATGAGATTTGATCTCTGTATCACATTCTACATGGAAATCAATTCTAGGTGGATAAAAACCATTTGAAAGGCAAAACTTTAAAACTCTGAAAAGATAATATAAGAGTTTATTTTATAACTTCCAATAGGGAAGAGTTTTATAAACAAGACACGGAGAGTCTCACACCATTAAAGGAAAAGATTGGTAAATTTGATAATATTAAAATTAAGAATCTCAGTTATCAAAAGACACCATGAAAACTGGAAGAAGATATTTGCAACCCAAATAACCAATAAAGGATTAATGTCCAAAATATATAAAGAACTCACGAACCAATAAAAAACAAACCACTGAATTCTTAATTTTTTGATGTGGACCATTTTTAGTCTTTATTGAATTTGTTACAATATTGCTTCTGTTTTATGTCTTTGGTTTTTTGCCCATGAGGTATGTGGGATCTTAGTTCCCTGACCGGGGATGGACCCTGCACCCCCTGCATTGGAAGTATTAACCACTGGACCGCCAGGGAAGTCCCCAAACCACTGAATTTTTAAAAGGGCAAAAGACATGAACAGGTAATCCCTGAATAAGAAATGCAATCCGTAAACATAAACACTATTCAGCCTTATTAGTAATAAGAAAAATGCAAATTAAAATCACAAAGAAATACATTTCACACTCACTGGAGTAACAAAAATTAAAGTTCTTAAATAGGAATCATTGGTTCAAGGGCATTCTTATTCACTGCTAGCAGAATATAAATTGTGCAACCATACTGAAAAACAACTCAACTTCCCAGAGTGTCTCAGTTTTCTACTGCTACTTGTATGGGTTAAAGTGTGTCCCTAAAAAAAAGATATACTGAAGTCCTAACCCTCAATACCTTAGAATGTGACTTTATTTGGAAATTAGGTCTTTACAGAGGTAATTAGATTAAAATGAGGTGATTAGGGTGGGCACTAGTCCAATATGACTGGGGTATTTATAAAAAGGGTAAATTGAGACACAAAGACAGGCACAGAGAGAAGACTATATGAAGAGACATGGAGAGAGTGCCATGTGAAGATGAAGGCAGAGATGGGGTGACACATCTAAAAGCCAAAAAATGCCAGATTGCCAGTAAACCACCAGAAGCTAGGAGACAGGCATGGAACAGATTCCCCCTCAGAGTCCTCGGAAGCAACCAACCCTGGGGACAGTCTGATCCAGACTTGTAGACTCCAGAACAGTGAGACAATAAATTTCTGCTGTTTAAGCCACCCAATTTGTAGTACTTTGTCACAGCAACCCATGTCAACTGTTACAGCAGTTAATGCAAACTAATACATTCCTGTAACAAATTATCACACACTCAGTCACATAAAACAACACACATTTGACATCTTACAGTTCTGTGGGTCAGAAGTCTGACACAGGTCTCACTGAGCTAAGATCAAGGTATTGGAAGGGCTTTGTTACTTTCGAGGACTATAAGGAAAAATGCATTCCTCCTTGTCTAGAGGCTGCCTGCTTTCATTGGCTCCTGGCCTTCTCCCATTGTGAAAGCCAAAGGTGGACTGAGTGAGTCTTTCTCACATTATATTACTCTAATCCTACTTCCATTGTCACTTCTCCTTCTCTGATCTCTTCTGTCTCCCTCTTCCACGTTTTAAAGACCCTGTGACACTGGGCCTACTTAGATAATCCTGGATACCTGGATAATCTCCCCATCTCAAGGTCCTTAACTTAATCCCACCTGCAAAGTCTCTTTTGCCAGGCAGGGTAACATACCCACAAATTCCAGGAATTAGAACATGGACATCTTTACGGTACCATTATTCTGCCTATCATACATAGTAAAGTTGAATATGAGCATACCTTGCAGCTCAGCAATTCTACTTCTAGATGTGTGCATGCCCCTAGGAGACATTTACAAAAAATTTCATAGCAGCATTGTGCTTAACAGCAAACAACTGAAAACCACCCACAGGTCCATGAACAGTGGAATGGATAAATTTTATTACGTTCATACAATGAAACACTATACAGCATTGAAAAAAATGAACCACATCTATCCACATCAACATGAATGAATCTCAAACGTCAAGAAAAAAAAAGTTACAGAAGAATTCATACAGCATGATTCTATTTACTTAAAGTTCATAAGCATACAATACTGACAACATATTATTTAGATTATTTAGTAATATGTTCAGGGGAGTTACAACAATAAGCAAGGGAATGAACAGCCAAAAAAAAAAAAGCAAGATAGATGTGTTGTCTCTGGGGCAGAGAGAAGGGGATGCAAAAGAGGTTATACAAAGGAAATGAGTGGTAAGTACTTGACATTTTTCTTTTTTTGTTTTATTTTCTTCCTTAAACCATATAAAAATATACATATGTACATTCTTTTATGTATGGCATTTCTCATTAACAAATTTAAATGCCAACTAAATAAATTTAAAATATACTGAAAGCAAGTTGTACGAAATGTAAGGAAGCAGTCAAACAATGTACTCTATCTGATGGAGGAGGGAAAAATCTATAAAGATAAGATAACCTTCCAGGTCAATCAATACTGGAGAAAAAGTTCTAGGTTGTAAAAGAAAAAGTGGGAAACACAATCCTCTTCCCCAAGTTCTAAGAACAGGTTTCTAACAATCTCTTAAATAAACATTAATCAGTTTGTAAATAATAAGGTGAACAATTATAAACTATTATAATTATAATAAAGTTAATAATAAAAATATAATAAAATAAATATTATATATATAATTAAACAAATAAATAATAAAAATAAATAATTATAATTATTATAAACTATAATTATAATTGTTTATACACAATTATATACAGTTATAAACTGTCAGGAACTACCCACAGACAGAACCCAGCTCTACTAAAGTTTTGCTTGGCTAACAGGGTTGTTCAGTTTGTTTTATTTAAACTGAAAGCCCTTAGGCAAAGTAGGCAACAGTTCACTTCCATTCTTCCTTACCTCCCCTCCTCCCCCAATGTATAACATAAATAGGCTATGTGGCTGGCCTCTTAAGGCACCTGAGTTTCAGACCAGCTGCATCCTGACAAGTCACCCTGAAATAATGGTATCAGGTACCAAGTTTATCTTCAAGGTCATCATGAACTATGTGATTTCAAGAGTACCTCCTACCTCTCACTCCCCTCTCTCCCACCACCACCCTCAACCGCTTTTACTCAGGGACATTGTTTATCACATAATTAGAAATAGCTGGCAAATTAAGAACAGCCTTGGAAAACTATGACTGCAGGTGTATATGCTCTTAACGGAAAGTACAGGTGAACTAGGAGTCAAGACCTAGGTTCTAGTCCCTGTATCCCAAAACCTCGTGGCATAACCTAGAGACAATATTCTTCTCTCTCTGGAGTTGAATTTTTTTCCTTTCTATAAAATGAGCAGATTTCAATTAGATAAACTCCAAACCTCTTCTATTTCTTCTATATCTATACAAACATATTTATGTTGAAATAAACTTTTTCAGCAAGTACAGATTCTTCCTGCTTCGGGTGGGGTATAAGAAGGCAGGAGAATGCACTAGGGAAACAGGCTGACTTGGTAACTGAAAGGGGAGAAGGAAAGAGAATCAGAGAAGCGCCTGCCACTGAGGAGGATTAAAAAATCAGAGAACAATGAAAACAAACATCACGAAACTATACTAAAACCGAAGTTTTACTTATGGTTGGCCCTATTTACCTTCCACTCACTGTGGGAAAACAAACTATGGAGATGTTACTATTTCATGTGGTATAATGAAAATATTCTATCACACATCATCACATCACTGCTTGACACGATTTGTCAACTTTTATTTTTAAACCTGGCCAACTCTGCTAGGATGGAGTTTTGTTCTCAGCTTATACATTAATCTGAGCATCACTGTAGTGTCTAAACGCTTCTTAATCTTATACGTTTCTTAAAGGAGATTTCAACCAGTGTGAATGGTAAAATCAAAAGAAAAAAGTCTACACGTCAGTAACAATAAGCAGTCCTCAAATAGCTAGAGCAGTGGATGGATGTGGGGAGGTGTTCCGTAACTCCTAACGGCTTTCAACAACAACAAAACAAGGCTAAGAGCAGGTTATAAAGACTTTGCAAGCAAGGGTCAAGGGCATGAACTTTATTTTGTGGACAATGAAAAGCCCGTAACAGATTTTTAAAACAGAGCGAGTGATTTGATCAAATCTGTGTTTTTGAAAGATAACTCTGATGGCAAGGGTACATACAATATTTACAAAATAAAGCATAAAAATATTACGTAGGCTGATGTTTCACTACAAAATATTAACATGAAATTAGAATAAAACACTCACTCATTAAATTTCACAAATTCCACAGTATTCTTTAAAAAATTCATAGTGGGTTATGCCTTGCAGATTCCTTAGGGGAATAAATAATCACTTAAACTTTAAAATCTTTTTAAAAAGGCTTCATACTACATGCGTATCCTTTTTTAAACAAAATTAACACTTTAAATAATATTTATGGGCTTTAAGGCCACAGAATTTTTAAATATTTACCTAACCATTTAGAAAGCACTCAGCATTTTAGGTATAGAAAAATATCTCACACACAGACTTATGCCTTTATTTAAAAAACCTTGTATTTACCTTTATAAAAAACCCTGTATATACCTAGCCTATCACACACAAAATGATCTGGTTGGCAGCCGAAATTTGCATTGTAGAATGTATAATTAAAATGACATAGAAATGTAGCTTGTTAAATTCTGGCCAAAGCATCTTATGTAGATGTAAAAAAAAATTTTTTTTACTTCCTATTAGTCTCAGCTGATTCTTCACAAATATACTACAAACTTAGTGCTTCTTTCCATTAACCCACCAAAGTAGAACACAGTCAGCAGTAACTAAACTTTAAACCTAATTATGAAAAATCATATGTTTTACAAACATATGCCACTATTTTTCAATACAGTATCTAACATAACATCCCAAATGTTAAAAATTACTTTGAATCTACTCTCACACAATTAAAAACATTTATATTAATATGAGTTTTCAATTGTTTTTCAAAGATGTTAATAAAAATGTTTAAATTCTTAAGGAAATGAAAGCGTAATAATTTTATCAATCCACAAATGAAAGTCCACATATACGTGTTAAAAGTTCTTTCTCTTCAAATAATACAGAATATTTGTTCATACTTTCCAATTATCACACCTTGGAAAATACAGGCTAGCAATATCAATATTAAACATTTAAGTAAAACTTCGAGGTCTATTAACTTTTGAAGTTTTAGTCATACATTTATTTATACCTTACAAAAAGTGTAAACTAACTAAAAGAAATGAATTCTAGAATTGGAAGGTGGTATAGAATTCACCTACTGGATCCCATGATTTGACAGGATACTCAGACTCGGAAAGGCTCACCAACTTTTCCAATAAGATGGCAGGGCCAAGACTTTACCCTTGAACCTCTATGAATCCAGGAGACTTTCCCCTGTATCAGCTTCTACCCAAAACCGTTTGTCTCCCTTCACTTTCTGAAACAAGAGAGTGACTTTACAATTATCACATAGAAAGTTTAGCACTTTGAAAATTAGAAAATCTCTCGATCTTTTACTTCCATAAAAGTATTGGTTTCCACTTAATTTCTTTCACATAACATACATCCAAACAAAACCACAGATCCACTGTTAAACTTCAGGAAAAAGCATAAGTAAAAAATTTTTATTACAGTCTCTGCCAAGTTAAAAATATCTAGTAGTTTCTAGTATTGCCGAAAGAGTATTACGTTATGACACTGAACATTAACCATGTATAAACCCTTGAACTATTAGCATATATTTAAGACCCCCTCCACCAAGAAAATGTTCCTATTCATAGTGGAATGTGAATAAGGGTTTTCTGCACTAATAAAATATGCCCTTTTTAAAAGCACAAATTTTAAAAGCACAATATTTTCCTCTAATACAAATAACAAAGCTACCTAGCATAACAATGCCGCACTAGTTAACGGTTGAAAAAAGGTTGCTGTGATGGAAAGAGCACCAGACCAGGATCAAGTAGACCAGGAATTTTCAATTTGTAAGATAACACCCATAATTCACTAGGCCAATATATTGCAATTAAGTTACGTTAAACTGTAACGCTGCTAAGCTCAGGAAAATTGTCTACAAATGTGATGAAACTGTGCTAAAACACTTTCCTGGTGTTAAAAAACGCAATATATTTGCAAATAGTCAAACGTCAAACGCTATTCCAGTCTATGAAAATAGCTGATATGACTCTGCTCTACAGTGAATCTTCTCTTGACAATTCTTCTCTTGATACACATTATTCTGAGCATTGTCTATTATCACTGGCAGTAAACTGAGAAAACAAAAGCCATGATATTTTTTGAACAATTTTTTTCAAGCGTTTGGCCAAGTAACTACAGACCACAAAGCAGCCTCTGAAAACACTTTTCAGGGAGCAAGGTGTTGTCTCTTTGAGCACTATGGATAGTGTGACAGCTTGTAAATTATATTGAAGAGCAAACAGCATCAGATGTAGTAAGAATAAGAAACTTCTGTTTCAAATATATTGGGTCCCTGGTGTAAAGCATATCACTAATCAAAAAGTCTGAAAACCAATAGTATAGACTCCTACTCTCCTACTTAAGGAAAACCTCTACATTCATCCTTTTAGTTGCTTAGAAGACATCATTGAAAACTGAAAAATCTAGGTTCAAATCCCAGCACTGCCACTTACTAGATGTGTGAAGTTGGGTAAACTCTATAAGCCTCAATTTGCTCATCTCTAACTCGAGGTTAATGTCACCTACCATACAGAGTCCTTGTGAGGGTTTAAGACAGTGTAAGTATTTTGCACTTAGTAAATGCTCTGTGAACAGTAGCTATACTTGATGAGTTTCTTAGTGATGTAGAACAGGTGAGATTTCCCTAGGCTATACAAAAATAGAAACTCTTTCCCTAATGATGATTTCCATTCCTTTAAAACACAAAAGCATATAAACCTACAGGAAAAGAAATTGTACAAATGCTTTCGGCATATTTCCAAACATTACTAAGTTTAAAGGTTAAATTGTTACAACATTCTCCTAATTATGCAACAAACACACAGGACCATGAGTTAGTCTGTAAAAGATTATATTAGCCTACACTGCTGAAATTTGGGGTGGAGGGTGGGGGAGAAATCTCTTATAATTATCCCCAACAGTCTTTTCATCTAAATTAACAAGTCTCTGTTCCAAAACTCATCACTGTTTTCTCTTTTTATTATGAGATCTCAGATTTGTCCTCTCAATTATCAAGAATAATGAAACCACACTGATTAAAATTCATATATATTTTTTTTCCACTCATTCTAATGGCTGTACGCTATCTTTGGGGAGACATCACCATTATAACAGCAACAGATAAATGTCACCAAAAAGCTACACATCAGACTATGCCAAAGTGGGAGTAGTCAATCTATTATACTTCAAATAACTCACTTCATTCTTCTGAGAACGCATCTATTACATTAAAAAACTCTTTAAAAAGTGCAATATGCTCAGTCTGCTATTTCATTTCTATTCAAAGATAAATGGTACTTATGCATTTTTTTAAAGCTTCCTGTATTTTAGGAATATCTTTCCAGAATAAAACTTGTCTTTTTTTCACCCTGGAAGTAAACATGCTTTCAAACACGCTAATTCAACTCGGGAACTGAAGCGATAAAACCGCCCTCCCTTCCTTACCAAACTTTGCTTTCTGGTAACATACCTGTTCTCTCGAAATGCAAGGCAGTGAAGGTCTCCTGAACATTTTGCAACTGCCATAGTAACTGGCTGAAGTTTCTCCGAACGACACGCAGCTGGACCTCCTCCGGGGTCTGATCACAGGCACTTTTTCCTCCGCGGTACTGGACAACCGAGGATGATGGGGAGCCTCCCTGATTTGGAAGAAGTGATCCAGCCCCAGGGCCAGCAGGCAGCCGACGCCCCCCACCAGGCAGGACAGCAGCGGCCGGAGGGCTGGAGGCAGCGCCCCGAGGCTGGCGAAGGACACCCACCAGACGAAGCCGGAGAAGAACAGCACCAGGATGCTGTGCCGGAGCCTCCCCGGCTCCGCGAGCGTCAGCAAGCCCACGCAGCTCAGCACCAAGAACAGCCTGCCGGCCACCGCCGGGGGCGTGTGCGGAGCCCGGGCCCCGTCGTCTCCGTCCCCCCAAGACCAAGACCCCCACTGCCCCACCAAGAAGTCCCCCAGGTAACAGCAGGCGGGCAGCGCCAGCAGCCACCAGGAGCCGCCGCCGCTCCGGCCCGGCCCGGGGTCCCGCTTGGTCCGGGTCAGGAAGCAGGTGAGGAAGAAGAAGGCACAGGCGATGCTGAAGAGGGGGCTGAGGCTGTGCGAGCAGACGCTCAGCAGGGTCCGCAGCCGGGCAGCCCCGACAGCCCAGCGCTCGGGCCCCGAGCCGAGCAGCAGGGCGAGGACAAAGGCGGCCAGGGCGCCCAGCGAGAGGCGCGCCCGGGAGAAGGGAGAGCCGCGCCGCGGCTGCTGGGGGGAGGCTGGCGGCGGCGGCGGCGGCGGCGGCAGCAACAGCTCCACGTTGCAGAAGCGGCAGAGGTGGAAGAAGAAGCCGCGCGGGGGGTCCTGCCGCAGGGGGCTCACGGAGCCCTTCACGTAGCCGTTCCTCAGACTCTCGAGGGGCGAGCCGGCTCCGTCCGGCGGCTGCGGGTACCGCATGGCTTTGGCGTCTCGCTCGTCCCTCCTCATGGCCGGGACGCGGGGTGGCCGCGGGGGCTCGGCACGCCCCGCTCGGACCGCAGCGGCAGCTCGCGCTCCTTCCCGCCTGGCCCCCGCGCTCGAGGAGCCCCCCGGCTCGGCAGCGCGTCAGGGCTGCGCCCGCCGCCGTGGCCCAGGGTCCCCGCCGCGCGGGCGTAGGAGCGGCGGGGTCCGCGACATGCTGACTAAGGAGAGGGGCGGAAGGGGCTTCTCCCTGGGACCGCTGCGGCAGGACCCCCTCCTTTTCCCTCGGGCACTTCTCGGGACTGGAGCCTCGGTGTCGCCTCCCAGCTCCCGCGAGCTGCAACAGTTACCTCACGGCTTTAGCCTAGTCCGTTGGGCGCGCGATCGGCTGGCGGGCGCTCCTCCCCCGCGGCCGCCCGGGCCGGGCGCGCGCCCCGCCCGCCGCCAGCCGCCCGCCGCCCGCGCGCGCCCGCGTCCCGGCCAGTCCCGCCGCCACCCGCTCCGCGGTTTGCCCTGCCGGCCGCCCGCCCGCCGGGAAGCGAGCTGGGGACCCCAGCCGACGAAGCGTGCCCAGACTGGGGAGAGCGCGGCCGCGGCCGCCCGAAGACCCGCCCGGGCTGGGGGAGACGGGAGGGGTCCTTTTCGGACGGAAGGGGGCAAGCCCGCCATCCTGGGACCCCAGGCGCGCAGGTTCCCTTTGGGGTAAGTCACGGACCCCAGGCAGGCTCACCACCCGGGGCGTAGGGAAAGAGGATGTTTACTCCCAAGGGGAGTGTCTAGTAGAGAAACCGAGTTGAAGGGGGGAGGCGGCGGGTCCTGCCTCTACCCTCATCCCAGTTTAGGGTGGACCCTTGGACTGTCCGAGCCGAGCTGTGACCTGGTAAAGGGCCAGCCACCACCAAGGTCATGGGGAAGAAACCTTGATCACTGTGGCTAGGTCTGACCTCAACAGCAGCGTGGATTCTTGGGCCACGCAGCAGGCCCTTGCAGTGGCTTTTAGGGAGGAGCATGCACGTGGAGCGCTCGCTGGGAGCATCCTAGTAGATACTACCGCGATTGTCTTCCTAGAGAACCATCTTCATAGGGGAGGAACTACCGTTCCATCCTCCCTGCGTCCTTGCCCAACATACCCACTGGTTGACATCTGCATCCGCCTCAAGGAGCACAGAAAATCTGTCGAAAAGTTCTTTCCCCATGGAAGGCTTTTTCACTGTAACTACATGTTCTAGAGATGGGGAAATGGGAGGATTCGGAGTTCTCACCAAGACCATTGCCCAGTTTGGATCAGTTGGCCATGAAAGAAGCCAAGTAAGATGCTATCTGTGAATTACTGGTGAAACTAGCTACGTGTGGGAGACACTGACTTGAAAGCGGGAAGAACTTTGCTGTACCGAAGGGACTGCTCTGGAATCTAACCAATCATAACTGCCTTAGAGAGTGAACTGTGTTTCCCTCCACCAGAACTCTCCCTTCAACCTCATGACAGAACTTCATTTCTCAAAGAGCTAATTCCACATTTTTCCAGGGAGATCTGAAACCTTACTGTGTGGTAAATCCCACAAACAGGCCCATTTTTCACCAATTAATCTTTGCCCACAGCCTTGACCTAAAACAGACCATTTTCGTATATGGTCATAGTTCACAATGCATAGCAGAAATCACAGAGAAATTAGCACAGAATTTGACCAAGATGAAAAAAGACCAGAATTCCCTTTCCTTGTCTGCCTCTTGGGTAAAGGAAAAAATATTTAATAGAGTTTTCAAGTTGATTAGTCAAATGCTTGCCCTAAAAGATAAAAATCCAAGGGATCTTTTTTTTCCACCATGACAATTGAAAATTAAAAAAAAAAAAAAAAAATCTAATTTCAACAGAACTCAGCAAATACATTTTAAAATGTATTTAAAAATAAACAGAACTCATCACTACCAATCAAAGATTAAAATAGGAAGCTTGATGGATACATCTTGAGCTTGTACAGAAGCACATGACAAACTAGTATCAGCATCACTGAAATGCCCATTATAAATTCTCATAGGAAATAATAAATTGCTTTGAAAATCAGAACAAATTCAGATTAAAGTTGTTGTTAATAAATAAATAAATAAAGTTGTTGTTGTTGTTTTAAAAGCTTGGGTTGTCATCTGAGATAGCATAGGCATGGTAACGGAAATAGTAGTGGACTAGAAATCCATTTCATCGTTTTTAGTCCTGGCCCAACCATTCATGTCCAGCATTAAGCAAGTCACATAACTTTTACAGGCCTCAGTGTTCTCAACTGTAAAATGAAGCAATTTAATTTTGATGATCTTAAAATCCCTTCCAGTCTTAAAAAGCTCTGATTTCTATATGCCAAAAACATATAGGTATTTTTAGGATCCAAGGATTGCTAACAGCAACCTTTGAATTATTTGTACCACCAAACTAAAGCAAACTCTCAGTGCTGACAAATAAAAATAATAGTCCTTGGATACAAATCCTTTTATCTGGAAAATAAAATGCAAAGCCCTCTTCATACTTCCCAGTTCTCCTTCTCTGAACTGTCTTCCCAGGTCTTTATGAGGCTAAAAGCCCAACTCTTTCAATAACCTTTAGCTGGAGTGCATCCCTCTAGACACCAACTCCAGCACCTGCGAGGACTGCAAAATAAAATGTAAGGACGTGACCAAAGACCATCAGTTTACTCAACTAAAAATATGCACAAAAAGAATCAGCTAGCTATGTTTATAGCAACTCCCTTCTCTGTTTACAGTTTTTGTCAGAGATTAGTAGTAGGCCACATGTCTTAGAGTTCAAATTATTTAGTTATTCTTTTGCCAGATTTAAACAACCAATAGAATTACTTAGCTCCTGTCTTTAGGTTCAAGAATGTATGACCATTATCTGTTGTGAAAAAAAACCCTAAAGTGACAGCATACCTTTGACTTTTCTCAACACTCTCTACCCCAGCCTCATTTTACCTGACTTTGCCTTCCCGCACGTCTTGACCCATGATCTCTCCACTAGAATCATTCTCCCAGTTTGATGATCCCTGACGTGGGATCCTAGTGCTTACTACCCAGCTCCCAAGTCCTTCTGGTGCAGTGCAACCCCCTGTCTACTTCTCTATTCTGATAATGAGGTCCTTGCCCTCAAGCTCCAAAGACCCAGTTTTCCCATGTGCCCCAGTTTATAGGATGAGAATTTTGTTCTCCATTTTAGGTACCCACACCAATAAGCTGCCAATGCTCCAATTATATACAGAAGAACTAAAATCCTGCCTAGGTCTTTCCAGTCTCAGGGCCAAAAGCTCTGCCCCTCAACATTAGTCTACTGGCTAAGGACCCCATTGGTGGACCTTCTAGATGCCACTGCCTGCCCACCTGTCTAACCTTACAAGCATCAATTGAGATGTCCCATTACTGGGCTCAGCCCAACTGTTAGAACACCCACTTTTTCACCTGGGACCTCTGGTTCTCACCATTGCTTGATCGGAAATTACCCTCTCTGTGAATTCTCTTGTTCTCTCTTTAAACCTTCATCCTCAAAGAAGCTGAACTAACAAATGGGCCTCATATTAGGTCTCAGCAACTCCTCCCCACCTGTCCTGTCCTCTGATAAGTCTAACTCCCCATCCTTATACCTTGTGCTTTCAGTCTCTTTTTGAAAAAAGAAGATAGGATTCTTTCCTAAACTCTAAAATCCAGATGTAAAGAAAATCCATTTCTAGAGCAGTATTCCCAGAAATTCCCTTGTAAAATTAAATATTTTCAATGGATCTGAGTCCCTGCACCCATTGGTGACCCTATTAGCATGGAATATAAATAGGAAAGGGTGGTAAAGGTGGTTGGATGAGGGATAAGACTCTATCCAGTCCTTATCACTGTCCCATGTTCAAGTGACTCCTCAGGATCTGACTCCTCAGCTCAATTTATGGAGCAGCCTCTAAAGAGCAGATGAAAAGCAGGGGATAAATGTTACCAGTTATTTAAGAGCTTTTTATTCCTGTTCTCATTCTATATTGTCACCTCTCAACCATGGTTTTCGAATTTTTTCAAAAGAAATGTCATGCAAATAAAAGCAGACTGCTGTTATTGAGGTGGAGATGTCCCAGCCCAGAGCCTGACTACTGGCAAGTCTCTGACACCTCCTACTCTGACCTGAAGCCCCCTCTTTGGAACCCTTGGGCCAAGAGAAAGGAAGGAAGGAGAGAAGGAGGGAAAGGAAGAAGGCAGGGAGGGAGGAAGGGAAAGAAAAGAAAAAATGTTAAAAAGGAAGGAAAGAATGGAGGGAGGGAGGGAGGGCAAGGAAGGAAGAAAGGAAGGAAGGGAGGGAGGGAGGAAGGAAGAAAGAAAGGAAAGAAAGAAAGAAAAAGAAAAAGAAAAAGAAAGAAAGAGAATGAGGGAGGAAGGAAGGAAGGAAGGGAGAGAGGGAGGGAGGGAGGAAGAAAGAAGGAAAGAAAGAAAGAAAGAAAGAAAGAAAGAAAGAAAGGAAAAGAAAGAAATAAAAGGAAGAAAAAGGAAGGAAGGGAGGGAGGAAGGGGAAGCGAGGGAGGGAGGATTTAAAGCCTCTGAAATAGACTATAACAAATGGATTTGAATTGGATTTTGTAAAGTGCTTAGAACTGAGTTCTCTTTCTAAAATGTAACTTTTCAGAATTCCGTAATAAAGCAACCCTAATTTCTCAGGGATAAAGATACAAAGCAGTCTGAAAAATTTTAAATATCAAAGAAATTTTCATGAATAGCCAGTAAATTAAGCAGTATCATTGAGATTCCAAATTCCAAAACTAGAGCCATTCTTTAAGATACGTGAAAACTTTAAAAGGTCTTGAAAGAATGAAAGAATTAACATTTTCAAACTTACATTTAAAAATAAAAAGAAAGACTGGTTTTTCTCTGGTATAGAAAGGATCATTCTGTTTTCAATGTGCAGTGGCAACTCTGTTGCCTAAGTGTGTCAATACTACCTATTTTCCTTCCAGCTAGTACTCATCTCAGAATCTGAACCTCACTTTGACTCACTCTTTAGATCATCTCAACAAGTATTTATTGAGTGTCCTCTACATGCAGAGCACTGTGCTAGATGCTATTTAGAACATT
Organism: Eubalaena glacialis; assembly: GCF_028564815.1. Lineage (NCBI taxonomy): Eukaryota > Metazoa > Chordata > Mammalia > Artiodactyla > Balaenidae > Eubalaena > Eubalaena glacialis. Next base: position 79,934,373 of record NC_083725.1, on the reverse strand, counting down.
AAAAAACTATAAAAAATAAAAATAAAAAAAAAACTATAAACTTCTTTAGAAGCTTCCTCAAGCTGCAGCTTTATACGAGAGGTAGGGCCTATGTACGTAGACCATTAAAGAGCACAAGAGAATACATGATAAAAACTGTTGGGAACAGTGCTTGAGAACTATTAAAGAAGGAGAGAGTCATTCTTCTCTGGAGTCTCCCTACTGTGTGGTTGTCTCAGCTTGTTTTCAAGATTTGTCTCTCCTCCACCAGTTCCAGTTCTCTCCCCAGTGTCTGGATGGCTGTCTTCCTCTCTCTCTCTTCCCCTCTGTCCACTTTCTCTCTCTCATCTCTATATTTAATCCCTCACTTCTTTTACTTCCTCAACTCTCCTATGCAACCACTCCCTTCTGCCTTCTCTCCCTTAATGAATGCATTCATTCATTCAGTGTTTATCAAGTGCCTGGCATTGTGCTGGGGACTGTGCTAGCTGACAAGGATACATTGATGAAAGGTGTGGTTCCTGCCCTTAAGGGTTCATGGTGAAAGCTAGAAAAGTAAAAAGACTACTAGAGCCCAGTGTAACAGGAGCTGTGATTTAAATGTAAGCAAGCTCAGTGTACTCTGTGAGCTCAGAGGAGGGACACCTAACCCAGACCAAGGGTGGAGTACCAGGCAAGGAGTAATGCTCTTGAGGAATCAGAGAAAGAGATTTCTAAGCTCAGTATTGAAAGATGAGACGTTACCTAAATAAAGTAGGAGAAAAGATAATCTGGGCAAAGGAAGCAAACAAGTTAAAAAATCTGGAGGAATAGTGCATTTGGATAATTACAAGTATTTTATGGCTAGAGTGTAAGGTATGAAGGGGCAAAGTACAAAAGTGTAAGAAATGAGGAGGCTAGAGAAATGGTATGGCCGTAATGTGGAACTGGAGTTTATTGTTACTCTTTGTTATACAAAGGTTCATGTTTGTTTACATGGTAAAGTCTTCAATATACTCCTCAAACACAAGAATCCTGTCTTAGTCTCCATGCCATGCATAAGTACTCAGTTAATACTCAAAAATCTTTGAAGTGTGTTTTCATTTCTCAGAACAATTTAAATCAGATTTTTTGGTTGTATGTCCTTAGGTTTTTGTTGTTGTGTTTTATTAGTCAATTAATTTTAACTGAAACTTTCAATACATGATTTAATACAAAAAAGATTCCATTTTGTTACTGAAAAATATTTTTCTTAACATCCATTTGCACAAAATCAGTAAAAGAACACTTTCTCTTAGACTTATAGAAAACGTTACATATATTTATGTTTGATTTAATTTCCAATGTAATGTTTAAGAGACATGTGGGTGAATTTTTTTTTTATTCAAGTGATGGTACCTAGATTTCTTTTGCTTTGAAAGAATATATTTTACTACTGTAAGAATTTTTCTTTTTCTATTTCTAGTTTTCAGAGCAACAATTGTATCTATGACACAAATTCACTATATTTTTACCAAAAGTAACTGGTAAAAGTATTAAATCTATAACTGTTAATCTGAAATTTCCTGGATTTTTTTGTATTAAACTTAAAGCCTGAATCTTGAACAATAAACAGCAATGCAAACTCTTTCCAAGTTTCCTGTTCCCTCCTTAGACAAGCGGTAGTTTCTTCAGCTCTGGCTATCCCAGCAGATCTGAAGGATCACAGCCACGACGGTGGCAGCCTACCGTTGACACTGAACTTGTGGTTAATTGTGGAGTTCTGCCACAAAACCACCTCACTACCACAAGCTGGATTCTTGCCCAGGAGAGTGACAAACTGCCAGGCTAAGCAATGTACAGGAGGCAGCAAGAGCAAACTGCCTTTTATCCCAGACAGCAGTCGTTTCTGGATTCCAAAGGGAGCAGCAGTGGGGCACACCAAAGAAAAATTCAGAAGTATGCTTTCTCCACTAAACCTACTTAAAATGTATTCATGTTGTTTTGTAAGAGAAGCTCAAAAAGATTCATCCAATTCATTATCTAACATCATCAATAAATGCAAGACTATTCATTACTAAATTTTTAAAAATGAGCATTGGGACTGGAAATAAAATTATTACCGTTAACTAGTAAGTGAGCCACCTACATATGATCACTGCAAATAGGAGCAAATAATGTGTCTTTGTATGTGTTACTAAGCTGCACACAGCAGCACGGCAGCTCTGGGAACTTTGAAAGTCAGGGCAGCACGCAGCGAGGGAAGGAAACTTTAGCGTCAGTCAGATCTAGTTACGACTTTGCAGCTGCAGGACCTTGGAGGTTACCTAATGCCTCATGTTACCTACCTCATCTACAAAATCGGGATAACAATGTCCACCTCATAGGGTCATTGTTATGGATTAAATTAATTTAATATGTAAAATGACTACCAATGACTAGATGCTTGGTAAATGTAAATTTAATTTATTTTTCTTATATCCTATCCTCTTAACATTCTCCATCCTTTCAGGACTTTCCAGGATCTATCAATTCTGGGTTTTTCAAAGAAGATCCCCAGATTATATCATCAGTTCAGCTTGTTTTCAAGGCTTGCTTTTAATGCTATTTCATTCAACTAGGACTCTGTCTTCCTAACTACACAAATAGATAAATTAGCAGTTCTCTTTCATCACAAGGCAAACGCTACAGGGATTTTATGCTCTATTCTAATCGTGTACTATAAATGCAAAAAAAAAATTTAATACATTAATTTTTAAAGGAATGACTACACATTATTATCATAATTTTATGAGCCTACATATCTTAGATCTCATTCTGCTGAAAAGATGCTGATTTAGGGCCTGTCAGTGATAACATGGAGAAACAGAAAAAAAAAAAATCAAACCTTAACAACCAATTTCATCCATAATAACATAAAACACAGTGAAGACAAGAAAACATTTATGTTTGCAAAAATTTATTCATCATTCAGCATGTGCCAAGCATTGCCCTAGATACTAAAAGTACAAATATGAATAAGATATAGCCCTCAGTTTGGTAGAGGAGAAAATATGTAAACAGGTGCAGCACAGTATGAAATGCTCTAACATACCTCTTATCAAGTATAGTGGTGGGATGAAGAGGAGTTCACAGATGAAGAGATGCTAGCCTGGGTACCGAAGAACAAGTAGAGGTTCCCCAGGTAGACAAGGAGAAGGTAGAGCATCCACACAGAGCAATATGTGCAAAGACATGGAAGCATGAAACAGCATGGACACTTCTGGATCTGTAACCAGGTAGGTATGATTTGGGTTAGAGGGAAGATGGGCATGGAGAAATGAAGCTGGATAGGTAGGTAGAAGTCAAATCATGGGAAGGTCTAGAGGCCATCCTGTGGAGCCTGGAATTTATAAGTGAGTGAGTTATAAGGAACTGTTAAAGGTTTTTAAGCAGGGCATGATTGATTTTTTGATTTTTTTTTTTTTTTTTGGCATGATGAATTTTAGTTGTATGTTTCAAATCTCAATGCTGGTACTGCATGAAGAATAGTTTGGTAGAATGTGAGACCAAAGCCAAGAAAATCATCTAAGAAACCTTTATAATAGGCCAAATGAAAGATAAAGTTATGTAAGGCAATGGCAGTAAATTTGGAAAGGAAGGATTGAATTAGTAGAGAGCAGCTATAGAACTTTCAGATCAGTTCCATAGAGGGAAAGTGAGGGTACAAAGAGGGTTTCCTAGGTCTAGCCTAGGTGACTGGACTATCTTGAAGCCATTAACTAGGATAAGAAGTACTAGAGAAAGCATTGAGAATAGAGGTTATGAATTTCATTTTGAACAGGTTGAATCCAAGTGGAGATTTTTTTTTCTTGTATCCCTTTGAATTCAGTAAGAAATCCTTTTTTGAAAAGACTTAGATGATAAGATCATTTAAATCATCTCATTTAACATTCTTTATTGAAAATCACAATACTTTCACCAGCTCTGGAAATAGTAAACATGTCACTAGATCCAGTGAAAAGGAAGATGTAAATTTGTATATTTAGAGCATTTAAAAAATATATCTGGTCAGATAATTCAGACAAAAGCAAGCGTATTTAATGTTCTTTTCCTGCTAAATAACCAAGATTCACTGCAATGCTCCAGTTAACCTAACTTGAGTCTTCAGTAGAATTATGCTTGGCCTGTTCTCAGTGACAACTCTCTAGCATGGTTTGGTGCTTTGGTAACTATATTAAATGTAAGTGCAAACTGTGAAAAATAACCAGAACCTTATATACATTCAAGATTTTAATACTGTCTTTTGGGGATGTGTAATCATGTTTGGAAGGATGATTAACATCCACTCAAATATGGACAAGACTTTAAACAAATCAAAACTATGGTTTTTTAACCAGGAAACCTCATGGGTATGGCAGATTTTATTCCTCAGCGACCCCTCCTTTTCGCAGGTGAAAAGGTTTATATCAGATTTCCTCTCGTTATAACCTCTCAAATGCTGTCCGGACCAGCAGCCCACTCTCTTTAAACAAATACCAGCCAACCAGGAAACCATGAGGTATTATTGTGTTATAAAATAGACCAGACATATCCAAACCTTCATAGGAATGAACCTGGCTAAATCTTTACTAAAAACAGTTTCAAAATAAATTGTAGGCTCCAAGTTTCTCTAACAATCAAAATTCCTCCATCCTTGATCAACCTCATTCTCAAGCTCTTTACTCTTCCAGAGCTATATCGCAAGCAGTTTCTCTGGCCACATATTCATAATAAGAACTAAAGGGTCCATTTCTATTTGATCACTGGCATATGAGAATCCAGAAAATGTTAGCTTCATTCCCTACAAATATTTACATTTGTCAAAATTTTGTTTCCAATTTTCCTGTACACTACCAGCCCCTAAATTATGAGCTACTTCTTGTAGTATATCATGGGCATAAAGAGAGTGAATTTTGCAAAGAATTAAGCCAAATCTTCAGCTTGAAAAAATAGATCCCCTTCAATTTCATTCAGCAAATAGTTATTCATTTAAGCCCTGTTCTAGGTACCCTCAAGGAATGTGTGTTGCATATGTGTGTGTGTGTTTGAGGATGGGATCATTTGTCAAAGGCCAGTGGGGAACAAGGCATATATAAATAACTATAATGCAAAAGGGAATACACTAAGAGTTAACCAGATTGCAGTGGGGATTAGGAAAGGTGACATGAAGTAGGTGGGATTTAAAGTCCATCTTAAAAGATGGGTAGGATTTAGAGATGAATGGAGGGCATTGTAAGAAAGAAAAAAAGAGCATAAATGTGAAGAAAGTGTTCATGGAACTATTATTTTATCAGAACGTAAAATGAAGAATTATAAAAATTTAAAAATTGTGAAGCACATATAGCACATTAAGTCCTCTAATTCTCTATCTCTAATTCTCACAGCAATCTGAAGGTAGTAATAATACCCATTTTACATATGGGAAAATCAAGACACAGAGAAATTAAGTCATTTGGCAAAGATCACTCAGCTAGTAATTGTTGAAGCCAGGATTTGAACACAGGCAGTGTGACTCCAAACTCTCTAAGTGCTTTCCATTGTATTGGTAATTATTAAACTTTGGTACACGAAAATCATCTGGATAACTTTTATCCAGATGGTAAAAACACAGATTGCTGAACCCCAATCCCAAAGATTCTGAGTTAGTAGACCCAAGATGAGACTGTGGAATATGCATTTCCCCCAAGCACCTCGATTGATCCTGATGCAGGAGGTCCAGGAACCACATTATCCTGAGATAGACCAGGACAGTATTAAGTAGGCTCTAGAAAGGCCTTGAATATACTTAATGATTATTGTTATGAACTTAATTATATCCCCCCCCAATTACATTATGAAGGCCTAACTCCCAATGTGACTGTATTTGGAGACAGGACCTTTAAAGAGGTAGTTAGGTTAAATAAGATCATAAGGGTGGGACCCTAATCCAATATGACTGGTATCCTCATAAGAAGAGGAAGAGACACCTGGAGTATGTCTGCACAGAGAAAAGGCTAAGTGAAAACATGGCAAGAAGACAGCTGTCTGCAAGCCAAAGGGGGAAGCCTCAGGAGAAACGAACTTGGCCCACACCTTGTTTTGGACTTCTAGTCTCAAGAACTGTGAGAGAATAAATTTCTGTTGTTTAAGCCACCCAGTCTGTGGTATTGATATTTTGTTATGGTAGCCCTAGTAGACTAGGAGCTAAATCAACTTCCTGCTTCTCTTAAGCTACATACATCTGTCATATATCAGAAGCTGTGCCACAGAAGATGCCTAATTATCATCACCATCATAAAAGCTCAGATCTATATGGCATTTTATAGTTTACAAAGCCTTTTCACATGCTCTATTTCACTTGAACTTTGCAACAACCTCTGAGGTGAGCAAGATTCAATAAGGCAATAGGACTTACACAGGTTTCTTACAAGTTGTAGTGCTGAGTTCAGGTCTTCCAACCCCAAATCTTAAGTTTATTTTTCCTATATCACACACACACACACACACACACACACACACACACCATCAAGTATGGTTATTATATAAAAGACCCATCTGGGCAAATGTCTTTCTTTAGCTTAGAGAGCAAATAATTTACCCTATTTTCTAGTAAAGTAAGATATGGTTTCAGGAATTCAAGAGGTGTATTCAAACATTAATAGCAAAGATGAGATCAGAATACTGTACAAGATTCCTAAGTCTGGTTCTCTTCTCAAACGATTGACTAGGAAGTAACAATATTCTCCCATTTATATGAATTAATGTTATGCTTTTAGGCCTTTAGGGCACACACTTTTTAGTGGTTTTCTAGTAATAGGAATATGTTTGCTCAGATACCAAGTGATATAAATGTGCACAATATCAGACTGTACAATGGACTACAGCTTAAGTAATAATAGAAACCGTAAATGGAAAAAAAAAGTGAAAGAGCTGTTAAAGATAGAGGAAGTGATTCCTCTACTTTCATTTTCTTTTGCTATCACTTCCTCCTTTTTTAGGGCAGCAAAAACAATAAATTGTGGATTGGTATTTTCAAACAACAATGTAAACATTATATCAACAGTTTCTAAAGATCTAGTGCAGGATGGTAGGTTCTCAGTCTTCATACTCTACCATTTTCTTGTTAGATAAGGTCTCATTTCCCCAGTGTCATTATGTTAGTTTGTGTCCTCTGAGAAGCAGATGCCAAGATAGAATTAGACATGCAAGAGATTTACTGGGGGAAATGCTGGTGAAGGATAAAGAAAAGAAAGCGAGAGAAGTGGGGAGAGCCTTCAGACTGTGATGCAAGTCTGACACCAGTGAAAGAGAGAGGGAGGAAAGATTTAGGTAGAAAGAGGCTTACACTACAGCACAGTTCTAAGAAAATTTCAGCCAGGCCAGTGGGGAGTCCTCAAGCCAAAGCCACCTGCTAAGAGTATCTGTATCACAGAAATGGGCTTAGGTTAGTACCCTTTCTGTGCCATCACTGGCTAGAAGAAGCCTAAGGGATGTATTGGCCTGGTGCAAAAAATAGGGGTGGATCTAGCGGGTAAGGGTTGGGTCCAACACTCAATCTGCCACAGCAGATTTGAGTGGCACATTTTCATGGTTTCCACAGTCTACCCTATGCTCTGGACAAGTCTGCTTCTCTATGCAGATCTAGGAAACAGATCCTCCATGCATCCTGTGGGCCTTTCCTCCTGAGAGAAAACTTAGAAGAAGGAGGTTAATGAGATGAACCAGAGCCCCCATTGCTGCAACTGGTCTTGGGGCTGCAACTGGTACTCATCCTCTCCCGCCTCTGTTGTCCGTTTTAAATTCCCATCATTCTCAGCGACCACCTTGACAAGTCTTGTTAGCTTACCTCAGGGTGTGACCTAGACCTTCATTCCTGATGGGTATTAGTCATTGGCAATCATACCTTTTTCAAGTCAGGGCTGCTGCCCATGTCCATCCATAGTTACAGTGGACCAAGGGAGTACCAGGAGGCTTCCAAGTAGATCACCTGAGTTCTACACACTTTCCTATCCTTGTTGTGTAAAAGCAGCATCACCTTCTCCTGATGATCGTGATTAATTACCCCTCCCAAAATGGCGACTCCTCTTTTCACGTGCTGGTCTCTGGACACAAGGAGTCCAAAGTGCCCTGGCAGGATCCACAACTTATATATTTCATTGAGATACTTGCTCTGTCCCCTGGTAAGAGTGCACCCCTTCTGGGGACCAGAACTGTCAGCCCAGCAGAGCCCAGAATTGCAAGTACAGGAAGCGCAAAATCTCCCAGTGGATTACGGGAAGTAATGTAAGTAAGGCCATTCCTGATTCCACAGTTTGGTGTTCATTGTGTTCTTCCTACTTGGGACAAGACACCTACGGTCTCTGGTTTAGTCCAGATCCCCATGTCATCCATCACAGTTGCAACATCATCCCTCCCCCCTGCTGATACCTATGGCCATATGGGGTTAGAGGGGGAGAGGGTTGGCTATATGGAGTTGGAGGGGGAGATGGTTCTCATAGGACCAACTGAAGGAGGAGGAAAAAGTCTGAGCTTTTCTCTACAAGGATGGCACTGCATCCTTTCAGAGTGTTGCTTCAGAGCTATGCCTTTTGAAGGCTATTCCAGTGTTCTATGAATTTGGATCTTCTAAATGGTGCAGTATATGATATGGCTACTGCATCCCCACGGTCATGAGTCCAAGCCTGTACCTCCTTCACAGTGAAGGAAGGACTCCTCCTGTCACCTGTTCAGATGTTTATTGTGTGGGATTCATACTGTGGATCAGGCATTCTTTAAGCCCCCAGACTGTGGTGCTGGTGAAGGCAATGAAATCAGGAAAGACAAGACTGGGGCGTCCCTGGTGGTCCAGTGGTTAAGACTCTGCATTCCCAATGCAGGGGGCCTGGGTTTGATCCCTGTAAGAGCCTGCATGCCACAACTAAGACCTGGTGCAGCCAAATAAATAAATAAATATTTTTAAAAAAACGAAAGACAAGACTGTACCCAGAATAGGTATCTATCTCTGTGAGGACAAGCCACTAAACTCTTGTAGTTGACTTACTACTAAGCTCTCAGTTGGTCTCATCAAGAAATAATGATATATCAGCATTGGTCTTCGTTGTTGACAAGTTGGACATTCAGAAGCAGCAGAAGCTAGATCGCTTCAGTAATGAAAAGTCCACTTTATTGGACCAATGCATAGCCTGTCTCTGCTACCATGGCTACTTTGTTCATGTGCCCATTATGGCGGTCCCAGGGTGGCCAATGACAAAGACTGGCTTATGTCTAATGGTCTAGTTATTATATATACTTGGTTATTCAGTTCCCCTTCTATGGTGGATGCTTTCTGTTGAGCTGTAATGTGTAATACAAAACTCTTAATGTTCATCTACATGCCTCTATCTTCTTGTCTCCAATTTTCCAATTCTTTTCTTTCCAGGCCACTTCCCATACCTGCATATACTGGACCACTTCTCATTCCACATAAAAGTAGATGACTAGGTGTACTGTTCACAGCTCTACCCATCAGGAAGATTTTCCCTCCCCTCAGTCTTTCAAGGTTATCCTTGAATATGGCTATAATGCAGCCATGGTCCATTTTCAGCCTATACCCACACCCATAAATCAAGCTGGGCTTTTCCTTCTCCTTTGGTTGCTTGTACAGGGCCCCTCATATGGCCGTAGGAGCAAGCTGAGGAAAGGTGCTGTTTGCAACTGTGGTGACTGACATACAGTTTACTGTGTCCTCTGTCCTGCTGGGGCTCAATCCCAGATGTATCATTTCCATATTACAATGGACTGCTGTTGGACCCATCTGACTTTATGATTTGACATATCCAACAGAACCCTGCTCATGATGGGCAGCTCTGGACCCATAGTCTCTTGGTGCCCCATGAAGCGTTCTACCTCTACCAGTCCTAATATCTCACCAATAGCTGTTCCTCAAAAGGCATATCATTCTATGCTACAAATGGCATGGTCTTGCTCCAGAACCCCAGAGGCTTGCATTGTTATTCTTCCAGTGGTGCTTGCCATAAGACACTGCATCTTTCTTACCACCAACACTTCCAACACCATAAGATCTGTTGGATTGTATGGCCCAAGTGGGGCTATTTGCTCTGTAACATGGACCTTTCCTACTCAAAGCTGGCTGCTGTCTGTGTCACTCAGTATATGGAGCAGTATTTGTATAATAGATTTGGAATGTGTTGCCTCCAGAACCCAAACAGACCTACCAGGCACTGTGTTTCCTTCTTTGTGGTAACAAATGCAAGATGCAGAAATTTTCTTTTACTTTGGAGGGGAATACCTTGTCATGCTTCTGACCCTTGGACCCCTAAAAACTTCACTGAAGTGTCAGATTCCTGAATCTTCATAGAATTTTTATCTCCAACCCTCTGGAACACTGTGTCTTACCAAGGCCTTTAGCACACTAGCCACTTCTTACTCATCCTGAACAATCAACATGATGCCATCAATGTAATGCTCCAGTGAGATGTTCTGTGGGATTTCCAGGCAGTCTGGATCTCTTCAGAGTATATTATAACAGAGGTCAGGAGAGTTAATACAGCCCTGAGGCAAAAGCTTAAATGAATATTGTTGTCTGTCCCACAGGAATGTGAACTATTTCTGATCCTCTCTTCTAACTAGAATAGAAAAGAATGCATTCACCATATAGATAGCCACATACCACAGGCCTGAAGCCTTATTAATATGCTCTACCAATTATACAATGTCCAGCAAATCTGCTGCAACTGGGGCTACTAATTGCTTGACCCTGAACTCCTAAAAGAATGAGTATCCAGCCTTATATATATTTTGTATCTAGAACACCTAGGACAGTACCTAGCACTTTGCATACATTCTGTAAGTATTTTATAAATGAATTAATAAATTGGGAATTAAATTCAAGAAGATGCCTACATGGGTTGAATTAGATAAGCTGACCCTAATTCATAGGGTTAGTATGAGGACTAAATGAGTTACTAAATGTAAAGTCTTTACAGCAGTGCCTGGCACATAAAAAACAGTATATCTCATTAATTTTATTTTCCAGGTCATAGAGAACTATAATATAGGACAGAGAGATGTGACATTAGGTTAACTCCTTGACCAAAGTTTTAAATGAACTGTGAAATATGTGAGTTGCCCTTTAGAGTGAAAGTGCCTGAAATATTTTTCCTGAGGTATGAGGTTTCCAAGGAAAATACAAAAGAAAAATGACTGTAAAGCTATTATAGAAACAGACATTTAACCCAATGGGAAAAAAGGTGGTTGCTGTGTGCCAATTCATTACCAGTATTGCTCTATTTGAGATAATTTCATGAAATATTGAAGTTGAAATTCTTGACAAAACTTCTCACTAATTATAAACTGAAACATAATCTTAAAATGAATAAATGCACTTGTGCCCACTAGCCATCTCACAAAAATGACCTTTTCCGTTACCTAAATGTCTGTTTATATGTATATAAAAAACACATATATTCACATTTTTCATCTCTGTCTGAAATAGGTCAATGTAAGAGCCAGTACAGGAAAATGAAAAAGAATTATACCAGAATACACATACACACACACATACACTTAGTCTTCATTAGGACAAATATATATATATATATTTTTTTATTTTTGCATAATACTGTGATTGAGAGGATGCAAAGCTATTATCCTCTGGCATTAGCTTAGTTAGTGGTCAAATTTTACGTGATGTTGATGACTCTCAGGGAACTGCCAGGTCTCATTAAACTTTCCTAACAATTGTCACAGCTGTGAAATAATTCCAGGGCTTCTAAGAAGGGATCCACACTTGCTACTTTTATGAGAGCTAGGAGGGCTTCCCCGGTGGCACAGTGGTTAAGAATCCGCCTGCCAATGCAGGGGACATGGGTTCAAGCCCTGGTCCGGGAAGATCCCACATGCCATGGAGCAACTAAGCCCGTGCGCCACAGCTGCTGAGCCTGTGCTCTAGAGCCCATGAGCCACAGCTACTTAGTCCGTGCGTTGCAACTACTGAAGCCTGTGCGCCACAACTACTGAGCCTGTGCTCTAGAGCCCGCGAGCCACAACTACTGAGCCTACGTGCCACAACTACTGAAGCCCACGCGCCTAGAGCCCATGCTCCACAACAAGAGAAACCACCGCAATGAGAAGCCCAAGCACCGCAACGAAGAGTAGCCCCCGCTCGCCATAACTAGAGGAAGTCCGTGCGCAGCAACAAAGACCCAACGCAGCCAAAAATAAATAAATTAATTAATTAAAAAAAAAGATGTCAGAGAACTTGTAAAAACAAAAAAAAGAGAGAGAGCTAGGAAAAGGATGTTGGACAAAATCTAAACAGGGCTTCTTTCATCTACAAAAAGAAGCTGAGCTACTATGACATCTCCAATACCCTCTCTCAGTTATCAATATGCCATCTCACAAGAGAAGCTCAGACAACTTCAAAACTTAGGAAGTTACTTTGTTGTTTTATTGCCAGTATCTCTGTCCTTATAGTCTTCCAGAACAGAATCACCAGACTGAATTTATTCCACCAGTGAGTCAGTTGCTTATTAGCACTTTTGACATTCAGATGGTTCCAGACAAAGGCTAAACAGGGGGTAAGTCTCAAGTGTAATCAGTGGAAACTCTTTTGCTGAGGGACTCTCCTCTCCTGGGCAGTGGGCCAGGGCATGGGTTTCTTTCACAAACTGCCAGCACTGCTGTGTCTTTTCTATTACCCTTGAAAATCATGTCACCTGAGAGGTCAAGAGTTAAACTGGCTGTGCAGTCTGAACTGTGAAGTTTGGAAGTAAATCCGAATGGACCAATAGCCTGGATCTGTTTCATGAGTAAACAGAGGAGTTCAGGCTTGCGAACCTATAAAGTTAAGCCAATATTCGTTATAGAGGAAATCCTGTTTGTTCTTTCTTCTTTTATAGTTGCTTTTAAAAAAGAACTCAAGTAGAGGTTTTGGTATGTTCTAATGCTAAAAACACGATTTCTCATACATGCGCTCTCACACACACGCACGCACACACACACACACAAAACCAAGAATGTTTGTAACCAAACAGAAAGGAAATCACTGTTGTCTTTACAGTGAGAATTAAGGATGTTTTCCCAATATCCTTCAAGTATAAAACTTAAACGTCCCTATTTATGAAATGGGAAATACTCATCTAGGTTCTGATGCCATGTAGTCACCTTATCATAATTATTAAGATAAAGATAAGTAAGTGGGACTTCCCTGGTGGTGCAGTGGTTAAGAATCTGCCTGCCAATGCAAGGGACACGGGTTCAATCCCTGGTCCAGGAAGATCCCACATGCCACGGAGCAACTAAGCCCATGCGCCACAACTACTGAGCCTGTACTCTAGAGCCGGCGAGGCACAACTACTGAAGCCCGCACGCCTACAGCCCGTGCTCCGCAACAAGAGAAGCCACCGCAATGAGAAGCCTGCACACCGCAACGAAGACCCAACACAGCCAAAAATAAATAAATAAATTTTTAAAAAAAGATAAGTGATTGCTATTAAAAACCCTTTAGTTCTGCTTATTGGGCACAAATTTCTCTCTGTACTCATTGCCTAGAAATTGTATGTAACAAGGTCCAAGCAAGCATTTAAACTTCTAGGATACCAGGACAATGATTTCTAACCTCTTTGAAGTTGTGACACCCCATTTTGATTGTTAGATTTCACAACTATCTCTCCTGTCATATAGTCCCCCACAGCCCCAAGAAAAAATTATTAATCTATTATATGAAATTTAACAAAATTTTTAAATGAATTTAAATTAATCTTACTTTGCTTCAGGGTTTTGTTTTGCTGTTAGTTTTTCTTTTTTTCTTTTTTAATAATTTCCTCTTCTCTGACGCTGAAGCCACCCTAAAGCTTGGGCCTAAATTAGCCTCTCTTCCTGCTGTATTCTTTTAGCTCTTTATATAAATATAGTATCTTAACATTGTATCTTTGTTGATTAATTTTATTATTTTTTTTATTATTTATTTATTTTTGGCTGCATTGGGTCTTCGTTGCTGCACGCGGGCTTTCTCTAGTTGTAGCGAGTGGGGGCTACTCTTCATTGCGGTGCTTGAGCTTCTCATTGTGGTGGCTTCTCTTGTTGTGGAGCATGGGCTCTAGGCCGCGGGCTCCAGTAGTTGTGGCACACGGGCTCAGTAGTTGTGGCACATGGGCCCTAGAGTGCGTAGGCTTCAGTAGTTGCAGTACACAGGCCCTAGGGCATGTGGGCTTCAATGGTTGTGGCTCACGGGCTCTAGAGCGCAGGCTCAGTAGCTGTGGCGCACAGGCTTAGTTGCTCCATGGCATGTGGGATCTTCCTGGACCAGGGCTCGAACCCGTGTCTCCTGCATTGGCAGGCGGATTCTTAACCACTACGCCACCAGGGAAGTCCCTTGTTGGTTAATTTTAAATTTTTCTCCCTGGTTTAGATGAGGAACCACGTCATGTTCATCTTTTTTTTCCCCCAGAATTTCTAGCACACTGCTTAAAACAGGAGGAGATTCGATAAATGTTAGTTAAATGCATTAATAAATAAGCAGTGGCCTTGGAGGCAGAAACACAGCCAGTGTGTCGAAAATACAGAACAGAGAATCATCATTCTACTAGTGTAAAGATGGCTCCATGTAAGATCCTCTGTTCTAGAACTCAAATCCGGTGAGAGAATGGGTGCAAAACATTTTACAAACCTAGGTAAATGTGGGCCAATGTCCCTGGTACTTATTATTTAGTAGCCTTCGGGGAATAGTTTCTGAATCTGTGAATCAGCAGTCTGTGAAGACAAGAATGAACTTGGCTTATTGCAATAGGAGGATCATGAAAGGATTAGTAAATTGAAGCAAGTTGACAAGAAGTTGTCCCATAATACAGTAGGAGTCCAGTTTTGAAAAACTGGGTCTTGCTGAAGTCTTTCCCAGTTACTCATTTCTGTGCCCTGGTTTATAAATGACCATTTCTTTAGATGCTTAAGTTTTGGATAATTTCATATAGCATTACCAGAAATATGTGTTCCCAGGTACAAGATACACAGGATTGATTGGTCAAGGAAACGTGTTATATTTGGATAACTCTACTGAGAGGCAAAAATAACTGTCACATTTTGAAGTGACCATTGGTAATAAGCTTCAGCGGTTCTGGAAGATGCAATAAAAATATCAGGGCAATTTGACAAGCTACTGTGATTCAAATAGATGTTAGTGGTAACCAAAGTTCACAACTATGTCAATGAAGCTGGATTCCATTAAGTCAATCAGTAACTAAGGAAATAGTTAATTGAGATACAATCACAAACTAGAAAAACAGGATAAAGTAAGAGGAATAATCACATTTCTCGATAGTCACATGCTATCAAACATCAGAATCTGATGTCTGAAAGATAAAGCAGGCTGATTTCAAAAATGGAAAAGGAGGCTATGAGCTAGGGCATGAGTAATTCCACCAAAGCAGTCAAATGCGAGTCTTTCTGAAAAGCAGATGATGTCCTCACAGAAGGGAGCTGCCTAAAACCTACTAGAACATAGCTCTAGGCTACAAGCATAATCTGCCCAAGGTCACACAGCTAGTAAATTGCAAAGTGGGTTTTCAACACTAGGTTGAACGACACCAAAGCCCAAGTCCTCTTTTTTCTAGACAAGGGATAACCAAGCTATGTGTCAAGCTGCTGGGGTATGCTGTCCCTCACCACTTTGTCTGATTCCAGTTGCAGAAAAGCCATGGGTAGCAGCAGCAGTAAGTAGGAAGCTTGCAGCTTCTCCAGCTCACCTCTTATGCCCTTATATTAAAAAATAAAACCAGGAATTAAAGAGGTTCAGGATGACCTCAAGCCAGGAAGCTGAAGTTCTGAAATGGCTAATCGATTCCTGAGCTAACAACAAATCCTAGTATGCTGTTAAATTCCTACTTCTGTATTTTCTAGGAATTAGAGAAAAATACCTATTTGTTCATTCTTTCGTTTAACAAGCAATTATCGAGTGTGTACCATGGGCCAGTCACCAGAGATCCAGAGGTTAATAGAAAAAGATTTCTGCTGTTAAGAAGCAACGTAGGGCTTCCCTGGTGGCGCAGTGGTTAAGAATCTGCCTGCCAATGCAAGGGACACGGGTTCGAGCCCTGGTCCAGGAAGATCTCACATACTGTGGAGCAGCTAAGCCTGTGCACCACAACTACGGAGCCTGCGCTCTAGAGCCCGCGAGCCACAACTACGGAAGCTTGCACGCCTAGAGCCCATGCTCCGCAACAAGAGAAGCCAAGACAATGAGAAGCCCGTGCACCACAACGAAGAGTAGCGCCCGCTCGCCGCAACTGGAGAAAGCCCACACCCAGCAACGAAGACCCAACACAGCCAAAAGTAAAAAAACAGAAAAAAAAAAAAAAAAAAAAGAAGCAACGTAAGTGAGGCAGGAAGGAGGAGGGAGAGACAGACAAGCAAATAATTTCAGCACAATGTAGCACTGATATTGAGAATTTTAAAAATAATAAATATAGGGACATCACATTGATGGAGAAACATATCTCTTCCCAATTCCTGATGTTTCCTTCCAGATGGAGGGGGCTCCACTAATGTAATATGCCTAATTTCCTCCACCTCTCAACTCTTTCCCCAGGAGAGGAGAATTTACTTAATCTGATTGATGACAATGAAAAGAGAAAGTGGCATGCTTACGCAAGCTCCCTCTTGCGTTTATCCCCTCTGTCTGTCTGCCTCTCTGTTTTGTCTCGCTCTCACTCTCTCTCCCGCCCCCTCTCTTTTTTTTTTCTTGGCCACAAGGCATGGGGGATCTTAATTCCCCACCAGGGATCAAACCCATGCCCCCTGCATTGGAAACACGGAGTCTTAACCACTCGACCACCAGAGAAGTCCCTCTCCTTGCAGCCAGCCTGCCTGTAAGGAAGATAATTTCTCTGCTTTTCCACTCCCCAAGTTTTCCAGAAACAAGTCCCATGTAAGGAAGCCTGCAGAAGTTCAGCACTGTCCATGACCAGGGGTTCAGTATTAGGAATCCTTCTTGTTCATAGACACAAATCACATTCTCCAACATCAGGTTTATCCATAATAAATTTGTTCTATTTCAAAAGGCAATGTGTAATGGTTAAGTGCATAGACTCTGGAGCCAAACTGGTTAAAAGCCCAGTATCTGCCACTTAATAACAGCCATGTGACTTTGGGCAAGTTACTTAACTTCCCTGTGCTTCAATTTCTCCACCTACAAAAATGGGACTAAGAGTATCTACTCACAGAATTATTGTGAAGATTGAGTTCATATATACAAAGCACTTAGAACAGTGCCTATTACAAAATAAGTGTTCCACAAGTTTGAGCTATCATTGCTATTATCATTATTATTTTTGACCCCATCTGTCTTAATCTTTTATTTCTCAATTTGTTGAAAAGTTGGGCAGGAAGGAGAAGTGCTATTGATTGGGATCCTCCAACTCTCACCTCCAACAATTATGGAAGTTTAAGAAGTCTTATACGGTTTTTAGAATCATTGCCCTTTTGTTTATAGTTCTTGGTCCCCTTATTAGGTGAAATCTGAAAGCCTCTATCATTGGATTCCAAATGTCAGGCCAAGATTCTCAGACTTTAGCCCAAGTGAGATTGAGATTGACAAAGCTAATTAGTTGTGTCAGATTTTTCAGTCCCCACTTTCTGATTTTTCTTTTCAGCCAGGTTGACCCCTCTAATCAAGGCAGGCAGGCAGGCGGTTGCTTACCTGATTCTCAAAGATTCCTCCCAGGTCCTTCAGGTTTTCTGCACGTTCCAGAGATCCCTCCTTGCTCTGGCATCTGCACTTCCTACCCTGGTCTTTGCAAAACCTTCCTAGGAGAAGGCGGCTTTTCTCTACCTAGTCACAAGATTCTTTCCCTGGATTCAGACCTGCCCTAAGGAGTTTAATGGAGGAAATGAACGGGTAGGCAAAAATAATTGGAATACAATGTGTTAAGTACAGCCAAGGAGATATCTAAATGGCACTAAAGGAGTACAGCAGTCAGGACCGGTAACAGATGGCATACTCAAAAAGAATGATTAAAGAGAGTTTAAAATAATTTATTTAGAAAGGTGTAAGCAGAGTTAGGGATAATTAAGCACCAACACTGAGAAACTGCTCCCACCCTTAGTCCTAAAGAGGCGAAGGAAAGGAGCTATTATCAAAATCCAGAGAGACAGCTCTAGCTATAAGGGAGGATTCCTAACAGGAACTTTTTGGTAGATTAATGCAGCCCTTGCCAATCCAAGGCCTGGGAGGGAGGGAGTTAAGGAAATATTACTACAATCTTATTCTCTTCTGTCCTCTGAGCTTCTTCCAGGGCCTCCCATTGTTCAGATCCACCAGAAAGTCAGAGAAAACCCGGTTAATATTGTCCAAAGAGGTCAGCTTCCCAGGGCACAAGATAGATGGAAAATGGTAGAGAGGGGGTCAAAAAGGTCAAGCAAAGAATAGCCCAGCACAGACAGTAGAGGTACTAACTCTTCCAGAGGACTTCAAAGGAGATAATATTTGAGATACATCTTGAAAGACAAGTAGGGGTTTACCCAGTGCAGATTCTACACAAAGAGAGAGCATATTCAGTAGCTCATGGTTATAAAAGGGGCATGCGTGGTATATGTAGGCAAGCAGTCCCATTTGGCAGAAAGACATAATACTTGTGGAGAGATGAGCCTGAAAAGAACATTTAGGACCAGATTATAAAGATTCTTAAAGGCCATGCTACATGACTGGACTTAATCCTGTAGTTAGTCAGGGTCTGTTCAAAGACTTTCAGAGAGGGTGACATGAGCATATTTAAGTTAGGAAAAGATAACTTCAATGTCAATATAGTGGATGGCCTAGAGTATTGAGAAACCAGAAGCAGGAAGTTCATTTTGGAGGTCTTTGCAATAGTCCAGGCAATATATAAGGGTGAGTGGCACTAAAGCAGTGGCGATGATGAAGCAAAGAATCTATTCTGAAGATAAGATTAACAGAATTTGATGACCTAGTAACTATGGGAGTGCCAGCAAAGGCAGGTTCTAAATGAGCATCCAATTTCTAGTTTGAGAAACTAGGCAGATGGTGGTACTGTTCATTATGAGAGAATTCAAGAAGACTAGGCTTGTGGACGACTACACAGAGTTCGGCTTCATACACACGAAGTTTGTGTGCCTGTGGAGCACTAGTGGGGAAATGTCTAGTTAGCAATGGATAAAAGACAGCCAGGACTCTGGAGGGAGACTTAGGAGCCAGATACACAGTTTGGGGAACAACAATTTATTTTTTGTAGCCTATGTAAAGTATAGCCACCAGATTTTTCTCAACCTCTGTAACTAACAAAGGAAAAAATGTGACTCATCGTGTAATGAAATAAACCACAATGAGAGTCAAATAATCCACTGCTGATTCTCCTTGCCATGGGAAGCGTTTTTCATTTGATCGTTAGCAGTAGAAACTCATAACTGAGAATTGCATGGTAGTTTAGGAGTGTTCTGTAAAAAACAAACAAACAAACAAACAAACAACCCTCAGTTTTGAAAACTGAGTGCTATTTGCCCCTTAAATTTAAACTCATCTATTTTATAAACAAACTCCAAGTTTCTCATAGAAGCTTCATGTTATTATATGAAATCATATCTCACGACATGTAATCGTTCTTCAACTGAGGCATTTGGTAATACAGTGTTCAGAAAAGTGCTTTCCCTCATAGCAGATACATAATAAATATTTTCTGGATAAATGGGTGGTATACAGATGGATAAATGAAAGCAATAGGTTATGTTAATGTTGATTTTGTTAGAAGTTTTGTGTGTGTGTGTAAAAATCATAATCAAGGGAGAATTAGAAACTGTCTGGTTTTGCTTCATCAGTAGAAAAAAGCCAGAATTAGATGATACTCAGTTTCTCCTTTGTGTCCAGCTACCTCAACCACCTTACCTAAGAAGAACTGACATACTTCTCTTCCAGTTCCTTGTTATGTTAAATGATCATAGTTATAGGGTCTCACAATTTTACTTCGTCTGTATAATTCCCAGCATAACTATCTTGAAATCTTAGAAATACAGTTCTAATTATCTGAAGCCAATGGAAGTCTACCATTAATAGTACACATTGAGGCACAAAAAACCAATTGATTTCTGGCTTCTAACTTTACACGATCACTATGTGACTTAATATACTGATTAAAAAATTATTAAATTATTGACTAAACTCTATTTTGTTAAAATCCTCTTCAAAATTTTATTTACAATTACTTTAGAAAAAACTTTCTGCCTGGTGGTTGTCCTTCTTGTAAAATTTGGAATGAGTCATTAATACACTACATAACCATGTCCCTTTCCTACCTTGATCTTAATGTAGTTTCTTTATCTTCAGTGGACACTATCAACACGGAACCTTTTGTCACTCATCCACCCAGCCCTCCCAGCCCATGTAACAAGTGGAAAGATTTCTTTCCAGCTGCTGCCTCTCTAAAGAATGAAGTGCAGATACACGCAGGCTAAAGAGAGCTGGACCTCAAGTTAAACCATGATACAGCCCAGGCACCCACAGATCATCTGATTTCTGGGTAAACAGACTCTACCTCTAAATGACTGAGTTAAAGGTAACAGGCAGATACTGGAATACTGAAGATGCTTGACAAATGTAACCTTTCACTGAATATTCAAAATACATGTACTTGGTTATGTCTCTCTCCTATAGGTTACAGTCTATGTCCTAGTCATCTATGTATTTTTCTCAGCACCTAGCACGATATCAGTTGCCAGTAGAATAAATTGATAAATTGTCCCATACATAATTTTTCTTTCTTTCTAATTTTTTGCATTATCCAATTTTTCTTTAATAAATATAAATTGTTTACATAATAAAAATAATGAGAAGTCCCAATATTTTGTTTGTGTTTTTAATGTGTATATTTTTATATGGATCTATGGTATTGTACATAGTATACATATGTATACATATGATCATACTTATAATAAAGGAAAGTAAGGCAATAGTTTAAAACTGACTTATGAATCAGTACATAATACATTTTCAACATCTTATGATAATTTGCTAGTTACAATACAGAATATTTAAATACTGAATATGTATTTGTGTCATTCTAAAAGATGGCTAGCAGAAACTGAAATGAATGTTTTGGTTGTTTTCTTATGACACAACTGGGTGAAAAGCAGAACTACACAGAAGTTTCATAATAAAACTCCAAACCACATTAGACTTGTCCATTGTCAGGTTTTGTTACATTCCTCCTAACTCAACCCAGACTCCCTGAGGTTGGCAAAAAGGGCAAAGTTTGAGTCAAAACCACACCCTTCGTTTGAGCTTTTGGGATGCACTTAGAATTCTGGGAGAAACCAAAAGGAATGGCAGTTTTTTCTTCCAGATGTGGCAAGTCTGTCACTTTCAGTGTTTATTAAAATTTCAAACTCAGCCCAATAACTAAAGACAGTTGTCTGGAAGAGGAATGAGGGGAGGGCAGGAGAATCCTAAAGTTCTGTTCCACTCTGAATAAGCTGTTGATGTTGTAAGATTCCTTAGGAGAGGGAGTAATTAGGAAGGGGGCAGGGCAAGGAGGGAAGGAAGGAGGGAGGGAGAAACCAACAAGGAGAGTGTCATAACCAAAGATTAGGATTAATCCAGTTCTGTGGTCCTGAGATCCAAGAAAAAACTTCACACTTGACCTAAATGTGTTCATTTGTCTGGAGGCTGTTTCCATGTTTGAAGCAGGTTGTATTCATAGGTGAGCATTAAAAGGACAATTTAAGGCATAGGGGTTTACTCTTAAAAAAAAAAAAACTCAAAATCCAATATCGTAGGATTTGCTTGGTTGCCCTATTTCTATCATGTATACTTTTTCCCTTTAGCTTTTCCTATAAATAACTGGAAAATAATTTTCATCTCAATATTTCTTTTTCTATTTACTTATTTCTTTATTTAAACAATTTTTGTCCATTTATTTGAAACATTTTTGTCACTTCATGCGTTTCCTATAAATTGCTTATAGATAGTTGTTTTTTTTTTCCGGCTGCACCATGCGGCTTGCGGGATCTTAGTTCCCCAACCAGGGATCGAACCCATGCCCCCTGCAGCGGAAGCATGGAGTCCTAACCACTGGACCGCCAGGGAAGTCCCTTTTTCTATATATAATAGTCAACATTTATTGAGTTCTAATCTCTTTTCAGGCACTATGCTAGGTATTTTACATACTTTTAACGGGGAACACTGACTCTTCACTCCTGATACTGCCTCGTATATGGGAGAACAACCATTAGAGTAATCGTCCTTGCCTGAATACACTTATTACTTCCCAGAAGAGGAGAAGGAACTTTGGTGAGTTTGGGATGAGGCTCAGGGCCATGACAAAGATCAAATATAACTGATGTTCCTTTCCCCTTCCCCATTCTCTTTCACATATTCCAGCTTGCAAAAACCATGTGTTCTGGTCTGCTCTCGGTGAGGCCAGTAGCAGAGTAGCACAGGTCTTACCCCTGCAAGCCGGGGAGAAGACAATGACAAGTCAAGTCCAGGCCCTGGATTTCATATTAATCTATTAGGAGACTATCTCCAGGGAATATTATACAACTCAGAAAGGTGAAGGTAAGAGTTTCTTTGCTTTAGGCAAATACAGAATGCGTAGACTTCATGTCTCACTATGGGAGACCCCACAAACAAAACTGAGAGGAGTGTGTAAGAAAAATGCATGTCTGGGCCAGAAAACAAAAAGAGAGAAAAAATTAAAAGTGTGTAAGAAAACAGAAGGAAGAAGATCACAAATTCAGCAAACAATCCTAGCTTTACTATAAGCAGAGAAAGAAAGGGAGCAATGTAAAATCAGGTTGAACTGTTATAAATTCAGATGAGTCTTTCTAAAAAATAGCAGTAGAGCAGAGGAAGGAAATATAACACCAGACGTCTAATATCTTGCTGCAGAAAAAGATGTAGCTGAAAGATTCTACTCAAGGATTGTAACATTCAAAGTGAAAGATAAGGTCTTGAGTAGGACTTAAGATAGGTAATAGAAACTCACTAGGCCCATAGGGGTACAGGTTCCAAAAGCAGCTTTAGTTCAGGTCTCTGCTGAGGGTGATTATCCTGTTGAAACAATTGTAGGAAGCAGGAGGAAGTCATCCAGTGGAGGCAGGTGTCTTAGCCATGGCAAGGGGTAAAGAAAGGCAACAAGCCCTGTGGATTAGGAGTAAAGTGCTATTCATAAAATAGCATGGAAGCTATGTGACTAGACAAAGCCCCACTCTTTTCAGCATGGGATACCAGAACCATGGGACTCAACAGGAAAAGGGAAAGTAAAGGGTTTTGAATATGCTAGACAGGAAGGAATGGTACTTCAAGTAAAGCCTACTGACTGGGACTACCATCATGTGAAAATTTAAAAATGTTTTTAGAAGCCAGAAGTGTCACAAATGCCACTCTCTGAGAGAGAAAATAGTATGCAGAGCTGGCTCTTCCTTCCACATCAAAAGTGAGAGATTAACTTCTTGATGGGTGATTTCTCCCAATTGAGTTTAAGCTCACATTTTCTCAACTCCAAAAACTTGGAAATGACAGCCCTCAAACTATATACAGAAACCCAACTACCTGTCACCCCTCACTGCTATTACCTTGCTCCAAGCCACAATCTTCTCTTCCCTAGGTTATCCCAGTTGCTTCCTAAATCATCCGCCTGCTTCGGTACTTGGCCCCTTAGAGTCTCTTCTCAACCCAGCATCCAGGTGATCTTGTTAGTTCAAGTCAGTACTCTGCTCTGAACCCTCCACTGGCTTCCAGCTCATCAGAGTGAACGCTCACACGGCTCCACATGATCTGTCCTTCTGTGTCCCTCTAATCTCATCCCTTTATCACTTTCCACCTTGCTCCCTGTACTCCAGCCACACAGGCCTCCTTGCTGGTAAACATGCCAGGAACACTCCTGTCTCCCACCTTTGCATTTCCTCTGCCCTTAGATGATCTCTCCCTAGATAACCTCAGGACTTGCTCTTTAACATCCTCTAGGGTTTTATTCAAAATTGCCTTCCCTAGGGTAAGCTGGGACGAAGTGAGAGAGTGGCATGGACATACATACACTACCAAATGTAAAATAGCTAGCTAGTGGGAAGCAGCCGCACAGCACAGGGAGATCAGCTTGGTGCTTTGTGTCCACATAGAGGGGTGGGATAGGGAGGGTGGGAGGGAGACACAAGAGGGAGGAGATATGGGGATATATGTATATGTATAGCTGATTCACTTTGTTATAAAGCAGAAACTAACACACCATTGTAAAGCAATTATACTCCAATAAAGATGTTAAAAAAAAAAAATTGCCTTCCCTGACTATCCTAGCTAAAATTCTAATCCCCTCCCAACATGTCATAATAGCCTCTTTATTTTTTTCCTCCTTATCATGTCACTAACATGTTACATATTTAATTATTTATCCCATTTAAACAATGTCTTCCCCAATAGAATGCAATTTTGCTCCATGAAAGCAAGGAGCTTTGTCTATTTCATTCATTGCTAGAATAGCTCCTGGAATTTAGTAGGCATTCAATAATTATTTGTGATGTGAATGAATGAATCTTGGTGAGATGAAAACCCAGATTATTTCCATCTGTTCACCTTAATTTGGGTACCTTTGACACAGTTTTTGGCCTCACTAAGAGATGTGATCTGGGAGCATAATTTTCCTGTGGTAACTCTACTATGATCTAGGGATTAGTTTGCTTTTTAAATTGTATAGTTACTGAGCTAGAACTTTTATAATCTTGTATGTTCTAGGAATTCTTTGGACTTTTTATAAAGCGGGGATCATGAAGACAAATTCTAACTCTGGGTTCTTGAAGGAAACACATCCATTCCAGGTGCTGTGGTGCTGAGGGAACCCACCTCCACATCTGCCTTCTCTTGACTAAGACTGAGAGGATAAGAAAATGGGAGGAAATAAATTTTGGATTTTAATTTTTTTAACTTTAACTCATAAAGTCAAGAGAACTTGATCTAGGGTTTTAATCTTTTTGGACTTTAACTTATTTGGACTTAACTTGCAAGCAGAGCAGGGGTTGGGGGAATCAAATTTTTTTTTTTACTGTAATTTCTCCATAGAATTTGATCATGGGACATGAAGTATCTTATTATTAGGATGTTATTATTGGAGTTTTTTATGTTGTCACTTGATACCATTGTGGAATCACTGATGAGCTATATGCATGTTGTAGCTATGAAAATGCACTGCTCAAATCTCCATCTGCAGGAAGCTCAATGGACTGACAGCCTCTGGATCCACCACTGTGTTCACACTGAGGCCACCCTTCCCACCAGCTGCTCCTAGCCAATGACTGAGGATGGTGAGAGTATTAAAGCAGGTCCATTCCAGTGAGACATAGAACTCCTCCAGCAAGTGTCTTTGGCTCAATGAGTGCCCATCACCCAGGTTTAACCTTTCAAGGAGCAGCACTGCACTCTGAAAGTCTCCCTACCGTGTCCTCCTCTCTTCCTTAGTGCACAGGTGTCAGACCTGCACCATGGTTTGAAGCCTCCCCTCGCCTTCTCCTGTTTCTTCTCCTGATACATCTCTTACATGTCTGATCCCTTCTTGGCATCTACTTCTCAGTGGACCTGAACTAACATAATATGTAATTGGACAACTTGGCTAGACAAAATTTGGGTTGGGAAATAAAGTAGGGAATTGATTTTCAATGTTGCCTTCAAGTTAACTTATTTAATATACACATCTGGCCTATTTCAGAACATTCTGGGGCAGAAGCAACACTGCGGACCTCGAGTATATCAGGAGGACCTCCAGAGGAGCATGATTGGCTCCTCTGGGGGAACATCCCTGTGAAAGTGAGAACCGGACTGTCCTGATAATTTGCTGATCTTTTCCCCACAAGGGGACAGCCAGAGCCTGGTTGAATATAGAATAAATGGTCAAGGCCAATGGATTAAGAGAACAAAAGTCTGGGAAGTGTTTAGGGGTACAACTTTCTTCGTCCCATTCTGATGTTTTCATTGTGGAAGGAGCTTCACTGTCCACTCTCTGCCAACTCCTCTTTCCCCTCCCCAGGGAAACAGGAGAGACTTTTCTTCTTGATGAGTTAAGAGAGGAGAATTTTTAAATGCTTATCTCAGCCCCTTCCTGTTTCATTTTAACTTGGGATCCACAGACAGCATGCACTCATTCCTGCTCCTTCATTCCATATGATTGCAGTGGCAGGCTCGTGCATGGGGAGACCAGCAGGTTCCACTTCCTAACCTATGACTGGTGTTCCATGTTAGGAAGCCTATAATTGCAATACATCTAAGCCACATCTTCAAGTCTAGCCTTTAGAAGTTTAGCAGGTGATATTTTCATCACCATCTATCTTCTCCTTTTCTGTCTCATAATTTGTTCTGAACTCTGGCAGGTAGATGGTACTATTTTCCCCTTTTTATCTAGGAGGAAACTGAGATACAGTGAGCCGAGCAACATTCTCAAGATCATACAACTAACAAGTGGCAGAATAAC
The DNA here is from genome assembly GCF_028564815.1 of Eubalaena glacialis. Taxonomy (NCBI): domain Eukaryota; kingdom Metazoa; phylum Chordata; class Mammalia; order Artiodactyla; family Balaenidae; genus Eubalaena; species Eubalaena glacialis. The sequence continues at coordinate 79,907,983 of NC_083725.1, read as the reverse complement.
AGTTCAAGCAACAGTTGAGTTCTTAGCTTCTGTGCTTTCTCATTTTGTCATTTCTTATTATAGTTCTATCTTCATGATGAAAGCTTTTGATATACACAAAATTAGAAACCTTCAACTAGTGAATAAATTAGTAGTGTTGATAAGATTTGTTCCTGTAGTCTTGCATTTATTTATCTTGGATTGTTTTGAAACTTTAAATTGGCACATTTGAAATCTCTCACTGAATGTCTTGACAAATATTTCCAAAGAGGTTATTTGAAGGAAAACATAACTTCTAATTATCTTGTTCTCACATGTGACCTCTAGCACATGACAAGGAGTGGATCAAACTTGTGTTTGCCTCCAATATTTTCATCTTTGTGTTGGGAACCTGGAAAGGCTTGAATATTTCAAATAGCCTGAACATAATAGTCAAGGAAGTAGAATTATAGTGATAAAGTACTCATCTTAAAATTCAAGCAAAATTCATCAAACTTACAAATCTACTCCACACTTCCCAGGAATTCATTGTCAGTCATTGGTTCTGTTTGGTCTGGATTGTTCTACTATCTGTAAAGCATTGTTGATTTATGCAATGATTTGAATGTTTTATCTAAGCCTATTTTATAAAAATGAGTGGAAAGCAGAAAAATAAAATGCTAATACTTATGACTATTCAAGTAAGACAAAGATCGAAATTATTAGGTATGCTAAAAGCAGCAAATATTTGGCCTCAATTAAATTCTTATTGGACTTATGCTGGTCAACTGTTTAATTACAAATGCAAGAAACAAATTTTAAGTATTTGTTCAAAATGCAGAGATGTAGTAACAGATGTAGATCCATAAAATCATAAATTGGAAATCAGTATCAAGAGATAGTCCAGAAATCCAAATGCAAAGAGAAGTTTTAGTTCTATAACTCTGTTAACAGGGACAGAGCTTGTGGCTTGATTCCTCTATGAGGGGAAAAAGAAGATGGATGCTTAACTTTCTCTTGAGTAAGTCAGTGCATGATCTTGTGTTTGATTCCCCACAAGTCCCCTGAAAAATCACCCTTAGCAAGCCCTTCCCAACATTAAAATACATTTCTTCTGACTACTTTCCTTTCCAGTAAGCTGAGAGAGCTAGAATTTGAAGTAAGACATTACTTTAGGAAACTCATTCTGAGGTACATTTGGTGTTTAAACTATATATAGAATGTCTGGTATGGTGTTAGAACCCTTGACAAAGTGCTTGCAATGAGAAAGCTTCAGTTTCATCTTGATTTCCCTACTTGGTGTTTATGCTCCTCCTTCCCCACTTGCCATCAGGCTGCCTCCCCATCCTCCAAGGTTAAAAGAGGGAGGTGAATAAGAACTAAGGGGCAGGAACTGTCTTACCTGACTGGCACCAAGGGACTCTGGCACTGGTTTTCTTTAGCTGTGGCAACTGTTTAAAAGCTCTCTCTTTCTGGATGATGTTCAAAGCTGACTGTTCTTCTCATGGGTGGTTTCCTGGGTACTTTGGAGGCTCCCACATTGAACTGCCTGTCCTGCAGGCAAAGCATTTACCTCCATCTGGTCACTTACGCTTCTTCCCACAGCAGTGGGAACGAGGCAAACCAATCCTCTGTTTGGGTCACTTCACCTTTCTGAGCAGAACTCTTGAGTGAAATTTGAAATGGTTCCAGGTCAGCTCTCTTTGGCTGAGCCTATACTGGCCATGAAAAACACTCACAATCTTTGTCCCTGCTTTCAGTGTACAAGCAACTAGCACTCAATGCAGGCTGCATTCTCTCTTTCTCTTTCTCTGCACTTTAGACCAACAGCTACAGCTTCTTGTCTTGCCGGTCCAAGTTTGTTTATTTAGACTTTATCACCACCTCATCTATTGCATCACCAACAGTCATTTTTAGTACCTGTCTAAATATGGCTACTCCAAGTTTGTAAGCATGATTTCCCATTCCCCCCTCCAAAAAAAAAAGTGTCACATTGCAAGCATTTTGTAGATTATAAACTTACAAGATAATAACAGGTATATATGTAAAATAACAAAATATAAAATCTTTATATTAATATTATAGTTACAGTATATAAATATAATATTTATAGCATATACTTATATATAAAATTATAAAATATAAAATGATATGCATAAACAAGTTTCTATAACTATCATTCTTTCATGCCTTTGAAGGGAGCAGGAAAGCCTGGCATGGAGCTCTCTACTTAATGAATATACCAAGTCAAGGATGAAAGTATGAAACAAGGTTCACTCTTTTCTCTCAAACAAATGTCCCGGAGGTGGTGATGAATAAGACAACTTTCCTTGTTACTCACAAATAGCTTGATGATAGCTGAGCCTTTTCATTGCCTAAGACAGCTTTGCCCAAGTGCCCATTTCTGGGAAATCATTCCCATCATAGTAACTGAGATTCCCTGTCCAATAAACTGTTAGCAGTTCATGGGTTCCTCCATCCTGCTGTATCCTCTGCCTCTGGTAGGATGTATCTAAATGACAGATGTGCCCACATAGATAGTCTCCTTGAGCCTGAGATAGTCTCACACTTACCTAATTGTGGTATGCTGGGTGTGAAGCATGAAACTATGCACCTCTAGTGAGCAATCTGTGCTCTATACTGAGAGCGAGAGGCTTTACTAAAATTTGGGTAGAAGTGAAAGGTGGGGAATGGTGATGGGTGGGGTGGGCATCAGTTTCATTATCTTTTTCTGACTGCAAGCCCTTCACAGGATATTCTCATGCATGAAGTTACTTGGTACAAACATTGACAGGTCTTGCTTAGCATAATGGTTATGTGCACAGATGTTGGGAGGTAGATAACTTGGATTTTAATCCTCACTCCTCTACTTACTAAATGTGAGGCCTTGGAAAAGTTACCTGAGCAAGTTCATGGAATAAGGGTAGGAGTACTCACTTCTGCTCCTTAAAGAAATCTAAAAATCCATTGAAATCAGACTCTGAAGCCCATGGGTGTCTGATAGCTTTACAGGGAGCATGAAGATAGCATTATCTGGCCAAAGAGACACCCCCCCCTTTCTATTTTATTGAGTCTCCATTCCCCCAGAGTAACCAACTACTCAGGAGATGAGTCTGACAGGATGTGCATCTTCTCCAGGCTGTTTCTGGAGGTCTTAGGCAAGAACACAGGCAGCAAGTCTCATGTTTTGAGGTGGAGGGACAGCAGACTTTGCGGGTTTCAAGTGGGAATTTCACAAGACCCACTGACAGCCATGTAGCTGGGGACATCCAGAGATGAGAACCGAGTGTAGGAACAGGAAGGATCCCTAAAATCCTCGGCTACAGTGGTTTGGGGATCTTTACTCCAGTCTTACACCATGGATCTGACAGCTACTCTCCTCATATCTTTTCCAACAAAGTCCCACTTTTACCAATTTAGCAGCAATCCTTGAGCTGGCACTGGCCCTCCTCTGTTGCAACACCCTGTGCAAACCACATGCGTAACTGAGGCCCAGCCTCTCGTTCCTGAAACAGTCAACTGACAGTCACCTGAAAAAGCTGAAACTCTGAAACAGAATAATGCATGGCATAATGCTATTCCCTGGAAATGAGTGACTTATTTCCTTATCTAAAATTTAATCCCTTTAATATGCCCCCAGGTTAGCTGGTTGTTTTTATAAAAAGCAGCACATAAAAGAACTAAAGAGGGAATATTCCGTTTTTCTTCTCTACCATTCTCATTATTAATGTTAACTTTGTCTAGTCCCAGGCATCACATGCAGAACCAACAATACCTCTCCCCATGTGTCTCTTTTCCATAAACAGGCAAACCTTTCCCAGAAGCCCCCAAGTGGATTTGCCTTTATGTCTCACTGACCAGAATTGCACAAGGTGACCTATTCATTTCTACACTGTTCACGGGTGAGGAGAGCGATTGGCTTAAGGAAGCACAAGGCTGAGTGAAAGAGGGTAGATTACAAGGGGAAACATGGGGTTCTGTTAGAAAGAGGAAGAAAGAGAACAGATGTTGAGTAAACAATACCAATATCTACTCATCCTCCACTGAGGATCTGCAGGCTCCTCTGTGTTACAGAACAAACTTAACTTTCTGCTGCCTTACTTACTCAGGCCAACATACCGAACAGTCACAGATTTTGCTGAAAGAAAAGTGATCTTGTGCCTTTCTCTTACTAGGACTTTTTTTTCTTTTTTTTGATCTCTCTCACTTAGATCTCTCCCTCTTCTATTGCTTTTTTGACAGTAACCCTGGGCTGCCTTTGCTTTGCCATTGAGAAGACTTTTATTCCTTCATCCCACCACATCTCTTAGGCTTATTAGGCCATAAGGGATTACAGCAGAGTTATGTTATTGACCTGTAAATAAAGCTCTACCAACTTCCCAGTCAAATGGGCTAGAAACTTTACGGCAACTTTTCCAAAATATATCCATAAAACTCTAGGAATATGCCACAAAAAAAGAGGATTCTGCCATCAAATAGTTTGGGCAATGTTGCATATGGTTTCCTTTTCTTGAAGATTGCAGATTGAGAGGCTCTGAAAAGTGCTACAGTTAAATAAACTGACTCAGAATGAGTTCTGGAATTAAACCGCCTGTGTTCAGTTCTGGCTTCTGTCATTTTCTAGCTGTGTAAGCTCTTTAAACCCCTGTTTGGCATTTGAGAAAAAGAGGGTCGAATGGTACTATTTAATGGGGGTTGCTGGGAGAAGGAGGTGAAATAATCCATGTGAAGCCTTTAGCACAGATCTTTTCATTCATTTAACAAATATTTATTGAATACCTACTGTGTGTCAAGGTCCCAGGTCTTATGGAGCCTACGTTCTAATGGGGGAGGGAGGGGACAGACAATAAACAAGTAAATAAATAGAAAGATTTCAGATGATGGTGAGTACTAGCAGTAAAATAAAACATGATGACGTTATAAAGGGTAACTAGGATGAGAAAGGCAGGGTTTTTTCCCATTTTTTAAAAAGTCTTTATTGAATTTGTTATAATATTGCTTCTGTTTTATGTTTTGGTTTTTTGGCCCTGAGGCATATGGGATCTTAGCTCCCCAACCAGGGATCAAACCCGAACCCCTTGCATTGGAAGGCGAAGCCTCAACCACTGGACTGCCAGGGAAGTCCCTTAAAGGCAGTTTTAGATGGGAGGGTGAGATAAGGCCTTTCTGAGGAAGGCATTTTATTTCAGACCTGAGACATGAGAAGGAGACTGGAGTCCTTTACCATTCATTCAGCCATTCATTCAACAAATATTTATTGAGCACCAACTATGTGTCAGGAGTGTTTTAGGCACAGAAGATAGAGCAATAAACAAAATTAGATAAGAATATCTGCCCTAACAGATTCACGTTCAGAGCTCACATTCTGGTACAGGAAAAGAAAAAGAAAAGAAATATATATAGTGTGCTAAATGGTAGCTAAGTGCTATGGGGAAAAGCAGAAAAAAAAGGGAAAAGAATATTTAATTTTCTTTTTTTTTTTAACTTTTTTTTTCTTTTGGGGCTGCTTGGCTTGCAGGATCTTAGTTCCCCAACCAGGGATCAAACTCGTGTTCCCTGCAGTAGAAGCGTGGAGTCCTAACCACTGGACTGCCAGGGAATTCCCAAGAATATTTAATCTTAGCTTTAAAGTTTCAGGGATCCCTCACTGAAAGGGTAACACATAAACAAAGGAAGACCTGAAAGAGATGAGGATGTGAGCCATGCAGAAATCTGGGGGAAGACAAGTCTAGCCAGAAAGAAACAGCAAGTGCAAAGGTCCTGGGGCAAGAGCATGCCTGATATATTCCAGGAGGAGCAAAGGGGTTAGAATGCCTAAAGGAGAGTAAGTAAAAGAGAGAGTGGTTAAAAAAAATAATAATAATAACAGGCGCCAGATTATGTAAGGATAAGCAAAAGTCTGGAGTGTTCCTTCCAGGCAGAAGGAACAGCAACTGTGAAAGCCCTGAGTCAGGACCAAGTTTGGCCTATTCAAGCAACAAAAATGTGACTGATAGAGCTGAAGCATACTGAGAAAGGGGAAGAGTTCAGCGAGGTCCAAGAAGTCATCCAGGTCAGATTGAGGTAGGAGATATATGGGCCCCTAGGCAAGACGGCTGGTGTTTGTCAAGTGGAGTAAAATTGAAGTTTTGTTCTCACCCAAACACTCCAAGGACAAAGCTAGTGGCAGAAGCTGAGCTCTGCTGAAATAAAGAGATAAGATGACCACTCCTGAGGTCAAGGAAAACTTCCCTGTCTGCACATGCGCAGGAAGGCTCCTTGGGGGTCAAAAAGGGAGGAGTTGCCACCTCATAATAAGTGTGGACATACCCCCCACAAGCCTCTGCGATGGGATCCATCTTAGCAAAAAGTTGCACATGCATGTTGGGGAGAGCCCTAGGACCAGTCAGGTGTGAAAAAAGAAACAAGATAATTGGCCAAATGTAAACAAAGACCTGGAAGAACTATCCTATATAAGGGATTTAAATCACCTCTTTCCCGCACTCCTCTTCATTAGAGAGGTCACCCATACCCCTTCTCTCTGGGTGTGTATTTCTGCCTTGCTTCTGTCTTAAATAAACAAAATGCTTCTCTGTGTGCTCTCCCACATGTTACGCTGTGTCTCTAATAATAAACTTTGTACTTGTTCTTACAGTTTTTGCCTCCTTGAAACATTCTTGCTTTAAATGGGGGTAAGAGCCAGGGGAAATTTGCTGCTAGCCTCTAGCCCCTGGTGGTCTAGTGGCTAGGATTCCAGGTTTTCATCCAGGCTACCCAGGTCCAATTCCTGGGCAGGGAACTAAGATCTCACGTCAGGACTACTCACTGCTGTCCCTCTGAGATCAAGATCATGTAGAACCTTATGTTATAAGTATAGGCCAGTGTAAAGAATGTACGTATATCTTTTTTCTAAGTACACTGAAAAAAATTAGCTATAACTGTTGTTGTTATTCATGAGATACTATTCTGTTGCATAGATTGAGAAATGCTGCCTTAGAGCCAATTTTAACTCACTCTCTTGCTCATCCCCCATATCAATCAATCCCCAAGTGTCATGAATTATACTACAGTAGGACTATAGGAGGAACTTGCTAAAAGTCCTCCAAACTCTCTTGTACTATTTCTTAAGTTACAGTTGGATCAAATCACTCCTCTCCTCAAAATTTTCTATTGATATTTTTATTCTTAGAATCAAATCCATGTCCAGCAGCTGGCAAGGATTTCAAGGTCTTCCTCGAGGTGTCCCTCCACAAATTCCTGTTAAAGGTGCGAAATGTACAAATTGTACTGAGTGTACACGCTTGATCAGAGCTCTACCATTAAGCTCATTCCATTCCCTCAACCTGAGCTCCCCTTCCCTGCGTTCTTTGCTTGTTGGACGTCTTCTCTTCCTTCAGAGCCAGCAGAGTTCCCGCTCCTCTGAAGTTGTGCCTGATATCCCTTGGTAGAGTCAGTGCCTCACTCCTTCAGCCACGTACCATCAGTATCACTCACACCTCTGTTTGGTGTGTTCGTCAGATTGCTTCTCTGTAGACTTAGTTGTTGCCCCCTCTCTCGCTGCCATTAGACTGTAAGCACATTGAAAGCCAGGGCTTTATTTTCATCATGTTTTCTAGAACTAGTGCCTAGCACAATTGCTAGTACATAGCAGGTGCTCAATAAGCTGCTGATGAAATGAAATTTAAAAGGCAGGGATGTGACAAGCGCTTTTATGTAAAGCACTAGGACTCAAAGAGAATAATAACACGGCCATACTGTCAAGGAGTTCATAAATCAATAATAGCAGCTACCATTGACTGAATCCTAACTATGGTACAGGCGTGCCGTTTAACACTCATGGCAACACAGTGAAGTAGGTGTTCTGACTCCCAGTTTACAGAACGAGGTTAAATGGCTTGTCCAGGGCTTCCCTGGTTGGCGCAGTGGTTGAGAATCTGCCTGCCAATGCAGGGGACACGGGTTCGAGCCCTGGTCTGGGAAGATCCCACATGCCACGGAGCAACTGGGCCCGTGAGCCACAACTACTGAGCCTGCGCGTCTGGAGCCTGTGCTCCGCAACAAGAGAGGCCGCGATAGTGAGAGGCCCGCGCACCGCGATGAAGAGTGGCCCCTGCTTGCCACAACTAGAGAAAGCCCTCGCACAGAAACGAAGACCCAACACAGCCAAAAGTAAATAAATAAATAAAATATTAAAAAAAAAAAAATGGCTTGTCCAAGTTCATAGAATAAACAATAGAATTCAAGCTTAGATCCCTCCACCTTCCAAGCCTGTGCTCTTTTCACTATACCTTGTATCAGTTGGGATCTAGCCAGGAAAATAAACAGGTCTTTCAGAGGAAAGGACATTTTTTTACAGAGGATCAGTTACACAGATGAATGGAAGAGTGAAGAAACCAAATAGGGAATGGTGAAGCAGCTCAGGGATTTAGCAAAATTGGAAGGTTGCTCCCCTTGTTGCATGAGTGATACTGGGAGAAGATGTTACCAGAGTCCAGAAGCCTAGGCTGTCAGGCAGAGGAAGCTAGAACCACGGGGGGAACTGCCCAAGGGAGAGCTGGGGCCAGGAAGGGAGGGGCTGTCCTCTGGGACCTTGCCAGATTCCACAGGAAGCAGGGAAAGAAAGAGTGAGAACTACCCTGGCTTCTCCCTTCCTCTGCTTCCAATCTTTGACAGTGCTTCGCATTGCTTTAACCTATCAAGAATCAAAGAACAAGAGAGACTGTGAGAGCAGAGCATGAGAAACGTGGGAGTGGGTCTGAAACCAGGGCAAGCATGCTATCTCTCCACCTGCAATGAAAAGGACGATGAAATGAAATAGTATTTAATTGGGGGCTAGGAAGAATGGTAACGATATTAAGCAAATTCAAAAGAAGGGAAGATTAACGGTGGCTGCAGTAGCAAAGGAGAGACTCCTCAGAAGGAGGAAGTTGTACTGATTCCTAAAGAAAGGAAGAATTCTTGTAGGCAAAGAAAAGAGAGAAGGCATTCCTGAAGAAGGAACCACTTAAGAATTTTCCTGCAGGTAAAGAATACAATTCATTCTTTTAAAAAAATCTTTCTTTTCAGCAATAACTGTAATATATGTGTACATTGTAAAGAATAATGAAGGACTTCCCTGATGGCACAGTGGTTAAGAATCCGCCTGCCAATGCAGGGGACATGGGTTCGAGCCCTGGTCCAGGAAGATCCCACGTGCTGCGCGGCAACAAAGCCCGTGCGCCACAACTACTGAGCCTGTGCTCTAGAGCCCGTGAGCCACAACTACTGAAGCCCACGTACCTAGAGCCCGTGCTCTGCAACAAGAGAAGCGACCACAATGAGAAGTCCATGCACTGCAACGAAGAGTAGCCCCCGCTCGCCACAACTAGAGAAAGCCCACGTGCAGCAACAAAGACCCAATGCAGCCAAAAATTTTAAAAAAAGAATAACAAAAACCAAACACATACACACTATCCAGGCTTAGGAAGTAATACACCATTATCCGCAATTTACTTAAAATTTTTTTTATGGTTTAAAAAATACATTGATATATATACATATGCATACATACATCTGTGTATGGTAACATTTACCATTATAGCCATTTTTAAGTGTACCAGTCATACAATTCAGTGGCATTAATTACACTCACAATGTTGTGCAACTATCACCACTATGGATTTCTGAACATTTTTCATCACCCCAAACAGAAACTCTGTAGCCATTAAGCAATGACTCTCCATCCCCTCTCTCCTTATGCCCTGCTAATTAATTTTTTTTAACATCTTTATTGGAGTATAATTGCTTTACAATGGTGTGTTAGTTTCTGCTTTATAACAAAGTGAATCAGCTATACATATACATATATCCCCATATCTCCTCCCTCTTGTGTCTCCCTCCCACCCTCCCTATCCCACCCCTCTAAGCGGTCACAAAGCATCGAGCTGATCTCCGTGTGCTATGCAGCCGCTTCCTACTAGCTTTCTAATCCACCCAAATGAAACTCAGGAACATGACTACTGAAGCTTTAAATCCCCTTTCCACTGAAGATGCATTTATTATTATTTTTTTCTTATTAGTCATCAATTTTATACACATCAGTGTATACATCTCAATCCCAATCTCCCAATTCATTCCACCACCACCCCCACCCGCTGCCGCTTTCCCCCTTGGTGTCCATATGTTTGTTCTCTACATCTGTGTCTCAATTTCTGCCCTGAAAACCGGTTCATCTGTACCATTTTTCTAGGTTCCACATATATGCGCTAATACACGATATTTGTTTTTCTCTTTCTGACTTACTTCACTCTGTATGACAGTCTCTAGATCCATCCACGTCTCAACAAATGACTCAATTTCGTTCCTTTTTATGGCTGAGTAATACTCCATTGGATATATGTACCACATCTTTTTATCCATTCATCTCTCAATGGGCATTTAGGTTGCTTCCATGACCTGGCTATTGTAAATAGTGCTGCAATGAACATTGGGGTGCATGTGTCTTTTTGGATTGTGGTTTTCTCTGGGTATATGCTCAGTAGTGGGATTGCTGGATCATATGGTAATTCTATTTTTAGTTTTTTAAGGAACCTCCATAATGTTCTCCATAGTGGTTGTATCAATTTACATTCCCACCAACAGTGCAAGAGGGTTCCCTTTTCTCCACACCCTCTCCAGCATTTGTTGTTTGTAGATTTTCTGATGAAGCCCATTCTAACTGGTGTGAGGTGATACCTCATTGTAGTTTTGATTTGCATTTCTCTAATACTTAGAGATGTTGAGCAGCTTTTCATGTGCTTCTTGGCCATCTGTATGTCTTCCTTGGAGAAACGTCTACTTAGGTCTTCTACCCATTTTTGGATTGGGTTGGTTGTTTTTTTAATATCGAGCTGCATGAGCTGTTTATATATTTTGGAGATTAATCCTTTGTCCATTGATTCGTTTGCAAATATTTTCTCCCATTCTGAGGGTTGTCTTTTCATCTTGTTTATGGTTTCCTTTGCTGTGCAAAAGCTTTGAAGTTTCATTAGGTCCATTTTTGTTTATTTTTGTTTTTATTTCCATTACTCTAGGAGGTGGATCGAAAAAGAGCTTGCTGTGATTTATGTCAAAGAGTGTTCTTCCTATGTTTTCCTCTAAGAGTTTTATAGTGTCCAGTCTTACATTTAGGTCTCTAATCCATTTTGAGTTTATTTTTGTGTATGGTGTTAGGGAGTGCTCTAATTTCATTCTTTTACATGTAGCTGTCCAGTTTTCCCAGCACCACTTATTGAAGAGACTGTCTTTTCTCCATTGTATACCCTTGCCTCCTTTGTCATAGATTAGTTGACCATAGGTGCGTGGGTTTACCTCTGGGCTTTCTATCTTGTTCCATTGATCTATGTTTCTGTTTTTGTGCCAGTACTATATTGTCTTGATTACTGTAGCTTTGTAGTATAGTCTGAAGTCAGGGAGTCTGATTCCTCCAGCTCCGATTTTTCCCCTCAAGACTGCCTTGGCTATTCGGGGTCTTTTGTGTCTCCATACAAATTTTAAGATTTTTTGTTCTAGTTCTGTAAAAAATGCCATTGGTAATTTGATAGGGATTGCATTGAATCTGTAGATTGCTTTGGGTAGTATAGTCATTTTCACAATGTTGATTCTTCCAATCCAAGAACATGGTATATCTCTCCATCTGTTGGTATCATCTTTAATTTCTTTCATCAGTGTCTTATATTTTTCTGCATACAGGTCTTTTGTCTCCCTAGGTAGGTTTATTCCTAGGTATTTTTTCCTTTTGTTGCAATGGTAAATGGGAGTGTTTCCTTAATTTCTCTTTCATCATTACTATATATGGAATGCAAGAGATTTCTGCACATTAATTTTGTATCCTGCAACTTTACCAGATTCATTGATTAGCTCTAGTAGTTTTCTGGTGGCATCTTTAGGATTTTCTATGTATAGTATCATGTCATCTGCAAACAGTGACAGTTTTACTTCTTCTTTTCCAATTTGTATTCCTTTTATTTCTTTTTCTTCTCTGATTGCCGAGGCTAGGACTTCCAAAACTATGTTGAATAACAGCAGTGAGAGTGGACATCCTTGTCTTGTTCCTGATCTTAGAGGAAATGCTTTCAGTTTTTCACCATTGAGAATGATGTTTGCTGTGGGTTTGTCATATATGGCCTTTATTATGTTGAGGTAGGTTCCCTCTATGCCCACTTTCTGGAGAGTTTTTATCATAAATGGGTGTTGAATTTTGTCAAAAGCTTTTTCTGCATCTATTGAGATGATCATATGGTTTTTATTCTTCCATTTGTTAATATGGTGTATCACATTGATTGATTTGCGTATATTGAAGAATCCTTGCATCCCTGGGATAAATCCCACTTGATCGTGGTGTATGATCCTTTTAATGTGTTGTTGGATTCTGTTTGCTAGTATTTTGTTGAGGATTTTTGCATCTATATTCATCAGTGATATTGGTCTGTAATTTTCTTCTTTTGTAGTATCTTTGTCTGGTTTTGGTATCAGGGTGATGGTGGTTTCATAGAATGAGTTTGGGAGTGTTCCTTCCTCTGCAATTTTTTGGAAGAGTTTGAGAAGGATGGGTGTTAGCTCTTCTCTAAATGTTTGATAGAATTCACCTGTGAAGCCATCTGGTCCTGGACTTTTGTTTGTTGGAAGATTTTTAATCACAGTTTCAATTTCATTATTTGTGATTGGTCTGTTCATATTTTCTATTTCTTCCTGGTTCAGTCTTGGAAGGTTATGCCTTTCTAAGAATTTGTCCATTTCTTCCAGGTTGTCCATTTTATTGGCATAGAGTTGCTTGTAGTAGTCTCTTAGGATGCTTTGTATTTCTGTGGTGTCTGTTGTAACTTCTCCTTTTTCATTTCTAATTTTATTGATTTGAGTCCTCTCCCTCTTTTTCTTGAAGAGTCTGGCTAATGGTTTATCAATTTTGTTTATCTTCTCAAAGAACCAGCTTTTAGTTTTATTGACCTTTGCTATTGTTTTCTTTGTTTCTATTTCATTTATTTCTGCTCTGATCTTTATGATTTCTTTCCTTCTGCTAACTTTGGGTTTTGTTTGTTCTTCTTTCTCTAGTTTCTTTAGGTGTAAGGTTAGATTATTTATTTGAGATTTTTCTTGTTTCTTGAGGTGTGCTTGTATAGCTATAAACTTCCCTCTTAAAACTGCTTTTGCTGCATCCCATAGGTTTTGGATCATCGTGTTTTCATTGTCATTTGTCTCTAGGTATTTTTTGATTTCCTCTTTGATTTCTTCAGTGATCTCTTGGTTATTTAGTAACGTAGTGGTTAGCCTCCATGTGTTTGTGTTTTTTACGTTTTTTCTCCTGTAATTCATTTCTAATTTCATAGAGTTGTGGTCAGAAAAGATGCTTGATATGATTTCAATTTTCTTAAATTTACTGAGGCTTGATTTGTGACCCAAGATGTGATCTATCCTGGAGAATGTTCCGTGTGTACTTGAGAAGAAAGTGTAATCTGCTGTTTTTGGATGGAATGTCTTATAAATATCAATTAAATCTATCTGGTCGATTGTGTCATTTAAAGCTTGTGTTTCCTTATTTATTTTCATTTTGGATGATCTGTCCATTGGTGTAAGTGAGGTGTTCAAGTCCCCCACTATTACTGTGTTACTGTCGATTTCCTCTTTTATAGCTGTTAGCAGTTGCCTTATGTATTGAGGTGCTCCTATGTTGGGTGCATATATATTTATAATTGTTATATCTTCTTCTTGGATTGATCCCTTGATCATTATGTAGTGTCCTTCCTTGTCTCTTGTAACATTCTTTATTTTAAAGTCTATTTTATCTGATATGAGTATTGCTACTCCAGCTTTATTGTGATTTCCATTTGCATGGAATATCTTTTTCCATCCCCCCACTTTCAGTCTGTATGTGTCCCTAGGTCTGAAGTGGGTCTCTTGTAGACAGCATATATATGGGTCTTGTTTTTGTATCCATTCAGCAAGCCTGTGTCTTTTGGTTGGAGCATTTAATCCATTCACGTGTAAGGTAATTATCGATATGTATGTTCCTATGACCATTTTCTTAATTGTTTTGGGTTTGTTTTTGTAGGTCCTTTTCTTCTCATGTTTCCCACTTACAGAAGTTCCTTTAGCATTTGTTGTAGAGCTGGTTTGGTGGTGCTGAATTCTCTTAGCTTTTGCTTGTCTGTAAAGCTTTTGATTTCTCCATCGAATCTGAATGAGATCCTTGCCGGGTAGAGTAATCTTGGTTGTAGGTTCTTCCCTTTCATCACTTTAAGTATATCATGCCACTCCCTTCTGGCTTATAGAGTTCCTGCTGAGAAATCAGCTGTTAACCTTATGGGAGTTCCCTTGTATGTTATTTGTCATTTTTCCCTTGCTGCTTTCAATAATTTTTCTTTGTCTTTAATTTTTGCCAATTTGATTACTACGTGTCTCAGTGTGTTTCTCCTTGGGTTTATCCTGTATGGGACTCGCTGCTTTTCCTGGACTTGGGTGGCTATTTCCTTTCCCATGCTAAGGAAGTTTTCGACTATAATCTCTTCAAATATTTTCTCGGGTCCTTTCTCTCTCGTCTCCTTCTGGGACCCCTATAATGTGAATGTTGTTGCGTTTAATGTTGTCCCAGAGGTCTCTTAGGCTGTCTTCTTTTCTTTTCATTCTTTTTTCTTTATTCTGTTCTGTAGCAGTGAATTCCACCATTCTGTCTTCCAGGTCACTTATCCGTTCTTCTGCCTCAGTTATTCTGCTATTGATTCCTTCTAGTGTAGTTTTCATTTCAGTTATTGTATTGTTCATCTCTGTTTGTTTGTTCTTTAATTCTTCTAGGTCTTTGTTAAACATTTCTTGCATCTTCTCAATCTTTGCCTCCATTGTTTTTCCGAGGTCCTGGATCATCTTCACTATCACTATTCTGAATTCTTTTTCTGGAAGGTTGCCTATCTCCACTTCATTTAGTTGTTTTTCTGGGGTTTTATCTTGTTCCTTCATCTGGTACATAGCCCTCTGCCTTTTCATCTTGTCTATCTTTCTGTGTATGTGGTTTTTGTTCCACAGGCTGCAGGATTGTAGTTCTTTTTGCTTCTGCTGTCTGTCCTCTCCCTGCTAATTAATTTACTTTAAAATATATTTAGGGAGTTCCCTGGTTGCCTAGTGGTTAGGATTCCGGGCTTTCAGTGCCGTGGCCCGGGTTCAATCCCTGGTCAGGGAACTGAGATTCCACAAGCTGTGCAGCCAAAAAAATAATAATATTAATAAAATAAAATGTATTTTAAAATAAGATGGATTAATGGTTAGTTAGATGAATGTTAATAGATGGATAAACATGTGGTAATGAAATGTTAAGAGATGGATAGTCAAGTATAATAAAATGCTAATGCTAAGATCTAGGTGGTGGATATATAGGTGTCCTGTAAATTTTTTTCAACTTTCTTGTATATTTGAAATTTTTCTTATTGAAATTTAGGGGGTGGGGGGGAATTTCATACCTGGCCCTCAGTCCCAGAGATTCTCATTTAATTGCTTGTGTTTGGGCCTGGACATCAGAAGTTTTCAATGCTCTCTGGATGATTCCAATGTGTGACCAGGGTTGAGGACCACTGCCTTAAAAGCATGCTATGAGATCCCAGAGCCAGGGTGAGCAGAAATGAGCACGGGGTAAGCAGGAAAGGTGGAAAGAGAGGGGAAATTTCTAGGTGCATATCAGAGGTGGGGCCTCCAGGCTGGGCTCTTAAGTGCTTTCTGTGGCTGGACAGGCAGATGGGCCAGCTCCATGTAAAGGAGGAGAAGCAGCTGCTCAGTGGGCCATTGAGAACATGGGATTGGTCAGCGTTCTCCTAAGTTCTTAATACGGGACTGAGCAGTTTATACCGATGTGTTTAATTTTGCATGATTCATCCTTTGCAACGTTTCCTATAGCTTTAACTAAGAGCGTCCATTCCTTCAGAATGATACCTTTAGTATGTTAGCTCCCTTTAACCCTTGGGAAGTATAAGATCCATTTTCAACATGTATATATATATACATTTTCATGTTTTATTAACTCATCTTTAAACCATTTTTATGGAGATGAAGAGATGAGTCTGTTGAAGCAGAAAGAAAATGTTATAACCTCGGTGTCCTTGGGCTCATGGGTCAGCAGGGGGAGAACAAGAGAAAGCTAGTCCTGGGTAAGACAGGGGCCAGTGATCAAGCCTAGCTGTCAGGCTTGGAAATTTGACAACTCCAAAGAAGCTTCTATAACCCAATTAACCAGTAAAATGGTAACTGACGCTCCCCAGAAAACTGATATCTGCACTGCCCGATTACAATATGCCCTCTGTAGTAGTACAAATATTTTCTGTAACCCTTCTTCCACTCCCAGCTATTTTAAGTCTTACTCTGGGGTTATGGTGGTGTGTAAGGTTGTTTGTCTCTATGGTAAATGATCCCAGTCCATTTAACCATGTGAAAGGAGTCAGGAACACTAATATCTGATCCCTTGTCATGGGACCCTAGCCTGGCTCAGTACAAGTGTCAGCTGGAGACAGAACAGGGCCCAAGGGCAGAGGCAGAATGGCAAATGAGGAAGAAGACCAAAGGTCAGTCACAGAGCAGCTGTATCACAGGTGAGATCTAAGGGGAAACTGCTGGACTAAAAGCAGGAAGCAAACAGAAGTTCAGGAGCCAGAGGAATGCAAGAACACATCAGGAAGGGGTATGCAAGACAGGAAGAGAATCAGAGCTTTGGCTATGAATGAGCCTCATTCTTTTTGGGAGCTCGCCCTGTGGTGCTTGGGTGAGCAGGAAGGAGTTAGGAAATGCAGAGTGGGACAAATCTTTAAAAAAAAAAAAACCCAAACCATATTATCACACAGCCTATTAGCTGAAGTTCATTTTGATGACCCTGAGCCATCCAGAAGAGGTTAAATGTGGTATCTCCCATTTAAAAAGTCAGGGAAGTGTATAAAACATTTTAGAAAACTCTGAAAATAATATGGTTAAAAAAAAAAAAAAGAGGTCCTTTTACCGTTGAAGGGTAACCTTCAGCTGCCAGGAAAATTCACATATGTGTAATCCCACATTGCCCCCATAAATCTAGGTAGCTACGGCAGTAATTCAGAAAAGTGGAGGCATAGCTTTTTAACTTCATTTCTCCCAGCTAGAGTGACAGCTATTTTCCTTTCTCCCTCATTTTGGAGTTGTAAAGTATATTAATATTCTTATATAACTTTGATCCAATTTAGAAATTTTGAAAACTTTCAAGGAAGGACTACAATGGGCTGGCATAACTCTTGTGCTTATTTGCTATGTCCAAGGGCCTGTGACACTGTAATTGGCCCCGCTGTGTTCTATCACTGAGGGGTAGGAGAGAGGAGGGGTTGGGGGGTAGGAGGACAGAGCCCTGAGGCCATATGGAGTAGGAAAGGAGAGCCCCAAATGAAAGAGGCTGCTGCTTCCAGAAGTGGAAGTGTGGGAAAGAATGTTGGCAGTTATCTACCATGATCTATCAAGCTCCCACAGGTAATGAGTGAAATAGCAGGGACCTGAAACCATGTTTTTTTTCCCTCCTATTGATGTGTCTCCTTTGCTGGGGAAAACATTTACAATTGCTGCCAAACTCCCAGTGTTCCACTCTGTCTGCCCTCTCTCTTACCCTGCTTTTACCCCCAGCCTGGAGTCCGCTTGGGTGGAAATGCAGCATATAATGGGCCCAGAGTTAATCATCTGCAGGTTTCACCTGATAAGTCACAGCATGTTTGCTACGCTCCTTCCAAGAGTCAACAGCAGCTGTGGGGATGTACCGAGGGTGGCCTATGGCATTCAGAGCTCTGGCCCAGATGGGAGGCAGTGTGCTGGGAGCCTATCTGAACACCACCATCTGGAGTGCCTCTGTTGCCCTGAAGGCACTTGTCTGTGTCTCCAATGGACACAGCTTAGAGATGCCAAAAAACGAGCCAAGTTCGCTGGATGGACAAATGGCCTGACGTCAGTGGAATTTGCTCATAATTTGGGCCTCATGTGTGATGTACTGTCTGAACTCAAGGAGCTATCAAAACAGTCAGGGAGGAAGAGGAGAAGGAAAAAGACAGAGTGGAGGTAAAGGAGGAGGAGGAAGAGAAGTAGGAAGTGCGAGAACAGGTAGATGAGAAGGAGAAGGAAGAGGAAATTAGGAAATGGCCAGGAGCTGTGGGAGGACAGGTTCAGCTTTTGACTCCTGGGGCCAACGGTCCTTGTTAGTTTGTGGAAGGCATCAGTGCCAAACGAAACATGGCCTTTTAAAGCACTGAATTACGTGAGTGCAGAGTTGTTAAAATCAGTGTAGCAAAAATCCAGCTGGGTTTGGCCAGTGCCACAAAGTACAAAATGATGATCACTTGCTCTGCCAAGACCCAAGGTTCCCCAGACGTGGTGGCCTGAGCAGAATTATTTGAATATATGTTCATTCTTTAAAACAAGGAATTTGCTATTAAGAAATAGACATCTGTTGTTTTTTTTCTTGCTCTGGGTCCCGAGGTGGATTTATTGGGAAGCTTCAGAGCCTTTGACTTGCATGGGTCCCTGTAAGGGCTGGGAGACTCTAGGAGTTAGAGATTGCTCTAGATGGGGAGAGGAAACCACGTTACAATCAAGAAGCATTTAAACATAAGCATTTCTGGTAAATTGCCTAAAGAGACCTCAGCAGAAAAGAACTGAATCTCCAATATTTCAGTAACTTGTTGCAACTTATTTTCTCATTCTAAACAAATTCACTTTCATACTTATTTTCAAATTTGTAATTTTGTATTATTTTTATTAAGGAGAGGCTGAAAATTATGAAGCTTCAGGCTCCACAAAACCTGAATCTGTCCCTGTCTGCCTCCATGGCTTTTCTTCTGGTCACCACACCTTAATTTGCCTTTGTGGAAAAGCCCT
Source organism: Eubalaena glacialis (assembly GCF_028564815.1). NCBI lineage: Eukaryota > Metazoa > Chordata > Mammalia > Artiodactyla > Balaenidae > Eubalaena > Eubalaena glacialis. The sequence continues at coordinate 79,889,176 of NC_083725.1, read as the reverse complement.
ACTATTCACTCAGTGGTAGGCACGGGATCCAGGCCTAGACAAAAAGAGAGGAAGTGACTGGTTTAGGAAAAAGCATGTGATCCAATTTGGGTCAGTGAGAATTGGGGCCAGACTTTTTGCTGGATCTCTCTACCATGGTTGTTAAGTTGTGGGAATGAAAGTTTGACATTACTGTTTTGCTTCTACAAAAGGAAACTGCCTGAGAATAAAATTAGCACAGATGAAAGCAGAGCTGAAAGATTAAAAAGAAGCCAAGTCCTCATGTCACTTTTTGCTCCGGAAACCAGCTATATTGAAGCTGGTATACATAACCCTGGGCTTTTCAGATAGACAAGTCAATTAAGCCCTCTTTTTTGCTTAAGCTAGTTTGAGTTGGGTTTCTGTCATTTGTAACTGAAAGAGTCTTGACTAATACAGGTCTAGAAAAAAAAAACCAACTATTATTTCAGTTCAGAAAATGGTTCGTTGGTGTATTTGAGTCTTTCCCCCAGCTTTATTGCAATATAATTGACATATAACATTGTGTAACAACTTGATTTGATACAAGTATCTACTGCAAAATGATTACCACAATAAGGTTAGTTAACGTATCTACCACTTCACAAAATTACATTTTTTTTTTTTTTTTTTTAATTATTTTTTGGCTGTGTTGGGTCTTCGTTGCTGTGCGAGGGCTTTCTCTAGTTGTGGCAAGCGGGGGCCACTCTTCATCGCGGTGCACGGGCCTCTCACTGTCGCGGCCTCTCTTGTTGTGGGGCACAGGCTCCAGACGCGCAGGCTCAGTAGTTGTGGCACACGGGCCTAGTTGCTCCGCGGCATGTGGGATCTTCCCAGACCAGGGCTCGAACCCGTGTCCCCTGCATCGGCAGGCAGACTTTCAACCACTGCGCCACCAGGGAAGCCCCACAAAATTACATTTTTTTTGTACTTGCCTCTTAATAGTTATAAATAGATAATGCTTATTGATCACTCTCATTAAGGGCTTGCATAATCCATTGTATCTTACAAGCAACCTTATGGTGTATGCACTATTATTATCATACCCATTTTACTAAAGAGGAAATCGAGGCACATAGAAGTTAAGTAACTTGTCCAATTGGTCCACTATCACCAAAACAAGTGTCTCAGACTTGAAGCCATGTTGACCAGTCCTTCCATTTTTTCAGCAAATATTTATTGAGCACCTATTAGGCACTGGGGATTTAGGGATGAATATGACATGGTTCTTTCTAAAAGCTCTCAAAGTATTGGAGGGAGGTTGGATGGGAGACAAGGTCAACAGTTCCCATGAATGGAGTGACTTGGAATCACAGTACAGGGAGGTGCCAACTCATGGAAGGGAGCAGGGTGGCTTGATAATGAAGGACTGCAGATAAGGTGGCAAGGAAAACTGGTCTTGAGGTGCCAGCAGGAATTACCAGGCAGAGAAGAGAGAAGAGGATTCCAAGCAGATGGAACAGCATGTTCAAGGCTAGAAACGCAATAAAGGACATGACTTGTTTGGGAAATAGCAAGAATTTTGGTGTGGCAGGAGAAGACAGTTTTTGAGAGAGAGTGGTGAGATGAATCTTAAAAAGTAGATAAAGGACAACTCACAAAGTCCTATGTGCTGTGAGAAGGAACCTGGAGTTTACCCAGTATTCCTAGGGAGCCACTGAAAGATCTCAAGGAGAGAGTGACATGACTACATTTGTATTTCAGACAGATCACATAGACAACAGTGTCACTCCCTTGTAGTAGTCAGGCCCTTCTTTCCAGCCTTGCTCTTTGAGTTTGAGGTTCTTCAGATCGATCTAACTTTTTCCTCCATGATCACTACTGTTGTCATATTTTTCTCTCTCTTTCATCAATGAGCAATCAACATAACCTGAGGATTCCTTCACCTATCAGCCAGGGTTACAGCATTCCCTCAGAGAAGTAATTCTCAACCATGTGTGGTAGAAGTATATCACTTTCACTTGATGGGTATTTTCATAACACATATGTCTTTGTGAAACACTCCCCACTTGCCCTGAAATTCTGATAGACCTAAGATTTGGGAAGACGCATAGGGGTGGTTGGAAAGACTTGCATCTTGGAAAAGTTTATTCTTTTAAAGAATGTGGATCTGGACATGTAAATAAGTGTCTAATAAATGTCTCTCTCAATTCTGTGGTTGTTATTAAAACACTACAAAATCTGCATGGATATATTAATAATGATACCCTTGGTAGATGGTTGAATGGTGGCTCCCCAAAAGTTATGTCCTTGTCCTTACATCTGGCCCCTGTGAATGTTACCTGATTTGAAAATAGAGCCTTTGCAGCTGTAATTAAGTTAAGGATATTGAGATAACATCAGCCTGTATTATCTAGGTGGGCCATAAGTCCAATGATGAATGTCCTAATAAGAGACAGAAGAGAAGAAGCAGGGACAAAGAATAAGGCAGAGACTGAAGTTATGCAGCCACAAGACAAATGTCTAGAGCCACCATAGTTGGAAGAGGCAAGGAAGTATTCTCCCCTAGAGCCTTCAGAAGGAGCGTGGCCCTGCCAACACCTTGATTTCAGACTTCTGGCCTCCAGAATGATGAGAAAATAAACAAGCTGGTGGTTGTTTTAGACCACCAGGTTTGTGGTAATTTGTTGTGGCATCCTTAGAAAACATGGATACCTTCTTTCTAATAGGTTATGCTTAACAGTCACTTTTCAAAGAGAAGACAACTTTCAAAAGTGTTATGTATGGTATAATGCAAATGAATCTGGGCAAGTTAACAATCTCTCTGAGCCAATTTTCTCACCTAAAAACATGGAAAGAATTCCATCATCACAAAGTGTTTTAGACAATTAAATGAGATAAATGATGCCCAGCAGACAACTAGCAAGAAAGGCAGGTGCTCAAAGATGTATCCATTTGAGAACAGGACACAACGCTTACTACACAGGCACCCTGGTGAAACAAGGCCTCTCAGGAGAGAGCTGGGATAGTTCACATGCAGAGTTCTGGCCTATGTCAGAATTGCTTTTGCATATAACCACTTACACCCATCTGGTGTCAGCTCTTGCTCTCACCAACTAACCACTGCCCTCTCCGTCAACCTTCTCTACTTCCTGTTTACGTAGATTGCTGCTTCCTGGCCAAGGGAATTGAACAGTTTCAGCCAGACTGCTTTTCCCCTGGACCTATGCCAAGACTACCTTCTCTGCTTTCTTTCTTTCATTCTGCTTTCTTCTTGTTTTAGAAGCTGTCACATTAATGAGGACAAATTTCTTGCTGCTCTGAGCAATCCACAGCTAAGCAGTTGCTCCTCTTCCTGGCTGTTGGATTGAATCAGATGGACATGAGAAAAAAAATAGCAAAAATTACGTACGCATCAAGAAATCGGTCCAGCCCTGCTTGCCTCAGCCCCTCCAAGCTATTGATACTGAGGCTTCTTTCACTCAACTGTGCTGGTCACAATGCCTCCACTCTCAGGCCCAGCCCTCACCTGTTTGTGTGAAGCAGTCCTGACCAAGGCTGGCAGGATAGCAGTGAGTCGAACTAGACCAGAACATCAGGTTGGAAGGCTGCTGAGATGACCTAATTTGTGATTCTCAATGTGAAATAAATGTCCAAATCATCTGAGAGGCTCTTTCAAAACAGAAAACAAACAAGCAAACATTTGGAACTGGAGGATAGGCATGGATATTTTTGGGAAAAAAAAAACCCAGATGATAATGATTTTGCCCACAAGTCCAGGTTTATTATTCTTAACACAGGAGATGAGAATGTGGACTCTCAAGCCTGACTGGATTCAAATTCTAGCTTTGCCACCAATGAGCTGTGTGACATTGCACATGTTTCTTAACTTCTCTGTGCCTCAATTTCCTCATCTGTAAAATAGTAGTAATAATACCTACCTTCATCATAGAAATGTTATGAGGAGTAAATGAGTTGACATGTGAAAAGCACTTAGACTATATAAGTGTTTGCTAGTATTACCGTTACTTCTATGTTGTTTTTATTGACCGGCTCGAGGAAGAGGAAGTCAATCAGAGGATGAGATGCCTGAATTAGTGATTTGAAGATGATACAGGCAGAGGGGATGGTAGAGTTCAGTGTATGACAGTGGAAATGGGTAGTGGAGGCTGAATAGAAGACTATCATTGGAAGGAGAAAGTTTGGAGCAGTAGTAAAGCATATGCTGTCTGGAACTAGAGTGCCTGAGTTTAGATCCTGCTTTCGCTACTCAGTAGCAGCACAACCACAAGCAGACCTAATTGTTTCCTCATTTGTAAAATGGAGATGATAATAACAGTGACCTATCTTATATGGCTGTCATGGAATCAAATGAGTTAATACATGACATGCTGATTTCTCAGACTAGTGACTGGCACATAGCAAGTGTTCTCTTATCCTTAACATTTTAATTGGAAATGAGAAGGTCAAAGAACTGAGGGGCCAATTGTTAGTCGGAAATTGGCATTATCCTAGATGATGGCAAAGTTTGAGGTAAACAAGAACACTGCGAGCCAGTTCACATGAATGAGTGTTCAATAAATGAGTGAGATGACCAGGAGGCTGGTAATAAAGAAGTAAGGAGGAGGAGAGTGATCACAGCCAAATGGCACTAGCCTCCAAGTGGCTGAGTCTTTCACAAGAGAGTGAAAGCACTTACAGGGAGCAAAGAGGACCCCAGCATCATATTCTGGCCCTGAAATGAACAAATAAATTAAGGCCAAGAGCTAGGGGGAACAGTCAGAGAAGGGGCTGAGGCTATAGGAGAGTTTCCTGCCTAGGGAGTGACAGTCCAGATGGAGTGGGAGGAGTCTGGAAGATGGAGAAAAGATGGGGGTAGAGCCACATTGCTAAACGTCACAGTAGGTGCTATGGACAATAAATGGTCTAGACTAGAACTATTCACTAGAACGTTAGGCAGTAATGGAAATGTTCTGTATCTGCACTGTCCGATATGGTAGGCACATGTGGCTATTGAGCCCTTGAAATGAGGCCAGTGTAGTCAGTGTTATTAAACAATCACTGAGGAATTTTGTTAAGATGCAGAATCCCAGACCCTACCTTCATCTACTGAATTAGAATCTTTGCAGTTTGGTCCAGGACTATCTCCCAGAGATCCCCAGGTGACCAATTTAGGCCAGGTATACAGCCAGGTTTAGGCCATGCTGCATGATCTAAGGAGGCTGGAAAAAGTGGGTATCCATGTGGGTTAAATATAGGAAAGGCTATCATATAGGGTCTGTTTGGGTAGTTTTAAACTTATGTTATTCTGAGTGACTCTGATAGTTTTTATTTTGAAAGAGTTTGGCTTGGTTGATCTAACAAAATTTAAAACTTAAAGAATATAAGAGTGGAGAAAATCGTATTATGTTAAAGGTTAATACTAGTGTTCCTATTAGGGGAGAATTAACTGCTTGAGAAGAAATATTTTGATAACTGCTAGAATCCAAAAGTGAGAGTGGGACTTCCCTGGTGGTCCAGTGGCTAAGACTTTGTGCTCCCAATGCAGGGGCCCTGGGTCTGATCCCTGGTTAGGGAACTAAATCCCACAACTAAGAGTTCCTAATCCTGCAGCTAAGAGTTCGCATGCCGCAACTAAAGATTCTGCACGCAGCAAAGAAGATCCCGTCGTGCCGCAACTAAGACCCAGCGCAGCCAAATAAATAATAAAATAAATAGTAAAAAAAAAAAAAAAGGGAGAGTGAAAATCCTTTCCGTGTAAAAGGGAAGATGAATCTGACATTTGGATGGGCCTCTGGGATGGAAAAAGGGAAGAGAAAGGAGAGGGGAAAGAAGTTCTGCAAGACGGTGGTGGGCTGAGCATGTACAATGTAACAGCACCCACCCCCCTACCAGAAAAAGTCAAATACAGTTCACCAAATTACAAATATTCATTGAGCAAGTTATTTAACCTCTCTGTGCCTCAATTTCCTCCTTTGTAAAACAGTGGTAATGTTACTTACCGCTTTGTAAGACCTGCCGGCTTTTTGGTTGGGGGTAACTGGTGAAAGAGCTGAGTTTTCTAGCTCTTGGGAAAACTTGGGTTGTCCCGGGGTAAATTAGAGCCAGTATGATTGAATACAGATGCCTGGAGGCAGAGAGAGTCAGGAGAGCATCAACTGCTGAAAATGCCCAAAACTCTGAGGAAAGTTTTGTGTTACTCCACATTGTGGAATCAAGTAGTTGAGGCAGTTTCATTGGGCCCTCACTGGTCAGGGAGACCTCAGCTTTCATCTGGGTTACAGCAGGAAAGAAAGCAAAACATAAAATGGCCTGTGGATCCTGCTACTTTAATTCACTGACCCTTAGACTGGCTGCATGAGCCACCGTCCACTCACGGGCCTCTCTGCTAGCCTATCTGGTCTCTTGGGGCTGGTCTGTTTATGTCCTGTCCTCTCATCCCCAGAGTGGCCTGGTCAGCTCTGGTCTCAGCTCTTATCATCCCTCCCAAGTGGTGTCACAAGGATGTGTGTGGATGATAAGTGCTTTAGTCCTAGAATCTAAGGGTTTAGGGAAGGGAGTCAGCAGTGGGGCCCTGGGTGATTGGGTATCTGATTTGCCCTTGAGGGAGGCCAGATTAGGCCAGGCAGAGCCTTAGGCAAAAGTGGGGTGCAGGAGGGAGGAATAGCTTTGGGGAGCAGGGGTACAGGGTTGCCTAGAGCAGTTGGAATATAATTGAGACAGAAGGAAAAAGCAAATGTATTCCAGGAATATATGTCAGCAATTGAACCTTAGAAGCCAAATCCACATTAAGTCTAAGAAAAAAGGAATGGTCAAAAATGGAAGAAGGGGCCCAATTTCAGAAGCAACTAAATACAGGAACATAGCAGAAGACAGGGTGAAGGGAGGAATGGCCAAAAGGTACTGGATTTCTAGCCACAGTGCTAGGTTACACGTGGCTAAGTTATCCTCTCCTCAGTGAGAGGTAGAGGTTGCCCTGCACGTGGAAACATACCTTTTTTATGTGTGTGTAGTAAGATGTACATAAGATTTACTATTTTTTAGTGTATAGTTCAGTGGCATTAAATTCATTCACATTGTAGTGCAACATCACCACTCTCCATCCCCAGAGCTTTTTCATCATCTCAATCTGAAACTCCAAACCCATTAAACAATTCCCCATTTCCCCCTCCCACTTGCCCCTCATAGCCACTGTTTACTTTCTGTTTCTACAAATTTGACTAATCTAGGTACCTGAAATAAGTGGAATGATGAAATATTTTTTCCTTTTATGCCTGGTTAATGAAACATACCTTTTTAATATCCCCTCAAAGTTCCTAAGGAAGATGTCAGATGTGCCCCAGGTCATGTCTCGACTAGCTCTGCAAGTAAACCAAAGACTTGCTGCTTATCTATCACTGGTTCTGATTCTTCCCTTGAGGGAGATGAATGCAGTCAAGAGGAAGGGGTGCACCTTCTCCCTTTCCATTATTTTTGCTGCCAATTTGCCTCCTCTGTTCCCCAGCCTTCTTTTTTTTTTAAACATTTTTATTGGAGTATAATTGCTTTACAATGGTGTGTTAGTTTCTGCTTTATAACGAAGTGAATCAGCTATACATATACATATATCTGTTCCCCAGCCTTGATCACCACTACGATGTTAGCTCTACTTGATCACACCACAGTCCTCTTTAACCCCAAAATGGACTGAAATTGCTGCTCTAAAGAGTGAAACCGGGACTTCCCCGGTGGCACAGTGGTTAAGAATCCTCCTGCCAATGCAGGGGACACGGGTTCGATCCCTGGTCCAGGAAGATCCCACATGCCGCGGAGCAACTAAGCCCGTGAGCCACAACTACTGAGCCCGTGTGCCACAACTACTGAAGCCCACACACCTAGAGCCTGCGCTCTGCAACAAGAGAAGCCACTGCAATGAGAAGCCTGCGCACCTCAACGAAGAGCAGCCCCTGCTCGCCACAACTAGAGAAAGCCCGCGCGCAGCAACGAAGACCCAACGCAGCCAAAAATAAATTAATTAATTAATTTAAAAAATATATATTTTAAAAAAAAAGAGTGGAACCTTTTTCAACAAACCTTAGGTAGTCTGGCATCTGAACAAGTGTGTTTGGATTCATACAGATGGCCATGAACCTCTTTTAATTAACTAACGTTTGGACTGGGACTCATTCTGTGATACCGCTTACCTCAGCCTCCCTCACCTACCTGGTCTGTGCCCATGGTGAGATGGATATGCCCTTCCACTGCCCACCATCATCCCACTCTCACCCACATAGTCCTCTGCTTTTCCAGCACCAGGCTTCTGCCCTCCCCCTGGGATTAGGGCCTATTTCATCATTCCCTCTCTATTGAAAGGTATCATCCATCTGTCTAGGGTCCCAATCATTAGTTCCCATGGTCCTTTTTACCATTTCTCTTAGAAGGCCTAAGAGTCTTCATGCAAATCGACCCCTGGTGGTGGCTGTGATCTCCCAGAACTCTCAAGGTGACATGCAGTTGAGCCTCACCATGACCCGTGTGACTCATGAATTTTATTTTTGAAAGAGATGAAGGAGGGGCAAGTTGAAGACTATAGTTCCATGACCAGACACTGTCAGGGGGCTTTGCTGAAAGGCTCTTGCCTATCATAGAGGGTCAAGAGTCTCTCATCCTCAGGGTCTGAAAGTGAACACTGAAAAGGAGGAAAACACATTTTGCTTTGGCAAAAATCAGGATTTAGATCCTGACTCCTTCATCTACTAGGTGGGTGACCTCGGAAAATGATTTAATCTGGCTAGCCCAGTTTTCTTATTTGCAAAACTGGAATAATATAGTACATAGCATATAGGGTACATTGGTTTGGATTCGTAGTGGCTGTAAGAAACAGAAATACAATATAAGCGGTTTCAACAATATTTTTAAAATTTTTCTCTCACCTCAAAGTCCTGAAGTAGAAAATCCAGAGCTGTTCCACAATGTCCTCAGGGACCCAGGGTCATCTCACTGCTCTCCATTCCTTCTGTGTGGCCCTCACCCTCATGGCCCAAGATGGTGACTAGATTGCATCTGTGTTCCAGGTAGCAGGATGGACAAAGGGATGAAGAAGGGGTAAAGGGCATGTACCAGTTTTGAGGAAAATTGCCAGAAGCTGCCATACAACACTTTTGCTTACATCCCATTGACACAATCACACCTAGCTGCAAGAGAGACTGGGAAATTCCAGGCAGCCTTGTACACAGCTAAAAATTGGGAATCCTGCTACTGTGAAAAGGATAAGGAATAATGGGGGGGACATTTTGAGGCTCTGTTACATAAGTTACTTATTGTAAAGATTAAGGTACTCCATCAATAAATGTTGGCTATTTTTAATATTCTCCCTTGAGGGATTACTAAGGAGTAACTCAGCGAAGCAGAAATAAGAGTGTCCCCCAAATGAAGAGAAGATGTGGCTTTCATTTTATCCTTTGTTAAGATAATGACTCACCCAGACATTGTAGCCTATGAGGTGCTGACTTAAAATTTTCAAAGTTATTATCTCCTTTCCTTTCTAGGGCTCAGCTCACTTTGAAAGTATCTTATTGACTCACTCTGAGCCAATCAGTGTCCTGTCTAGGCAGACTCTCAGAAGGGAGCATACCAGCAACCTAACCAGATACAGTCCCTGAAACGGAGGACTTTCATAAGATCTGTGTACCTCCTCATACCCGCATCACCGCTGTGTTTCCTTTTCTGTAGAAACTTCCACTGTCTAGTGCCCAATTAGCACCATCTCCAACATGAATCTGACTTCCCCTCTGCCAGCAGCTTACATTCTGTCTGTGGTGCAGGTAAGTTCCTGAAGATTCTTGCTTCTTCTCTGTCGTAATATTCTTGCATCACTAACTAACTGAGATGGTCTCCTTCATTCTAGAGAACACCATCCCTCCCAAAGCCCATGATCACATTGAGTGGATAACCAAGGCACTAGAAGAATTGATCAATTAACTAAGCACAACTAGAACAGACTTCCAGAACTGCAAGGACATGGAGGTCAGATTCCAGTCTAGTAGCCTTCAAGAGCAGAACCACTTCCCATTTTTTCCTATTGAAATATTACATTGTATCTCAGTGTGTAAAACTGATAACAGCAGAGTTGATCTGATTGAATGTGGGGAGAGCCCGAAGTCCAGCCTGCCCATCTTGCCTCTTACCAAGCACCTTCGCTCCTACATGAGAAGTCCCTGGGTATCTCTAAGGAACTCCAGGGCTCACTCCACTAACCTCAGTTTGAACATCCTTATTCTGGTCATTCTCTTGCTTTAAGAGCTGGTCGTGCGAAGGGGAAAGAAAAAAGTTTTAGAATCAGACAGTCCAAGTGTCACATGTTGAGATCTTACCAGCTGTGTGACTCTTGGGCCTCAATTTTCCCATTTGTAAAATAGAGATGATGAATGCTGCTTTCCTGCATTGTAATAAGACTTAAAGTGAGTTTATGAATATAAAGTTCCCAGCACAGAGTAGGTTCTCAATAAATGCTAGCTCCCTTTCTTCTTTTCCTTCCCCTTAAGGTAAGATGACATCTAGCACATCTTTAACAGATGTTTAACATCTTTTGCCCACCACACTGACCACTGTGTGTGTAGATGAGTGTGCCTTTATGCACGCGTCTAAAAAAGTACAGGCCACTGCTGGGTAGTTTTAGGTCCTGGCAGCTAATGATTATTGTAGTTTGTGAAAACTGTCCTCAGGCATTAACATAGCTAATGAAAGTACTATCAGATAAGGCCATGACATAGATTGAATGGATTGGCTTCTTACTTTTTTTGTTTTTTTTTTTTTGGTGGTGGCACGCAGCATGCAGGATCTTAGTTCCCCAACAAGGGATTGAACCCGTCCCTCCTGCAGTGGAAGCGCAGTCTTAACCACTGGACCACCAGGGAAGTCCCTGTTTGAAAATATTAATCAAAGAAGAATTGGATCTATTAGCCTGGCTATCACAATAAAAAATAAAGAAGAAATAAAGAATAGTTTCTTGAATGTTGCTGAAGAAATAAAGAATAGTTTCTCCTACCCACCGGTAGGTGAGCAGGGGCTACTCTTCGTTGTGGTGTGTGGGCTTCTCATCGCGGTGGCTTCTCTTGTTGCGGAGCATGGGCTCTAGGCGCGCGGGCTTCAGTAGTTGTGGTACGCAGGCTCAGTAGTTGTGGCTCGTGGGCTCTAGAGCACAGGCTCAGTAGTTGTGGCGCACGGGCTTTGTTGCTCCACAGCATGTGGTATCTTCCCGGACAAGGGCTCGAACCCATGTCCCCTGCATTGGCAGGCGGATTCTTAACCGCTGCGCCACCAGGGAAGTCTGTTTGGGCAGAGCAGCCAGAGTACCCTCATGCTCAGTATAAGGCACTTTGGGTCACTTTATATAAAGGTCAAGTGAGGGGGAGGGAGCCAGTCAGGCCAGAGACCAGCTCCTCAGCATGGGATTCATGAATCCCATCACCAAGAGGATGGCTCAGGCCTGGTATCTGAAGGAGTTTACTAGTTTCAGTCCTAATTCTAGAATCAGAGAGCAGGGCACAATGAATAATGGTTGTTGAAGAAGGCAGAACAATGGCCCCCAAAGACATCCACATCCTATCTCTGGAACCTATGAATATGTTATATTACATGGCAAGGGGGAATTCTGGAATTAAGGCAAGGTTGCAAATGGAATTAAGGTTGCTAATTGGCTGACCTTAAAATAAGGAGAGTATTCTGTATTACTCAGGTGGGCCCAATGTAATCATAAGGGTCCTTAAATGTGGAAGAGGGAAGCAGAAGAGTCGGAAGGACATGTGATGACGGAAGTAGAGGTTGGAATGTTTCAGTGTGAGGACTCAACCTCCCATTGCTGGCTTTGAAGATGGAAGGGGGCCTTGAGCCAAAAACTGCAGGTGGCCTTTGGAAGCTGGAAAAGGTAAGGAAACACTGTCCCCTCCAGGGCCTCTAGAAAGGAACACAGCTCTGCTGATACCTTGATTTTAGCCGAGACCCATTTTGGTTTTCTGACCTACAGAACTCTAAGGTAATAAATTTGTGTTGTTTAAGCCACCAAGGTTGTAATAATTTGATACAGAACATTAGAAAACTAATACAATGGGTTATGGGCAAACACTGGGAGATTATATAAGGCAGTGGGGAGGGGCATCCATGAGCCCAGCTGTGGGAAACTAAATATCACAGAAGCTGGGGAGGTAAAGTCCAATGTGTCAAGGCTAACAATAGCTTAATAGCGATCTCTCTGGCTCATTGGCTCATTTCCTGGGTAAGTTGGGGATGGCCACTCCTTATCCCTTCAAGCCTGCAGAAGGAGGGCAAAAGGCATTGTGGGCACACTTTCCCAAAGTAAAACTTTCGTGCTTTTCCTAATCAGTCACCAAATGATCCTGGGAACAAATGGTCTCCAGAGCCCCCACTATAGTCCCTGTTGGGGAATCCTGCAGGCGTCCTGACACTTACACTATCAGGATTACTTCTCAGACACAGACTCACATGTCCCTGTGAGTACCTGTCTTCCTCTTATAGATTCTTGGAAACTCAGTGTATTTTGCTTTCATCCTCAGAGCTGAGAATAAAAGGAAATATTTCACCAGGTGCAAGAAAATACCACAAGATGATAGCATTATTAATGATAACAATAGATAGCATTTGAGTTTCCTAAGCACACTTCACAAAAATGTTACAGACCTCACTTCTTTTAATCATCATGATCATCATAATCCCATAAGGTGCATACTGTTGTTATCTGCATCTTACATATAAAAGAACTCAAATCCAGAGAGATTAAGGAGCGTGCCCCAAACCACAGCCCTAGCAGGTGGTAACTCAGCTCAGCCTTACTCCAAAGCCATGCACTTAGGTATTTTATCACTGCCTTCCTAGGCCTTGAGTACCACACTGCTCCAGAACTAGCTGCAGAATGGGAAGCTCCAGCTTCCTGTAGTTCTCCCAACACCAGGGCAGAGATTTTTGACTGAAAATCACTTCCAATGATAAAATAACAAACATGGTTCAGAAATCTAACAACACTCTTTCAACTCTAACTCTCACGCCACATTGGTGCACTAAGTGACATTCCCTTCTTAGGCTCCCAGTCAAATATATCCATCTCTTCCTGGTCTAACTTCCCATCCCCTCTTCCCTATTTCCTCTCAAACCCCATTTGCCATGACTAGCAGAGGAGAGAAAGAAAAAGAAGATAGGGTAGACGAAGAGGAATTGGACTGAGCAGGTAGAAAGGTAAGAATCCTGAGCCCTATGTGAGGATGGGCAGCACTGGTGCCCACAGGTCTAGAAGCTAAGGCTGGGGTCCTTAGTTCAGAGTCAAGACTAGCTCCCAGCTTAAGCAGCATACCCCATGCCTTCTCTTCCCTGTATGCCTTGACCCCATTCCTGCTTGGGTTTCCCGGATCTATCTTACCAGAGGTAAAGAGGTAAGCCATAGGAGAGAACATGAAAAAAAATGAAGAAAAGAGGCAGAGAGAGTCAAGAGAATGCTGCTCCAGTTCAATTTCATATACAATTTCTTGACTGCTTCCTCCAAAAAGCTCCTCCTCTGCTGAAAAGCTCCATCCCTTCCATACTGGCCCCTGCTTTGTGCCCTTAAGGATTCCATTCTGTCATTGGCCTACATCAGAGCTCTTCTCTCTGGGAAAAAATAGATGTCAATCTAGGAGCCCAGGCATTCATTCAACAAAATCATTGAGCACCACTGAGTAGACAGTGTTCTAGGCACAGGCGGTAGAGAGAGGAACAAGAAGGATGTTCCCATCAGAATGAATCTTTCAGGAGCAAAGTCTTACGTAAAGGAATCCAGAAAGCCTTTCTAAAGCAGAAACAGCCAGATACTCAGGCTAGGCTTTGAAACAGACTGAAGCACTCGCATAATCTCTAAAGTTCCTTAAGCCTGGCAACCCAGATCCTCCAAGTGTACGCTTGATCTTATAAGGACCCAGGCCATCATGCAAGGAAGATAAAGGTTTCATCTTAGATGCCAGCTCTGATTGACTAGTAGTGATTGCCCAGGGTCCTGTGTTGAGAAAGATCAGGAAACTCCATTTGGGCTCAAGCAGGAAAAGGTGCTATGATAGAGTAACCACGTCTGCCACGTATATTTAAGGAATGAGTGATGGCAAATGTGCTACAGTTACTATCCCAGCCTAAGGTGGATGATCTTACATGTTTCACAGTTGTTGCATACCTGTTCATTTCCCAGCTAGGCAACAAGCTCTAGGGAAGGCAACGTCATACGGTGGAAGGAGCACTCGAAGCTGAGCAGAAGAGCTTTTCTTTCTCTCCTGAAAGGTAGCTGATGGGATGGAATGAGGTGTCCAGAATCAGAGAGGCAAGGCTTCGGAGCCAGGCATTCCACTCCTCCACAAGTTGTCTGATCCTGCATATGGCACAGTTGATTCTTGTTTTTCTTGGTAATTATGTTCTATAAATCTCTGCAAACACTGAATTAGCAAATACTGAACTATTACTCATAGGGGAAATACAGGGTTAGGTTCCTGCAAGCCTCAGTCACAACATTTTTGCAACCAATCAATATATAACTACATAACTTTGTTTTACGTATGCTTCTGCTTAAAGACACCTTATTTAATATATATTGACTCATTAACATTGAACCCATAGCCAACAGCACCACAGCTGTTCACACCTGAACATAGCTCATCTAACACATGTTTTTCTCTGTAAGGCACATCACAGCTGCTTGCACTTAGGAAACACTAGGTAGCCCTTCAACATTATGATTCAAGGCCATTTTAAACAGCAAAATCACCATTAAACAGCACAGAAAAGTGAAAAACGTGGCACTAAGTAAACTACAAAAGGGAAACTTGTTTACAGCGTCAGAGCTGAAACAAGAAGGGGGAGTGTTGCCTTGCTTGCCTCAGCTGGGAACAAGCACATTGGACAAATTAATTTTTTCACTGCTCTGCACTGTCTGTGAATGACTTAAGTGCCAAGAGTATAAGTTTGGGGTTACAAATAAATTTTAGTGAGTAGGCAAATTTGCAAATACAGAACCCACAAATAATGAGGATGGACTGTACTTACCCTCTGTGAACCTCAGTGATGGTACCTCCCTCACACTACAGATTAAATGAGAGAAGGTGTGTAAAATGCTTCACATGATTCCAGTTAGTTCTTCTTTATTCAAAATATTTGCATTTTTCACCTTCTGTACCTTGTTGGTCGTGCTCTATCCACAGAGATAAGTAGATACCAAGAGATTTCCTGCCGAATGTGCCATCTTTATCCCTGGAGCATAAATCAAAAACTACTCACACAAGCTCAAGTAGAAAAGGAGGTATTTTGATGGAAGCAACCTAAGTGCCCATCAACAAATGAATGATAAACCCAGTCAAATCTATTTAGCCTCTTTATGCCTCATTTTGTTTCCTCAAAATGTTTACCAGTCTGTTTCCTCCTTTTGAAAATGGAGACCATGATAATACCTACCTCAACATTGTTTTGAAGATTAAATGAAATGACTTCCCTGGTGGCACAGTGGTTAAGAATCCACCTGCCAATGCAGGGGACATGGGTTCGAGCCCTGGTCCAGGAAGATCCCACATGCTGCGGAGCAACTAAGCCCATGCGCCACAACTACTGAAGCCCGTGCGCCTAGAGTCCGTGTACCACAAGAAACAGTAGCCCTCACTCCCCACTACTAGAGAAAGCCCACGCACAGCAATGAAGACCCAATGCAGTCAAAAATAAATTAATTAATTAAATAAATTTTTTTTAAAAAGTGCTCAGGACTGTGCCTGGCACAGAGAAAGTTCTCAAAGCATGGTAGCTATCCTATTAATATGATCTTAGAAGAATCTTCTCAAGAGTGTCTGGAGATTCAGATAGATCAGAAGAATGACATTGGAAAAGGCTGGAAAACATCCACTGGACTGTGATTCAAGGAAGTCTTTGGGAATCTTGATGAGTTTCAATGGTGCAGTGGAGGCAGAAGCCAGAATGGGTGCCGGGGAGTACGAGAGGGGATAAATGGGTTGTGAAGAGGTAGATGATGATGGGCATACAGGAGTTCATTGTACTGTTCCTCTACTTTTCTGGATATTTGAAGATCTCATAATAAAGATTTTTTAAAAGACAAAAAAAACCCAAAACAAATGAAAGATAAAGAAGATGTGGTATATATATACAATGGAATATTACTCGGTCATTAAAAAGAATGAAAAACTGCCATTTGCAATGATGTAGATGGACCTAGAGGGTATTATGCTTAGTGAAACAAGTCAGACAGATAAAGACACATACTCTATGTTGTCACTTATATGTGGAATCTAAAAAAATGAAACGAGGGGCTTCCCTGGTGGCGCAGTGGTTGAGAATCCGCCTGCCAATGCAGGGGACACGGGTTCGAGCCCTGGTCTGGGAAGATCCCACATGCCGCGGAGCAACTGGGCCCGTGAGCCACAACTACTGAGCCTGCGCGTCTGGAGCCTGTGCTCCACAACAGGAGAGGCCGCGATGGTGGGGGGCCCGCGCACCACGATGAAGAGTGGCCCCCACTTGCCACAACTAGAGAAAGCCCTCACACAGAAGCGAAAAAAACCCAATACAGCCAAAAATTAATTAATTAATTAATTAATTTTTAAAAAATATGTACTTAAAGAAAAATTAAAAAAAAAAATGAAACGAATGAATATAACAAAACAGAAACAGACTCACAGATATAGAAAACAAACTAGTGGTTACAGATGGGGAGAGGGTGGTAGGGGATTAAGAGATACAAACTACTATGTATAAAATAGGTAAGCAATAAAGATATATTGTACAGCACAGGGAAATATAGCCATTATTTTCCAATAACTTTAAATGGAGTACAATGTATAAAAATACTGAATTGCTAAGCTGCACACCTGAAACTAATATAATGTTGTAAATCAACTATATTCCAATTTTAAAAAAAGAAAGAAGAAAAGTAGGTATTTTGAACGAAAGGCACTCTCTGGGGGCACTAATGTGCAGGGGTCAGCACAGCCAGGACACCCTGGGATGGGACTGAAACAGGAAGATTAGATATAGTCCCAGCTCTCACATGGTTGCATCATCTGCCATCCCTGCTTCTCTCTCCGTGTCTGCTGTACTTTCCTGCTTCTCTCAGCAGACAGGTTTCCTCTCCTTTTTCTGGTTTCCTTACACCCTCATAATTTTAGCTCATGTGTGGTTCTGGCTTCCACAGAGCTGATTCCTGCCTGACTCCACATGGCTGGTGCATACCTGTAGTCTTTGCCTGTCTAGCACCATCCTCCCACTTCTGGTAACAGAGGAGCTCACTGTACATCAAGTTCCCGGATTGGCCTGTGACGCAGGCCTGGCCATTGACTCTCTCTTCTGAGAATTTGATGCTTTCTTAGGTATCTTCTATCACTTTTGTCATTACTCTGTATATCTTTTTGCTGCCTTGTGGTTTTTGTTTGCTCAGAGCTCTTGTTTATTCATGGTTTCTGCTTACTCATGAAGTCTGGATACTGCCTACTCTCCATGTCTTTCAGCTTCTGCTCTCACTGATGATGATGATGATGGTTTTTTCTCTCCAATTCTGATTCCTGAAAGAAAAAAAATCATTGGAAGAGTTAATTGCCATTTATTCGGGCAAAACTTTCATGCCAGGATACCCTAAAGGCTAATGTCCAGCCTATCGATCAGCTGCTCCCAGGTAAGTGCCTGCCATTGTCCAACAAGCTGGGCAGAGTTGTAGGGGTAAGAGGGGAGCATATGGTATTAAATGTGGTCACCTGTGTTTAAAAATGTATGTCAAGCTGGTTATCCAGATGCCTATCTTTTTCTATCACCCCAAATCCAATCCATGAAGAAATCCTATTAGCTGTACTTTCAAAATATGTTTAGAATGTAATCACTTCTCACCATTCCCACTACTACCACTTTGCTCCAAACCACTCTGCCTCTCACTCGCATTACTTCAGTAGCCATTTGCTTCTATGCATAACCCATTCCCAACATAGTAGCCAGAGTGATTCTTTTTTTTTTTTACGTCTTTATTGGAGTATAATTGCTTTACAATAGTGTGTTAGTTTCTGCTGTATAACAAAGTGAATCGGCTATATATATAGATATATCCCCATATCCCCTCCCTCTTGCGTGTCCCTCCCACCCTCCCTATCCCACCATTGTAGGTGGTCACAAAGCACGGAGCTGATCTCCCCGTGTGATGCAGCTGCTTCCCACTAGCTATCTATTTTACATTTGGTAGTGTATATATGTCAATGCTACAGAGTGATTCTTTTAATACCTAAATCAGTTCATATCATTCCTTTGCTTCACACACTGCAATGGCTCCCCATTACACTCAGAGTTAGAGCTAAAGACCTAGCCTCCATTATACTTTGACCTCATCTCTACCACTTTCCCCCTTGCTCACTCCACTTCAGCCACACCTGCCTTCTTGCTTTTCCTCTAATATTCCAGGCACGCTCCCACCATAGGGCCTTTGCTCTAGCTGCGCCATCTGTCTGAAGCACACTTCCTACAGTTACTGGCTTAACTAACTCCTTTAGATCTTTACTCAAATCTCACTTTCTCCACAAGCCCTGCCGGACCAATCTGTTCAATACTACAACTGTAGTACTAAATGCATTACAGTAAGTTCTGCAGTAGTAAATACTACACTTCCCCACATATCCATTCCCTCTTACACTGCTGTACTTTTTGTTCCTGCACTTATCACTTTCTAACATACTATATAAATTACACTTATTATTTATTGCCTGTCTCCTCCTGCTAGAATGTAAGCTCCACAAAGACAGAGATCTCTGTCTATTTTGTTCCCTGATGTATATTAAGGGTTTAGAACAGTGCCTGGCCCAAGCACTCCATAAATATTTGCTGAATTGAATTGAATTCCTCGGTAGGGAGCTATAAACATGGTAGGTACACTAAAGCTTTTCTATGCAACACAAAATATCTCTTTCAGTGAAATTTATACATATAAGTATACATATTAGAAAAGAGAAAAAGTCTGTGATCAATAATCTAAGCTCCCATTCAAGAATCTAGAAAAAGAGCAAAATAAACCCAAAGCAAAAGGAAGGAAATAACAAACATAAGAGCAGAAATCAATGAATTTGAAAGGAATACTATAAACAGCTCTATATACATAAATTTGACAATGTAGATGAAATGGACCAATTTCTTGAAAAACACAAACTAACACAACTCACCCAATATGAAATAGATCATTTGAATAGCACTATTCAAGAAAATAGAACTATTAATGAAATTCACTACTTACCTATCAGAAGGGGTAAAATAAAAAGTAAGGATGCAGAGAAACCAGACCACTCATACAATGTGGGTGGGACTACAAAATGGAACAGCCACTTTGGAAAACAGTTTGATAGTTTCTTTTAAAACTAAACATGCAATCACCATTTAACCCAGCAATTGCACTCCTGGGTGTATATACCAGAGAAACTTTATGTTCACACAAAAATCTGTACATTAATGTTTATAGCCGCTTTACCTGCAATAGCCAAAAGCTGGAAACCCAGATGTACTTCAAGGGGTGAATGGGTAAACGAACTGGGTATATCCATTCATGGAATATTCAACAACAACAACAAAAGAACACATTATTGATACATGCAAAATCTGGACCAATCTCCAGAGAATTATGCTGAGTGAGAAAAGCCAAAAATACATATCGTCTGATTCCATTTGTAGAACATTCTTGAAATGATAAAATTACAGAAATGGAGAACAAATTGATGGCTGCCAGAGGTAATAGCCTGGGCTGGGGTGAGGAGAATGACAGGAAGGTGAATATGGTTATAAAAGGGCAACATAGACATCCTTGTAGTGATGAAAATGGTCTGTATCAATACCAATATCCTAGTTGTGATACTGTACTATAGTTTCGCACAATGTTAACAGTAGGGGAAACTGGGTGTATTAGTCAGGGTTCCCTGAAAAACAGAACCAACAGGATATATAGATATTAGATTACAGATACAGATATAGATATAGATATAGACACAGACATGGACACAGACAAAGATATATAGATATATGAGAAGAGATTTATTATAGGAACTGGTTCACACGGTTATGGAAACTGAAAGTCCCATGATCTGCTGTCTGCAAGCTAGAGAACCAGGAAACCCAGTGGTGTAATTCAGTCCAAGTACTAAGGCCTGAGAACTAGGAAGGTCAGTAGGGTCAGTCCAAGTCCAAGGGCCTGAGAATGAGGGGGCCAGTGGTTTAAGCCTCAGTGTTAGTCCAAAGGCCCGAGAACCAGGAGCACCAAGGTCCAAGGGCAGGAGAAGATGGATGTTCCAGCTCAAGCAAAGTAAACAAATTCACCCTTCCTCTACCTTCTTGTTCTACTCAGGCTCTCAATGGATTGGATGATGCCCACCTGCATTGGTAAGGATGATCTTCTTTACTCAGTCAACTGATTCAAATGTTAATCTCTTCTGGAAACATCCTCACAGATGCACCCAGAAATAATATTTTACCAGCTATCTGGCATCCCTTAGCCCAGTCAAGTTGATACATAAAATTAACCACCACACTGGGTAAAAGGTACAAGGGATCTTTCTGTATTATTTCTTACAACTACATGCTAATTTATAATTATCTGAAAATAAAAGATTTAATTTAAAAATACCTTTCTATTTTAAGATACCATGGGCTACATTTAGTAATAGCTATTTGGGGGGTAGGGGGAGAAGAGAAATACTTTATTAAATTTAATCGATTGTAAAACTGCATCTCGTTTTAGAAATGTTAAAATGTGGGAAAAGTTACATCTTAGAAACTAGGAAATATATTAAGTGTGCATGTTTATTTGTATAATTATACACATCAGACATAGGAAACCACATGAAAGTAAAGATACCAAAATAGTATCCTCTAAATGGTAGGATTTTAGGCATTCTCTCTCTTTTTGTTTTTAGCTTATCTGCATTTTCTCATTCTTCTGCAATGAACACGTATTACTTGTGTAATTTTCAAAGCACAGCATATTTTTAAGACATTATTTAGATCAACCCTTAATCCATTGCTCAAAATCCTGCAACCAATCCCCAAATGATTAGTTATTTCAGTCTATTCACATCATAGAAATCAGTATCTCCCAAAGCAGCCCAGACAACTGTAATTATTGGAAATGAGAGTTATTGAAAGCAAGCCTGTGCCTTCAGAGGGCTTAAGGACATGGATTTGGTCCCAGTACAGATCAATTAACTTGGCTTATTCATAGAGGAAAATCGTAAATGTACACCACCCCCATGGTTCACAAGGGCCAGGCACTACTCAAACATTATCCACAAGAGACACAAACATGTGAAAGCAAACAGGCGATGCAAATCCATCTCTGCTAAGCACGCCTTCTCACACTGGGCAATTCCTCATTTCCTCAAATGGTCAGCAGGAAACATAAACAGATTTTAAAATAGTTGTTACAATCAATAGCCAGATTGAAACTAAGGTGTAAAAAAGCAATCTCATTTGCAACCAAGCCCCCAAATCCCCATTACATACTTTAGTGTCAACCTTCCAAGAACTGTAAAGAAAACTACAAAACCTAATAACACATTGAAAGGAAATCAGACTATATGGAGAGCTATCCCTGCTCATGACTGGAAAGACTAAACAAATGATACAGTAACACTTCCTATTCACAGATTTAATGCAATGCTAATTAATGGGGCATAAAGAATTTTACAAAAGAACTTGACAAAATAATTATAAAATGCACCTGAAGAGAAGCACACAAAAAGGTTAGTGTTCTGGGAGGAGACAAGATAATGCTGCAGAACATCACTTTCCTGGATTTAAAAACATTGTGATATCGTACAGAAGCGATGATCAAAACTCTTGGGCAGTTCAATTCCCAACTGAAGGGGCTATTCTGAGTTAGCATGGTGAGGAGGTGAGGGAAGAGGCCAGCTCTAAAGACCAGTCAGAGGCAATAGGTGTCTTGGGAGGGCTTTTTTGTTTCTAGGACACAGGGACCTCCTTCAAGGTAGTTCAAGTAAAAGAGGGCTTATTTTAAGGCTGCAACAAGAAATTTCACCACATCTAAGGATGGAAACAGAACAGCCGAACCTCACTGCACTAAAATTATGAACCAAGGCAACTCTCTCCATATCTCAAGAACCCTCCCTGATGCCCCCCTAGTGCTCACTCGGTCTGAGCACTAGTTGGGTGACACCTCACCCCACCTCCTGTCTGCCCTGCAGTCCCCTCTCCCCGAAGCAGTGGCAGCCCTGGAGGATGTTCAAAACACCTCTTCAATTTTATTCTCCCAGTCTTATACGTAGTAGCTGCTTCCTGAAATACATATCTCTGGTTTTCCTAGCTTCCCCTTATTTGTGTTTACAGCTTTCCAACAGCTGTTTAACAAACTCCCTGAATTTAATCCCTTCTGTTTAACTTGTCCACAGTGGTTTCTATTTTCCTGACTAGACCCCATTTGCTACATTGCCAATTCCAAGGCTGACCTTAGTTCGGTGTTTTTTGTTTTTTGTTTTTTGCTTTTTTTTGAGCCAGGTGTGCAAATCACAAGCTGTTTCTCTTGTGAGCAGGTATCCACCTCTGGTCCAAAAAATCATGTCCAGGGCATGGCTATTTTCAGCAGATTGTCTGTCACCCCAAACTTTCTGGTACATCTGAGAATAGGACAGCCCAGAAGCTGGTGGACCCGAGTGAGAGTGGGAAGTTTGGGGGTGGAGAGGACTGACAATTGAGGAAGGACTACAAAGAGATTTGAGCAGAGTTACCCAAACACACAAAGAGCAAAGACTGAAATCAGAAATCCAGAAAGAAATCAGTGACAGGTAGTCACCGTGGGAAACCAATGGGGTTGAAAGCCAAAGGTAGGTACAGGTACAGTTGCAGTCACTGGGAGTAGATTCCAGGAACAGGACTTAGACAGACTGGGACAAAAGTGGGCATTTCAGAAATGTCAGGGACAGATATGCAGAGATGTGCTTACACAGAGGGCTGAACAGTGTTAAATATAGTCACATAAAGGAATTTGAGAGCAATCGCCATTTATCTGAGTTTGCCCCTAAGGTGACATATTCCCTAACCTGCCCCTTCTTTTTCTTTTTCTTTTCTTAATAATTGCCTTTTATTTTACGATTAATATTTCTTCTTCATTCTATCTGCAGAGTTTTTCCTTTTTTAAGCATTGAAGTGATATGTGTCCATTGTAATATAACATATATTAAAATTTATAGATAAATGGCAAGAAAAATATAAAGTTCATCTGTAATTCAACCATCCAAGGTTAACCTTCCAGACCTCTTTTTATGCCTCTGTATTCATATGCATATACCTATGTTCATATACACATAGTTTAAAGCCAAAATTACTTCACTTCTTAAGGGGATGTAAGAGGGAAGAATCTTATAATACTAGATTTTTTTTTTTTAAGTGGACCTATTGACCAAATCAGAAATAAATTCAAACCTACACAATAAGTTAATATATGAAAAATTTGGTGAAATAAGCAACAAATAAATGAATCTCTGTTAAACAATATCGGAGAAACTAGATATCATTTAAAAGAATCTAAATATATGACCATACTTTACACTTGATCCTAGCCAAAAGGCCAAGAAGCAATATATATGACCATACTTTATAGTATATGCCACAATAGATTTGGAGGTATTAAAAACAGAAATCTATTGTCATTTGAAGATAAAAATTTCAAAGATTTATCATAAAATATATAATACAATATAATAACATACTTTTCCTAACAGAAAACAACATATCAATTTTGGAATATTGAAGCATTTAAAGAAATCATTAATGTCAAGGTCAGTGGGTTTTATGCTATAAAACACAAAGCCAACTATTTAATTAAAAAGTGAATTCAAGATAAAAAGCAATGGAATGAGAAACCACTGAAAATAAATGTCAAATAAAGTTTGTTCTCTATAATATATAAGGGACTGATAAAAATATGAAAGATCAGTTCCCCTTTCTAGAGAGATAAATAGCCAAAAGATGTAAATAACAAAAAATACAAAAAGTAAATAAACACTTGGGAAAATTCCTTGCCTCACTAATAATTAAGAAAAATGAATTTAAAACAATGACAAGGTAAAAATTCTCCCTACTATCAAAAGTAAAGTGAGAAAAATCCAAAAAATTGGTAAATAGACACTCGAACATTGCTATAGTACTGCGAATTAGGAAAATCTTTCTAAAAAGCAACCTGGGAATAGAGCTTTTAATCCCACTTTGGGGAAGAAAAAAGAGAGATTTTTTTAAACTATTTTTTATATCTGTACTACTTATTATTGTGAAAAAACCAGATACAAGTCAAATGCCCCAAATAGAGAGATTAAGTCATCATGGTAACATCAATACATTAATATGGTAGAATATTGAATTGCTTATAAAAATAATAAATCTATGAACAATGTGCGTTAATGGAAATGAAAAAAATAGAAATTTAAATGGTATGAAAATAACTTCTTGATATGAATATGTAAACATTATATCTGTACAATAATAAAGATTTTTAAAAGAAAGCAAGCAGAATCTTGTAAATGGTGGATATTTTACGATAAAGGCATTCTTTGTGCTTTTTGTTGATCTGTTTAGAAACTTTTTGCTTGGATCAACTCTAAGTTTGGTTAAATACACATAAAACCACAATATATACAGTTTTCAATGAATTTTCCCAGATAATCAACTATGAAATTTGGCAGATGACATATCTCACAATTCTCTATCCTCCTCCAACCCATCCCCATTCTAGAACTCCTAGGAACAGCTGAAATTTAGAATGGAAATTCCTACCATTTAGTTATTGTGGTGGATTCCGTAGTACACTGCCTACCTAGATCTCCCCTCCAGGACTGAGGCACTCATTCCCCTACCTGCTTTGAGAGTTGGTTGACAGCTCTCAGATGAATGTCTCTCCAAGAATTGCTCTCCCTCAACTGAAGAAAGCTGCCTTGCCCAAGGTCATGCTCCTTTCCTTGGGGGCAGCAACTCCTAATGACTGGCCAGTGATGGAGGGGAGGATAATACAGGCCAGACTTCCTTGCCTCAAGGATGGGCACCCTATGGGAGCCTTTGTTGCAACTGCATCACTGTTTACTCCTCCCTCTGTTCAACCTACCACCAAGAGAGACCAACACTGAGCCCTCAATATGGCACCATTCTTCCAGGAGACCATCCAGCAACTTGTTGGCAAGTTGATTATACTGGAAGGGGCAGCGATTAATTTTGACTGGAATAAATATATATTTGGGGTATGGGTTTGCCTTTCCTGCCCTTAGGGCCTCAGCCAGCACGACTATCTGAGGGCATATGCAGTGTTTGATCCACCAACACGGAATCCTATAATATTTTTATTGGACCCAGGAACCCAATTCAAACAGAGAAGGTGCAACATGACACATGATCAAGGGATCCAAACTTTCTATTTTATATCACACTACACAGAAGCTGTCAACTTGACAGAGTGATAAAATAGCCTTTTAAAAGTGCAACTGCAGTACTACTTTGGAGGTAATACCCTGCAAAGATGGAGTGCCATCTTCCAAGATGCAGCATGTACCATAAATCAACAATTATTATATGTGACTGTGTTCTCAGTCGGTATAAGGCATGGTTCTGGAATCCAAGGGAAGGAAATAGGAGAGGCTCTGGGCTCTGCTTACCATCACTCACAGTGACCAATTGTGGTATTTACACTTCCTGTCCCAGCAACCCTGGACTCTGTGTTTAGAGGCCCTGGTGATTGGGTGGGTAATTCTTTGCCCAATTTTGATGGTAAATGGAGCAGCCTGAGAAGGGCATGGTAACCAGAGGCCCACCAGGTAAGACACATACACAACAGCACCGAGGGTGAGGGAAATAAAAATGGATTGTAGAGCAGGGAGACAATGAGTATCAGTTGCAACCTTCAAAGCAGGAACAGTACTAGGGGCTGTAGTTTATTCCACTAACCTTCCTCTTGTAGGTTTCCCCACGAAAATAGACCAACCAGAATCCTGGAGGAGCTGTTGCCAGAACTTATTATAGTGAAACTGAGTGTATCCAGTGCAAATGGTTGGCTGTAATGGATGCTATGGTATGTCACTCAGATCCTCCTTTCTGAATTGAGGCAATCATTCCCTCAGCTGCTAGGAATATTGGCAGCTGATGGCTCTCAGACAGGTCTCTCCTCTGATATTGTCCTCAGCTGAAGAGAGTCACCTTGCCCAAGCTCATAGGCAGCCCACATCTAATGACTGGTCCCTGCCCAAGTATGAAGGCCCAGTCCTCTTTGATACAAGGCAGGACAGAGTTCCCCACAGGATTGGCGGGCAGACCTTTGTTGTGACCACTCTGCAATTCAACTCATCCTTCTATGCAATCCTACTTCCTTCACTTCTTTGCTGGTATTGAATCCCTGGGCACTCTCCAGAAAACTTCCTGCATGCAAATATCCATCTCAGAGTCGGTTTCTGGGGGACTCAATATGCAACAGTTAGTTGTTTGGTTGTTTGTTTGTTTTTTAACAGAAAAGACTATCTAACACACAAGGCTTTGTGTGATTATCACATAGACATTAAGAATCCCTGGGTGATCTATGTCTGGAAAGTACATTTACCTCACCAGCAACACTGACACTATTTCCTCGCCTTTGGAGACTTTGTTTTCCTGGGGCTCCATTGCATGTGCAGAATACTAGAAGCAATCAAGAAATCTTTCGGTTCCACTTCTGTCTAAAGGTCATTTCCTTTCTTCTTCAGCTCTCTGGTTGTGTCAGACTCCGAGCTTCTCTATCCCATCCTTCCAGGAAGCCACTGGTCCCATTAGCTGGCATTTGTCTCCCTCCACCCACAGTCAAATAAGTTCTAGACGCTGACATAGTTGTCGGAATTTCTACAGTGTCACCAGGAGGAGGGGAACTTAAGTTCCTCTGGCTGGCAGTCACCATCATGTTTCTCTGTTTCTTTCCTTTGCCCCCATGGCTTTTCTCTCTTGATCAGAGAGTTAAGTCACTTACTTACTCCACGTTATCTTCAAGTCCCTCTGCCTACTGTGATTCAGCACCTTTTTATAGTAAATCTCCACATTACACTTTCCAATTTTATTATTATTATTATTGTATTATTACACTTTAAAAGTTCTGAATGACAAAGCTACAAATGAAAACTAAGCCTTTTCCTTCCTTCCTTCCTTCTTTCCTCCCTCCCTCCTTTCAGTAAATTTCTTGGGTACCAACTGTGAGTCATCTCTTAAGTGAAGCTAGGCAATACTTAACCTTATTTAAGGTTATTAAATGTGATATTAGGGACACAACCATTCCTTCTTGAGATGGCCCTAGGGGCCAAACTTAGCAGTAGATTGCAGGTCTGTCTGAATCTTGCAGCACATCCCACTGGGACAACAACCCAGAGCTCATGCCCTTGGATGGAAAGTATATTAACAGCATTCTCTTTGTGTAGGAAGACCTCCAAGTTTTGTAAAGGGCCACTATATTTAGTTTAGTAAAGTGAAATGTCCCTAACCAGTAGATTTCTATTAATCAGCCAGTCCTCAAAGGCCAACTGGAGAGGGAGGCTGGAAATCATAACCCAGCCCCCTTCCAAGTGACTGCTTTAAGACATGAGGCCCTCTTGTATACTTTTAAATCAAGAGCCACATAAAACTGGACCTTCTCCATCCTCACATTGCTGTTGACCTTAGTCCTGAAGTCTGGACACACTTCTCAACTTTTCTACAACCTCCACGTTTCTGACCTTGCAATCATTCTTCATACGTAGCCTTGACTCTCCCTCAGGACAGAGCGTGGGGTCGCAGAGGGAACTACTGCTCCTCTTCACCACATTATCTCAAAGTACTGTCTTTTCAAATGGAGAAATACATAGAAGGTAGCCAAAAATTGTGACTTTTGATATGCTTACTCCTCTGGTTACAGAATCTTTCTTGTATTTTGTTCATCTTTGGCACCATTTCTTTGACTTTGACTTCACACTTTTGTTTTGCTCATGAGTCAGGATTCAGGCTCCCTCATACTGGGACAAATCAAAGAAAGCTGAAAGAAGGAAGATAAATTGCACCATAGAACCCTGGAAATTTCTGAAATTAAAGGCACCAAGTGCCTCTGAAGATGGGAATATGGGGTGTGGGTGGAAAGAAAAGATTGCTTGAAAGTCTTTATAACTATCAGTTAGATCCCCAGATTCATCCCAAAAGCACAGCCAAGCGACTACCTAGAAGAAGCTAGGTGGTTTATTCTCTTGAGAGGCTGGGTCAAAGGCTCTCGGCTTGGTGCACTAGATGTAGTGAAAGATGGGGGATTAAATAGAAGTCTCTGTAAGGAATGATGAGCTCCCCTTACCCCCACCCTCCAGTCTTTTTCCCCTGATACTTTCCCAGAAGGCTAGAAGCCAGGTTCATAAACTCTTCTGCAAAAGGATTTCTTTGACTAACTGACTAGCCAGCCTAAGAGAAAGTAACTACAAATAATGCCATTTGGAGGTCCTTCCCACCATCCCACCCCCAAATGTGACACTACTGTGAAGGCCAACAGTCCAGTACGCTCTCC
This sequence comes from Eubalaena glacialis, assembly GCF_028564815.1. Classification (NCBI taxonomy): domain Eukaryota; kingdom Metazoa; phylum Chordata; class Mammalia; order Artiodactyla; family Balaenidae; genus Eubalaena; species Eubalaena glacialis. Next base: position 79,860,690 of record NC_083725.1, on the reverse strand, counting down.
CATCCACAGAGGGGGCATTTAAGTACCTCACTCTTAAATACGAATAGACAGCCATTTGTGAAAAATCAAAAATGTAAATACAAACAAAAAGAGTTCAGAGGGACATCATGATGCGGGAAATAAAAGAAAACATCAAGCACTAAAATGAATGCCCTTAGAGAAGTAAGAGAAAAATGCTGCATCCATGAAATAAGAACAGGATGCCATTTAAAAACAAAGCAAAACAAAAACAGGGACAGGAGGCAAGGGACAATCAGGGAACCAGAAAGAGCTTTAGAAAATAAAAATATGATAGCAGATTTAAAAATTCAATAGAAGAGTTAGAAGACAAAGAAAATTTCCCAGAAAAAAAAGAAAGATAAGAAGAAAATTAAATCAGTTCAAGTGATCCAACAACTGAACCAAGGGTTCTAGAGTGAGCAGAGAAAATGGAGGGAAGGGAATTACTAAAATAAAAATATACATGATAATTTCTCAAAACTGAAGGAAATGTGTTTTCAGATTGAAAAGTCCCATGGTGTTGAGGTTCATTTTGCACAGTGGATGAGAAAAGACCCTAATCTAAGGTGCATCATCATGAAATTTCAGAATGTTAGGAAGAAAAGGAAGATCTCAAAACCCTCCAGAGAGGAGGAAAAACACCCTCAAGCCCCACAGGAGGTACCTAGTGTCAAAATTCTCAATAGCAATATGGAAAGCGAGAAGACAAAGAAGCAAGTTTTTAAAATTCTGAGGGAAAATTATTTTCAACCTAGAATTCTATACCCAGACTATCATTTAATGTGCTGCTAAAATAAAGGCATTTCAAACATGCCAGTCCTAAAAAAAATTGACCTTTCATGAACTTTTTCTCAGGAAGCTATTGCAGGATGAGTTCCACCAAACCAAGTGAGCAAACCAAGAGGAAAATATGAGTTCTAGGAAACAGGAGACTGAACAAAAGAGAGACGTAGAAGGAATTCCCAAAATGATGAAAAAGGGAAGTTGCAGGAGGACGGCTGGGCAGCTGGCCTAGAGAGCAACCAGTCCAGACCGGAGCTGGACAATGAAAAGCTCCAGGATGACATCCAGAAGAGACGTCTGTGAGAAAACAAACAAAACTGATAGAGTGAGAGATTTATAATTCTGTCAGAGGGCTTGGGCAGAAATTAGTGATTGCTCTATGGAAACAGAAGTTTAAAAAAGACAATTATTAACCTAAGGGAAAACAAAATGATTATATAAGATACAAAGTGAACAGCAAGCAGCTCACCTGTGAACAATATTTCCATAAGCATAATAATGTAAACACTGAAAATGGGTCGAATCAAAATTGTGATATAATTACAATGGGAGGATAGTTATAGGTGAAGGGTGTGTGTTGTAGAGGGTACTATAAGAAAACAAAATTCTACCCTCCATAATAGGGAAGCAGGAGATAATACCTAAACTGAAAAAGTATTATCTCCTGATTTCCTATTATGGAGGGTAGAAAAAGTCAAGGGGAAAAAATTACAAATAAGCACCAGAAGAAATAGCTAAAAGATGTGATTATAGTTGGCTCCGTAGAGTGGAAATCAGAGGTGGGGAGGAGTGAGCAAAAGGACTGTCATTTTGTTTTGTTGCTTTTGGTAAAAGCCTTGTGTTTGACTTCTTATACTATGTGCTCATATATCTGATTTTTAAAAAGACTAAAGCAGAAAGAAGTGAGTTAGGGAGGAAATAAGGGAGAAGAGAAAATTAGGGTAGAAAAAATAAGATGAAGTCAGAAGTAATATTAGATCCAGTACACACCATTGCTAAAGATAGGCTGAAAATTGGGTTCTGAGCTTTTTAGCAGCCAACACAAAGTGGAAATGTAATCATTTATACAGTTCCACAATGTCCAAGAGATAAAAACAAACTACTTAGTCAGGAGAAATATATCTATTCCTGGTACTGAGATCTGAGAGACAGTTTTCCCATCTGTCCTCCTAAAGAGGACACCATGTGACATAGTGAACCACATCCTCATCAACTTGCCTAAAGCAGATGCAATAAGTTTATAGAGCTCTCTCTTATCAAATCTCTCAACATGGTTCGATGGCAAAATACCAATGCAAAGTTCAGTAAAAGCAACTCTGCAAGAAGATAAAAATCTCTTCACTTCAGAGAGACAATAAAGCATAGTGGCTAGTGTGTGGGCCTGGCTTCCAAATCTGTTCTTAAAATAGTTACTCAACTACTCTGCACTCAGTTTTCTCACCTATAAAATGGGCCTAAATATGATCATCTCCTAGGATTTTGTGAGGATTAAATAAGTGTATGCACGTGAAGTACTTAAAGCAATGCCTGGCATATATAAGCACTCAAAAAAAAAGATAGCTATTATTCAGAGAGGTTTTTTTTTTTTTAATGGATCTTATATGTTAAGACCACAGTAAACAAAGCAGTGTGGTATTGGTGAAGAGATAGATAGATAGATCAATGGAGATGTACAGGGAAATAGATCCACACAAGCATGGCCAACTGATCTTCGACAAAGCTGCAAAATAATTCAGTGGAGGAAAGAAAGTCTTTTCAACAAATGGTACTAGGGCAATTGGACGTCCACAGGCAAAGAAATGAACTTTAACTGAAACCTCACACCTTTTACAAAAATAGCTCAAAATGGATCATAGATTTAAATGTAAAATGTCAAACTATACAACTTTTAGATGAAAACAAAGGAGAAGATCTTTGGAATTTAGGACTAGGTGAAGAGCTCTTAGATGTGACACTCAAAGCATAATCCATAAGAGAAAATGTGATAAATTGGACTCATCAAACTTTAAAAGCTTCTGTCCTGCAAAACATCCTCGTAAGAGAATGAAAAAAAAGATACAAACTGGGAGAAAGTGTTTGCAAACCAAAAAGTACTACAAAAAGTATTGCAAACCAAACATCTGCAAAGGACCATAATGAACTCTCAAAAATCAGCAGTAAAAAAACAAACAATCCAATTAGAAAATGGGCAAAAGACATGAAGAGACATTTCTGTAAAGATGATATACAGATGGCAAATAGAAATATGTTCAACATTATTAGCCATTATGGAAATGTAAATTAAAACCACAATTAGACATCATTATACATCTATAAGAATGGCTAAAATAAAAATAGTGACAAAACCAAATGCTGACAGAGCAGTTGGTTCTATTATGTATTGCTGGTAGCAATATTAAATGGTACAGCTACTCTGCAAAATAGTTTGGCAATTTCTTAAAAAACTAAACATACACTTACCACATGACCCAGTAATCACACCCCTAGGCATTTATCCAGAGAAATGAAAATTTAAGTCCACACAGAAACATATACAGGAATGTTTATTGTAGTTTTATTTGTAATAGGCTAAAATTGGAAACAACCCAAATATCCTTCAATGGGTGAATAGTTAAGCTATAATATGTCCATATCATGGAAAATTACTCAGCAATAAAAAGAAACAAACTATTGATACATGCAACAACTTGGATGGATCTCAAAAGAATTATGCTGAGTGAAAAGAAGCCAATATCAAAAGGTTGCATACTGTATGATTCCATTTCCATAACATTCTCAAAATGATAAAATTACAGAGATGGAGGACAGATTAGTGGTTCTAGGGATTTGGGTTGGGGGACGGGTGGAGCATAGAAGGTGACAATAAAGGGGTAGGATGAGGGATCTTTGTGGTGATAGAATAGTTCTATATCTTCATTGTGATTGCGGTTACATTAATCTACACATATGATAAAATTGCACAGAACTATACACACACATACACAAACACACACTCTCTCTCTCTCTCTCTCACACACACACACACACACACACACACACAAGGGCATGTAGAACTGGTGAACTCTGAATCTGAATACAGTCTATTGATTGTACCCAGGTCAATTTCCTGGATTTGATATTATACGATAGTTATGTAAGATGTTACCACTGAGGGAAACTGGGTGAAGGGTACACTAGACCTCGCTGTACTATGTTTGCAATTTCCTCTGAATTTATAATTATTTCAAAAGAAAGTTTAAAAAAATAGATACTATGAAAATATTAGGTAAATCCTACTTCAAAATCTTTCTAATTTGGGGATTAAAGTTACCTTTATTCAGCAAAATCTTTCTTTATAGATTGTATAAAATGATAATTTAAACATCTGAAGAGTTGGTGGAAATTGTAGAAATTCATCTGAGTATAGGGCTTCTTTCAAAAAATAGTGAAGGCAAGGAGCCGTGTGTGTGTGTGTGTGTGTGTGTGTGTGTGTGTAGAAAGAGAGGTGCTGAAGGCAAGTAGCACATTTCCAAATGTCCTTACAGAATGGCACTTATTTCATAGAGCAGTGTCTGGCCTTCAGCTTTTTAGTTCAAAAATCTGATTTTCTTGCCGACTGAGCATGGATTCTCATTAACTGAGCTCATAAGACTGATATGCCATACATGACAATCTGAGCCACATGCAGATACACAAGAAAAGCCAAGTTTCTTTCTGTTCTTTAAATAACTTACTTTGAACTCCAAACCCACATCCTACAACCTGGAGGAATATCAGCCTAACCAATTCTTTGCAAAGGCATCACTGGTCCGATTACTGCCCAGATACCAACTTTCATAGTCTGAAGGGTACTCCTAGGAATAGTGACTGCAAGCTTTTTATGATGCTTGGGATTCAGAGAGTCTTTAGGGCCTAGGATCCAGCCTCCCAGGCACTCCATACAATTTTGTCTTCTGTCTTACATCTTCTCAGGCTCTGATATATCCCCCTCCCCAACCTCTGGGAAACTCCTAGAGAAGCCTCTTACTTCCCTAAGATCCCTTCTCCCCGTGTCCTCCAGATACCCAGCATCAAATGATCAATCAGCTTTGCTTTTCCAGAAGGTGGGAAAACCCACTAACTTGAAGCTGCTTCTACTTTTGGTCTTACCAAAATCCCTATGGTAAAGAATTATAAAGGCTTACTACCTTCAAAATGTGGGGGGAAATATAGGGAGAACAGAATAAAATTAATACTTCAACAAATCATTCTACTAAAATACATCGAACCAGAAAAGCCACTTTATTAATTTGCAGTGAGCAATGAATGTCACAACAGGTCACATACACGTGGCTAGCCATTTCTCCCCTCTTTAAAGTAGACATTCAAGATTCTAATTAGACTGTTTTTTGGTGAGCCTGGAAGCAGAACTAGAGGTATTAGAATAATTCAGCATTTAAAGGGGACAGCCTGTCTTAGCCTGATGTATCAATCCCACAACAGGGATACTCAAGTCATGCTAAGGGCGCTGGAAACACTGTAAGTTCGTTGACTATAATCCCCTGGATCCATGTTCACTTTGAGAATGTTCTTGCCAGTGGAGTTGCAATAGTCAGAGGCATTTGGCTGGGACTTTGTCTCCCAGGAGAGCACTTGGATGAACACCACCAACATTTGTCCTAGAGACTGTCCTTTTTCTATGCTTCCACAAACTCTTCCATCAAATAACAGCCCAGTCCTTCTGACCTATGACGCATGTCTCTTCTGGATGATTTTGCATAGATCTGTTCCAATCAATTGCATAGGGACTTCAAACTGAATTCTCAAAGAGCCATATAATTTCTTTGTTCTTGGGTTAGCCTTCCTATACCCACCACATCCTGATACTGGTATATATAAAACTAATTATATTAGAAGATCTTCAATGTGGGATTCTAAATATCAGACGCATCTAAACAAAAGTATTATCTTAAATAATGTAAAAGTAATTATACATTTAAAATGACATCATTGCAGTGCCCGACTCAGCATGGCGGCCACGCACATCCAGTCTGCTTGCAAGGGCAGTGGAGAGCCGGGGGAAGTCATGGCCTTGGGAATGTCCTCTGATGAAAAAGAACCTGCAGGCTTATCAAATAATTTTCGTGTGGAACGTTGGTGTGCTGAAAAGCAGTTCTGTGTGCTTTTCCCCCTTGGTGTGGATCAGCAGTGCTGAGGCAGCAGGCGTGATACAGAAGTGTGAGCAGAGACCGCTGGGAATCCCCAAACTCCAGGGAAACTAAAGGTGACAGCAAGCCTAGTGAAGAGGACAGGAGTTGGGGGCCTGTGGCGGTGGCGGCCGGAAGGCGCCCGAAGGCAGCAGCGTCCCATCTGCAGTGGCGGCAGCCCAGCAGGTGCCCCTCATCTCCCTAATCCTGGCTCCAGCTGGGTGGTCAGAGGAGCTGCAAGGTCTTCTGGGAGAGCAGAGCCCACAGTCCTGAGCTGTTCTTCGCTGTATTTGGGTCATCTCCCCCCACCCAAGGGCAGAAATCTAGATGAGGTTTAAGAATTAGGGCTTTAAGAACGTGGATCTCATAGTTGAAACCTTGGAACACATGTTTTCAGCACAAGGCGTTAAAGTGGATTTAACGCCTTTTCAAGGAGGGTGTCTCCATGTGGGCAGAACTAGAGAATAAATGGATCTTGAATAAACTGAAAAAAAAAATGACATCATTGCAACCATTGAAGAATAGTTAATTGTTTCATACAGCATGAATGATGATGGGTGAAATCTGCTGGATGCAAATGATCCAATAATAATGGATCACTGAAGTCAGATTTTTAAGGTTGAGTGTACACTGTTAAGTATGGAGTGGACTCACTGTAAAAGATCCTGAGTATTTATGTTTGGGTGGGTAATAATACCTTTCTGGATTATTGTATGTGTGCTATGTTGAGATATCTAATCCTCAGACATATCATAATCTAGTATAGAACAGGCAAGTCCATGGTATTTTCTCCCACTCTTTGCAGAGAAATAATGAATGTCTTAGTGAAAGTATCGTACTCTGAATTTGCAAAGTGCTTAAAAGCAATCTTTTTGGTAATTCCTCACCTATATATCTATGTGCACATCAAGAATTATTATCTTATTTTTTATTTTATAGGAGAATAAGAAAATATAGTTAATAATAATAGTAATAACAATAATAGATTTCACAGTCATTTTTCCTATAAAAAGTTTAACAACTTACATCACCCATGGCAGCAAGAATAAAACTGAGACTGAGCCTGCTCCTTCAAACTGTTTAGTTACTTTGTATTCTCTAGTATCCTCTGCTTGTCTTATTTCTCTTTTCAATCATTTTTTTCTTCTCTAGTTTTCTTAAAATGGCACAAGCAGGGTACTCATCGTTACTAATAAGATCTTCCCAATCTTAATTCATTATGTCCAGTAAAGCCAGAGAAAACACTAGCCAAGTAGCCACATGAATGGTTTTGTAATAGCTTTCTCTATCAAGATAAATGGATAGGGACTTCCCTGGTGGCGCAGTGGTTAAGAATCTGCCTTCCAATGCAAGGGGCATGGGTTTGAGCCCTGGTCCGGGAAGATCCCACATGCCGCGGAGCAACTAAGCCCGTGCACCACAACTACTGAGCCTGCGCTCTGCAGCCCGCGAGCCACAACTACTGAGCCCACGTGCCACAACTACTGAAGCCCGCGCGCCTAGAGCCCATGCTCCACAACAAGAGAAGCCACCGCAATGTGAAGCCCACACACCGCAACGAAGAGTAGCCCCCGCTCGCCCCAACTAGAGAAAGCCCGCGCACAGCAACAAAGACCCAACACAGCCATAAATAAATAAATAAATTTATTAAAAAAAAAAGATAAATGGATATGCTATAGCATCTTAGGACTTCTGAAGTAATTCCAGTATAATTTTAGGATTCCAAAGCAGTATATGAGAAAACAAAGGTTTTTAAAGTTCATGTCAACTGGTTTGGGAGTAAAACTTAGCATAATGTTTCTATCAAGTTGTGCTGTTTTATTTTTATTTGATTCCTTGACTATTTATGAAGCACATGAATGTTTATGAAATACATGAATATATTTACTTTGAGATTTGCTTTCCTCCAGCTCATGCATAACAACCTTTTTTTATTTATGTAAACTTGAAATAATAATAATAAGCTAGGGCTTCCCTGGTGGCGCAGTGGTTGAGAATCTGCCTGCCAATGCAGGGGACACGAGTTCGAGCCCTGGTCTGGGAAGATCCCACATGCCACGGAGCAACTAGGCCCGTGAGCCACAATTACTGAGCCTGCGCGTCTGGAGCCTGTACTCCGCAACAAGAGAGGCCGCGATAGTGAGAGGCCCGCGCACCGCAATGAAGAGTGGCCCTTGCTCGCCGCAACTAGAGAAAGCCCTCGCACAGAAACGAAGACCCAACACAGCTAAAAATAAATAAATAAATTTATAAAAATAAAAATAATAATAATAATAATAATAATAATGCTAGTTGTGTTCAGTTCTGTCCTTTGAGATGAAGAGATACAGTCATAGCCCCAGAGGGCAGTCATATGGTGTCCACTGCCTCTCAGCATGATACCAAGTAAAGACTGTGCTCAGAATCTGTTCAGATGACCATTTCACCCAAGACACATTTTTGCTAAAGACAGAACACCAGGCATTAGAGGACCATGAGGCTTAGAATTAACATGTTTTGTTTTGCTACGACAAAAAAAAAAAAGACCCAGTCCCATGTCACCTACTGACTCCATCCTACTGCAATTGGAGCATCAGGACAGAACCTGTTCTCGTCCTCATGGCCAGACCTCCAGCCTTGCACACCCTCTGTGAAACTCATTTGGCAAGAAGGATCCAAGGGCGCAGGAGAGTGTGCCCTTGGATCCTGTTGCCTACGTGTTGTATGAGGTGGCAAGAACATCTCTTTTGGTTTGGTTTTCACTGCCGGAAATTATAAAATCAGATTACTGCACATAATGGGGCTTATTCTAAGAGGCTAGAGTGAGATTTAGAAGCCTTTCAGTCCACTTAGCAAAATGCTTACAGTTCCCATTTCATTGTGGATGAAACAATAATAAATATTGAGCAAAGGAAGTTAATCCCCATCCGAAGGATTTTATTCAGTTAAACAACAAAAGTTGTGCAGATCCCAGGCAATAAATTTCATATTAAAATTCACAGCAACCCATAGGCACATTTCATTAAAAGCCATAGACATTGCAATGTATCTTTTTCAGTACTGATTCTGTCATGAGTCTAATTGAAAAACAGTAATCACGAACATCAGGGTTGGGTTTTTTTTAAATCAGTATTTTTCTTTTAGCGACATAGCAGATCTAGGACTGACAGGGACCTATCACGTAATGTTGTCTACATAGTAGTACCAAAGCATTTTTCTATACCAAAATTTAACGTTGTATAGCAAGTATCTTCTTTTTTTAAACATTTTTAAAATTTATTTTTGGCTGTGTTGGGTCTTCATTGCAGTGCGCGGGCTTCTCATTGCGGTGGTTTCTCTTGTTGTAGAGCATGGGCTCTAGACACGAGGGCTTCAGTGTTGCAGCACACGGGCTTCAGTAGCTGTGGCTGGCAGGCTCTAGAGCACAGGCTCAGTAGTTGTGGAGCACAGGCTTAGTTGCTCCGCGGCATGTGGGCTCTTCCTGGACCAGGGATCGAACCCATGCCCCCTGCATTGGCAGGTGGATTCTTAACCACTGCACCACCAGGGCAGTCCTATAGCAAGTATCTTCTAGAGAAATCTTTTTATTTGATCTTTTAACCAATATAGGCTGGGTGTGAGGGAAAGTAAAGTTATTACACAGTCTTATACTTAGTATTTTTATACTTTGCTTGACATTTGACTATTTTTAACATATTTGTGGCTTATAATAGGAATTTATTTATGTTTTTGGTTACATATGTCATATATGCCTATCAATATGATATGGGTGTATCTATGTGATATGTATTCCCTGTGGTGTGGTGGTAAGTCAGCCCTTCAAATAAGTCCTGATTTATTGCCTTTGTGAATTTCCTTGCTGTAAATACTCCTACCGTGGCCAATTTCAAGCTACCAATATGATGATAATGAATGTGGAGTTTGGAAGAGGTGTGAACATTTGGCTCCAACACACCACTGTATCTATACGTGTGTGTGTGTGTGTGTGTGTATGCATGTAAATATACATACAGATAATGTGTACACACACACACACCTGTGTGTATAGGTATGTATACACCACACAAACACATATACATCTACACACACAACTGAGAGGGCTATGGAGTAGTGAGGAAGACTGAAACCAGTGCAATCCCACTTCTACCACTCACTAGTTATTTGAACTTGGACGAATCACTTAACTCTTCCGTGTCTGTTTTCTCTTTTGCATAAAGAACATAATAATAGTACTATTAGGGAACCATTGACTGAAACCACCCGCCTTGGCCAGGCACGATAATAACCGCTTGCATGAGTTGTCTCACAACAGGAGGTCCCGATAAGGAACATGGTGCTGCCAACAAAAACTAACCAGGATAATTTGGGAGGGGCCAAAAGGAGGGAGGAGACACCAGCCCACCATATATCCTGCCAAGCTTTTTGAAACACTCACACTGGAAACCATCTTGACTGAGGAAGGGCCTTGAACTGGAGCAAATATGGGCACGGGCAAGATGATTGGCCAGAGACAACCCAGAAAGCTAACCCCATTACCATAAAACCTGAGACTGTGAGCCCCATGGCAGAGCAGTTCTCCTGGGTTCCCTTACCCTGCTGCTCTCTGACTGCCCGGGCACCCCTTCCCAATAAATTCTCTTGCCTTGTCAGCACGTGTGTCTCCTCAGACAATTCATTTCCAAGTGTTAGACAAGAGCCCGCTCTCGGGCCCTGGAAAGGGTCCCCCTTCCGGGAAGAGTACGAGTTAATAGACATGTTGTAAAGGTTAAATAAATTAACATATGTCAAGTGCTAACAACAGTAACACTTAAGAGCTATATATCAGCTATAATAATTGTTGTTGCTATTAACATTATTATCTATAAATAACCGTGTGGGGACTTCCCTGGTGGCGCAGTGGTTAAGAATCCGCCTGCCAATGCAGGGGACACGGGTTCGAGCCCTGGTCCGGGAAGATCCCACATGCCGCAGAACAACTAAGCTCATGCGCCACAGCTACTGAGCCTGTGCTCTAGAGCTCGCGAGCCACAACTACTGAGCCCACGTGCCACAACTACTGAAGCCCGCATGCCTAGAGCCTGTGCTCCACAACAAGAGAAGCCACTGCAATGAGAAGCCAGCGCACCGCAACAAAGAGTAGCCTCCGCTCAATGCAACTAGAGAAAGCCCACACACAGCAACGAAGACCCAATGCAGCCAAAAAATAAATAATTTTTAAAAATAAATAAATAAATAAATAACCGTGTGTATATATAGTAATTTGCCAGGATCTTGCCCACCAAAAGCAGCTGATGCTCCACCTTCCTCTCCTCTGCTCCCCAATCTCCGCCCCGTCTCTCCCCTCCTTCCATTTGCAGGTTCAGGTTAGCCTTGTAGGGACTAAGTTCTTTCCCAGTCAGAATCAGCAAATCTTTAGACCTGAGGCAGGAGCTGTTCTGTTACCAAGTCTCAAGTTGTCTGTCTTACCTACTTGTTCCTCTCTTACAGTGCCTGGAGAGCTCCCCTTACTGGAGCATTACCCTGGATACTTAGCTACCTACCTTCATTCCCCAGAGTCTTTGAGTTCAGCAGTTGCCTCGCTTCTATTGGCTTCTGACCAGTGGCTTGCCTGATCCTTGCTCTGAATGAGAACCTGGATCTCTGGACCTTGACTGCTGGGTTCTAATCTCATGACTTTGCTATGGTTTGGAATCCTGACTGATGATCTTGTTCTGGACCGTCCCCAATTCCTATCCATTTTGCACTTACAATTCACTTGATCTGGGATATCTATAACTATGATGGCCATTCAACCTGGGTTTTCCAGATAGTGTCAATTTTAAATATTTTGTCCTTTAGACACTAGTGTTTTGGTATATAAAGTATATTTCCCAGAGAATTTTTGATGCCAGAAAGAACTATAAAATCCCATAGGCAAAATATGTCCTTTTTTTTTAATTCAGAAAATATAATCAGGGTTTATCTAACCTTTTAATAAGTTCCCATACTCAAGTGACCACCAGTCTTAATGCCCAGTTGCAAACCATGGTCCAGGTTCTATATATTACTCTATCAGGCAGTACTATATTACATGGTGGAGGTGATTTGGAAAGAAGGCACAGTTAAAAGGAGGACCCAAAAAACCTCCTTGCCCCGGGTTTCAAATAATGGCCGGAATGTCACACATTCTATTCTCATTTTAAAAAATGATTTACTCCATCTGTGTGTACGTATTGTAATCATCTGATATTTACAGTCATTTGAATAGAATGAAGACAAACAACTTGATTGCGTGTTTTCTTCCATTCCACCTCTTAGTGACCACGTGTGTATCAGCAGCTATCTCTTAAGATGGCCTGCCCTGATAAGCTCCTCCTTAAATTGAAAAGTGAATAAATTTCTGCAAAATCTAAAATCAGTGATTTGCGCTCAGTTACCCCACTCTATTTTCAACATATTCAATCTCTGCTGGCAGCTTTTCTGCCTCACCAGCCATTCAAAAGTGAATTCTTAAAAATAGTCCCTCTGAGAAAACGTCAAATTCCGCTAGAGCTCTAAACAACAATTACTTTTCTAAATCGATGTCTTCTATTGAAATATAGTAATTATATTATCATTTGGTAGTTGTGGTGTATATGGGTTGCATGGGTGGTGGTGGTTGTGTGTGGGGGGCAGGAATGGAGTAGGAAGGGGACGGTCAGAGTTCAAACCCTTTTTATTCTTTAGAAATTTCCACACAAGCAACCCTTGGGTCCCTCTCGTTTTAGAACTGACTCACTCTAGCAGTTTAAATGAAATTCATTCTTTTCTACCTAATCCCCTTTATTAAGAGAGAAAAAAAAAAAGAGTAGGATTAGATAGAGAATTTAGCTAAGTCAGGAGGCGTGGATTTTAAACCAGCTTTCTCACTAACTCTCTTGATGGATTCCCAGGAGGTCCATTCTGTCCATAGACAGAATTCAGGGTGTCTGTGAATTTAAAAGGGGAAAAAAATTACATCATTATTTTCATCGATGTCTAATTGAAATTTAGCATTTCCTTCAAGAGCTCTCCCAATTCTGCCCTATCTTTCACTTCCTCCCATTTGTAGGCTTAAATTGGCCATGTAGTCCTTTGATTATTAATGTAGACAAGAAACCACAGAGTGTTAGCAGTACTTACGATTTTTCACCACGAGAAGTCAGACATTTTCTTATTGCTTTCGCATTTGTTGCAGATATCTCAAGATATGATATCTATTCATCACTATTTCAAAATTATGGTACTTAATAGACTTGCTGCTACGTCTTATAATTTAACATGTTAAAAAAGAAGCACATATATTACTATATCATATATTTGTTTTTTAATATTCTGATAACTATATTTTGATAGAATTGGTTTCCTTTGGATTCTTATGTATTTTTAAAACATCTTTATTGAGATATAATACAGATAACATAAAATTCACCCATTTAAAGTGCACAATTCAAAGGCTTTAATATAATCACAGAATTCTGCAACCATCACTATAATCTAAGTTTAGAATATTTTCATCACCACAAGAAACTTGTACTCAATAGCAGTCACTGCCTACTCTTTTCCTCTCTATCCCTCAGCCCTTGGCAACCACTAATATATTTTCTGTCTTTATAAATTTGCCTATTCTGGACCTTTCATATAAATGGGATCATACAATATGAGTCTTTTGTGACTGGCTTCTCTCACTTAGCATGTTTTTAAGGTTCACCCAAGTTGTATCATGTACCAGGACTTCATTTCTTTTTATTGTCATCTAATATTTCATTGCATGGCTATACCATATTTTGTTTATTCATATTGATGGACATTTAGGTTGTTTCCACTTTTCAGCTATCATGAATAATAGCTGAAATGCTATGAGCATTCATGTGCAAATGTTTGTATAGATATATGCTATGTTTTCATTTCTAATGGGTTTATACCTAGGAGTGGAATTGCTGGGTCATATGGCAACTCTGTGTTTAACCTTTTGAAGAATTGCCAGACTGTTTTCCAAAGTGGTTGCACCATTTTATATCATCACCAGCAGTGTTTGAGGGTTCCAATTTCTCAATATCCTCTCCAACTCGTTATTGCATGGCTTTCTGATTACAGCCATCCTAGCGGGTATGAAGTGGTATCTCATTGTGGTTTTGCTTTTCATTTCCCTAATGGTTAATGATGCTGAGCACTTTTTCACACGGTTATGGGCCATGGGTCATGGTATGTCTTCTTTGGAGAAATGCCTATTCAAATCTTTTGCCCATTCTTTAATTAGATCATTTGTCTTTAATTATTGAGCTGCAAGAGTTCTTTATTCTGGATACAAGTCCCTTATCAGATCTAATTTTTCTTCAGAAAAAAAATGGCAGAAGAAAAGAACAGACATGCTTAGAAAAATCCAGACCTTGGTGTCATTGTTTGATTATCCCTGTACATGAACCAATAAATCCTCCTTATTGTTTAAAAAAAAAAAAGTTAGATTCTAAAATTAGATCATGGTGATGGTTGTACAACTCTGTAAATGTACTAAAACTGTACATACCTTAAATAGATGAATTTTGTGGCATATGAATTATATTTCAATAAAGATGTTTTTAAAAAGACAAAAGAGGGGCTTCCCTGGTGGCACAGTGGTTAAGAATCCACCTGCCAATGCAGGGGACACGGGTTTGAGCCCTGATCCGGGAAGATCCCACATGCTGCGGAGCAACTAAGCCCGTGTGCCACAACTACTGAGCCTACACTCTAGAGCCCGCAAGCCACAACTACTGAGCCCACGTGCCACAACTGCTGAAGCCCGTGTGCCACAACTGCTGAAGCCTGTGCGCCTAGAGCCTGTGCTCCACAACAAGAGAAGCCACCGCAGTGAGAAGCCCACACACTGCAACAAAGAGTAGCCCCCGCTCACCGCAACTAGAGAAAGCCCGCACGCAGCAATGAAGACCCAACGCAGCCAAAAATAAATATAAATAAAATAAATAAATTTAAAATAAAATAAAATAAAAAGACAAAAGAAACCATTACCTAATCTACAGTCATAAGGTTTACTTTTATGTCTTCTAAGAATTGTATCGTTTTGGCTCTTACGTTTAGGATTTTGATCCATTTTGAGTTAATTTTTGTACATGATATAAGGAAGGGGTCCATCTTCATGTACTGTACATTATTTTATGTTCTTAAAAACATTATTCTGGGCTTCCCTGGTGGCGCAGTGGTTGAGAATCTGCCTGCCAATGCAGGGGACACGGGTTCGAGCCCTGGTCTGGGAAGATCCCACATGCCGCGGAGCAACTAGGCCCGTGAGCCACAACTACTGAGCCTGCGCGTTTGGAGCTTGTGCTCCGCAACAAGAGAGGCCGCGATAGTGAGAGGCCCGTGCACCGCGATGAAGAGTGGCCCCCACTTGCCGCAACTAGAGAAAGCCCTTGCACAGAAACGAAGACCCAACACAGCCAAAAATAAATAAATAAATAAATAAATAATAAAAATAAAGGAATTCCTTTAAAAAAAACAACAAAAAAAAAAAAAACATTATTCTGAGAGGGAATCCACAGGCTTCACCAGTCTGACAAGGTGGTCCATGTTACAGAAAAAGGGAGGAATCCTTGATCTAGAAATTGAACTATACCCTTACTTCCCTGGGTCTCAGTTTCCTCCCCTGTAAAATTCATGGGTGGGATTGAATTGGGAAGCCCCTTCCAGTTCTGTGGTGCTCTTTACTATGCATACATTATGGGTGGAAATCAATGATTCTTTTCTTAAGAAAATACCTATGTATGACACCAGCTGCTTTATTTAAAAGGAAACCATTGTTTGGCAGTCGAGGGAGGGCTCAGCCAGAGCTCTGGAAAGTGTTTTAAGGGGTAGAGGTGACACGATAGGGGAAGGAAATGTTTTCTATTGAAAAGCAGTCAATTGCCTTCAACAAGTTGCCAACAAACTGGGAAAAGACTTTTTTTCCTCTGGTTTCAGCTGAATGCCAGCTTTTGGAAGGTAAATAGAGTGGGCTAGATGAAAGGGTTACAAACATCCCCAAATGAGGGAGGGAATTTTTTTGTACAAAGTCAGCAGGAGGAGAGATGCCATACATGCAGCTGAGGCACCATCAGTGAAGTCATCAAAGGGGAAGAAAAATCAGGAAAATACAACCAGATCTTTGCTTTTACAATTGTAAAGGGACTTTTACAATTTTACGATTGTTCCTCTATATTCTTTACCTTTAAAAAATTTTTTTAAACATGGTATGGATGGTCTTCAGTATTTATTGTTTGGGTCTCTTTCAAAATTAAATGATTATGAGATAAGTCATTTGCATTTTTAAAAGCTTTAGCATCAAATTCTTTTTTAAAAAATAAATTTATTTATTTTATTTATTTATTTTTGGCTGCATTGGGTCTTCTTTGCTGCGTGCAGGCTTTCTCTAGTGGCGACAAGCGGGGTCTACTCTTCATTGCAGTGCGTGGGCTTCTCATTGCAGTGGCTTCTCTTGTTGCGGAGCACAGGCTCTAGGCGCGCTGGCCTCAGTAGTTGTGACACACAGGCTCAGTAGTTGTGGCTGGTGGGCTCTAGAGTGCAGGCACAGTAGTTGTGGGTGGCACATGGGCTTAGTTGCTCTGTGGTATGTGGGATCTTCCTAGACCAAGGCTTGAACCCGTGTCCCCTGAATTGGCGGGCAGATTCTTAACCACTGCGCCACCAGGGAAGCCCCAGTATCAAATTCTTTAAGCTATTTGATCATTGTCTACATGCATTGTAATTTTTCCTGGAATCTATTTCTACACAGTGAAACTACAGATCATAATAATTATAAAAGGAAAGCAAAATGTTTGCAAAAAGTTGCATTAAACATGGCGTTTTTAAAAGACTACAGGATGCTCAAGCTGTGCAAGTTTGATAATATTAAATATTTAGCAGGGTGTATATTTATGTGCCTAATAGTAAGTCTGGGATTTTATCACCTGTGTATATAATAAAGTGTCTATTTAAAAATAAGATCAAAATTTGCCTGTTGGTGAGTTTGTAATTAGATAACAGAGTGAAACCACCTAGCTTATGACCAGAAAGCATGTGGAATTGTATCTTTGCCACTGTATTAAGTAATATTATGGACTGAATTGTGTCCCAGCAAAGTCCATGTGTTGCTTTGCTGTATACTTGAAACTAACACAACATTGTAAATCAACTATACTTCCGTTTAAAAAAGTCCATGTGTTGAAAAAAATAAATAAAATACTATGGGATATTTGCAGAAGGGCTAACATAGTCTCCTGAAATATGTAAGCTATCTACCCTGATGCATAGAACACGCTAAATTCTCTGTTTCTGCAAATTTTGCAAGTCTTTTTTTTTTAATTAATTTTTTATTGGGGTATAGTTGTTTTACAATGTTGTGTTAGTTTTTGCTGTACGGCAAAGTGAATCAGCTATACGTATACATATATCCCCTCTTTTCTGGATTTCCTTCCAAATTTTGCAAGTCTTGTGTTGATATCCATTTAAATGAACAGTAAACCTTAATCAAGGAGGGGAAAATAATCCTTAGGGGCTTGAATGTCAGGACTTCCACTTTTCCTCTTCCCAGCACCTTTTCCTCAGGCTCTTCCCCCTTCCAAGAAGGACCGATTGACAGTGTGGGGAAAAAGAGCGTGGGCAGAGAGGAAGCAGGGTCAGAGCTCAAGAGCCCTGCCAGTTAGTCAAAGGTCAGCACGGAAGGAACTGTCTGTGAGAGGACGAGGAAGCTGACTTCTCTTGAGCCAGCTGAACTAGATGGCGGCCAGTCTCTATCTCCTCGCTGGGCTGGAGTCGAGTCCCCATGGTTTTATGGGGCCCCATAAAGACAAAAATGCTCTGTAGAACAGGGTCTAGCTTCACCTTTTTAGGTGAACAGGCCAGGTTTCAGCCGGGGGTCAAGGGAGAGAGGACAGAGAGGACCAAACTGGTATGTGCTGCTTCAGAAACTTACAGGCTTATTTGGAAAGACTGAAACTAAATAAAGACTTCTTATTAGCATAGAACTAGAGTTGTGAAATCTAGTCAAAGGGTTGTATGCAAGGATGCTGGGTTTTTATACATATACTCTCTTGGTGATGGGGAAAAACAGTGAAAAACAACATTCTAATTAGGGGAGAAAACTATTGTTTTTCATAAATTCATAACATTTCTCATGCCAACAATTTTCTTTTGACACTAGAACACAGGAATGATGCTCCCAAGTTTTTGCCCCCCTCCTCAAATTGAAAAGGGAAGTAAAATTCTTTTCTCAGAAATAAAATGCACATTTAAAAAAAAAAAGAGCATTAAACTAACGTTAGATGACTTATTCTAAACGATGTTCCCCTTTAATTTGACTTTTCTTCAGATTTTCTAAGAGGAAAAGTTGACATCTAACTCCATGTGTTAGTTTCTTTTTTTCCTTTGAAATTTTTTTCTCACATTTACTTTCTGGTGGGAGTAGTATTTTATTGTTCTGTGAAAATCCAGTTGCAATCCATCAGTTATTATTATCAGTTATTAGACATTTATGTTCAGAACTGATGGACCTTTTTGCTCTTTCTGCATTTAGATGATCTCAGCTTATTTTCTGGAAATGTGCATTGAACCAGAAGTGATATCCTATCCCCCCTGAGGACAAATCTTTCCTAAATGCCTGTCTAGCTCACTGTGTTTTTCACAGAAGGGAGAATCCTGAGGACTGGGTCCAACGGGGAGGAATATTGCCCAAGATGGCCTGAGACAACATAGCTGGATGGCGAGTCCCAATTTTCATCATCTCAGTTGCAAAGAGACAAGGTCATGGCACAGAAGACAACCTTCTGCATTTGAGAGCCAGGCAAATGCGGAGAAGCAAGTAATAAAGCTGAAACCAGGGGAGTGAAGGTCTTAACAGAGCTAGGCGGATGGAGAGGGTCAAGGGAAGGGTTTTGGTTCTGAAGCCACAAACCGGAAGCAGGTGCCAGAGTGGCCTTTTATGTCAGCTGTTGAGAGCGGTTCTGCTGCCCGGAGGAGCCACCCAGCACTCCAGGCTAAACGCTGCAAAGCAACAGATATATCAGATCTACTTTTATTCTCTCTTTTATATACTTTATTTTCATCTCAGTACTCTATGGTTTTTTTAATCCTTTCATTCTTCCTTCTGTGGGTTCCTGTTTTGTTTTTTGTTTTTTTTTAATTTTACAATTTTATTTACTTTTTTATACAGCAGGTTCTTATTAGTCATCAATTTTATACACATCAGTGTATACATGTCAATCCCAATCTCCCAGTTCATCACACACCCCCCACCCCCCTCCTGCCACTTCCCCCCGCTTGGTGTCCATACGTTTGTTCTCTACATCTGTGTCTCTATTTCTGCCCTGCAAACCGGTTTGTGGGTTCCTGTTTTTAAACTCCATTCTCTACAGCTCTAGGCTCCTTTTCGGACTTTTTAATTTTGTTTTCTTTAAGAGTGTTGTAAAAACTAGCACTTTTGCTGTTTTTGTTTTTGTTTTTCTTTGTTCATGTAGTCTGATCTGGAAACCAGGACTTTATGTTGGCCTGGATTTCTCAGGTCTCTAATCAACTCTGTGGAAAGTGGAATGGCTTGGCAACAGGCATAATAATAATAATTAAAAATAACGGTGAGCACACAACTAAGAAATGAGATTCAAAAATAAGAAGGAAAGTGACATAGGCTTTCATCTGAAAATATCTATTCTGGCCAACAGAGAAGCACCCTTACAAATCAGTTAATTACATCTCTCTACGTGGAGAAAAGCAAAACCATAGGGAAATTCTACCTTCAAGTGTAAAGTTTGCTTTGTGTATTACCTTCTGGTGAAATTCCCAAACCTTTGAAAACCCAAGATGAAAACAATGGCTGCCACTAGAAAGACTTCCAAGGATACTTTTAAAACAGAGTAGGTTTGTTTTTCTGGTACAACGACTTCAGAGATGTTCTCACTTAAATCCATGCATGGTCATTTTATATCTCCCATTTATGCACTCTTGTTTGCTGAACTTAAGTCTAGTGAACGAGTTATTTTAAAAAATACTTTTTGAAATTACCCCCACCCTAAACAGCAGGACTGCTGTGTGTATACAAATGCTCTGGAAAGGCACAAGTCAGGTATTGGGTGTAGGCACAGGACAAACCGCATGGTCTGCCTTGGCAGCTCTGTCCTCACCTGCAGGCTGCCCACACACACACTGTCTTCCAAACGGTGCTCCTCTGATGCCAGTTGGCTGACTGAGCTACTGTGGGAGGGAGCCTATGGGAGGGGAGGGAGGAGGGGATGTGGATAAAAATTTTGTAAACTAAACTTCAAGCTGAAAACTTGATTTACCCTTTCAGCCCAATTCACATTGGAAGTCCCATCTTTTCTTAAAAATCTTGGACACTGAAGAGTTAAAAGGGTATGGAAGCTGGTGTAGCCTGGGGCTGTCATCCAAGGCCAGCAGCAGGAAGGGTTTGGCTCTGGCTAGGCTACAGACAGGCCATCTGGATGCAGGGAAGGCCTAGAACGCCAGAAGCAGCTTTTCTTTTTTGGTGTTCAGCTTCATTAAGTTCAGCCTGGGGAGAGTCTCTTTGGTTTAAGACCCAAACTGAGAGTCTTCTTTGAACAGGGATTTGATATTTTGAATTTTATATAAAACAAACACCCACTACATATACTTTTTTGGCAAAAAAGGTCATGAAAAGCAACGTCCTCGATTAAACATATTTTAAAAGGATGTAGACCAGATTCACTAGACTTATAAATACATTTTTTATATAGTACCGCTCTGTGACTCTTATGAAGAATTCTTTCATTGTTTTTCCTATAGTTCACTTGGAAAAGCAGTTTCACCACACTGAAATTGCTTTTAGGTCTTTAAAATTATTTTCTTTCTTCATTTTTATTTTCTATTTAATTATATAACATTTGGCATAATGTTAACGTGGGCCAATTGTAATTCCTTTCACAGGAAATTTTTCTTTACTAAAATTGAGAAAAACAAAACTCTGCAGGGAAATTATAGCAACTTCCTACTCTATATCACTCATGAACATACACTCTGTTTGGAAACCACCCTCTTTAAGAGATATGATCTATTCTTCCCTAGCTATAGCAGTTTGTGTTGGATTTGTATGTGTTATTCTTAACAATGAAAGGAAAAGGTGAATGTAAATTCACTTGGACAAAACAAAGCAGGAAAGAGAATATTATCCTTAAGAGAATTCTTACCTTAAGGAAAAGAAAATGCACGTATCTTTCTGGGTGGGGAAGGTGAAGGGGGAAGGGGTGGGTGGGGATTTTTTCTCTCCAAGGCATTAATTGCCACCTAGCAGCAGAGGAGGGAATTGCACACATAACTTTGGACTTCAATTCTAGAAAATATTGGTTTTAAAGGGCACATTACTTTTATTATGATCTAAGGAATTACTAGCCTACTGGTAGACTAGGGATTGACTTTTTTTCTCTCTTGTAGTGAGGAAAGAAAAAGAACTATAACAAGTGAAAAATTTTGCCTTATTTGTAAGAATGCTCTTTCCATCCTAAAATGTCTCTATTCTTTTGTTTCTCAATGGTTACCCTTGCCACCTCAGCAACAGGCCAAAGGAAAAGAAATTCTGAAGCCACTCTGACACTAAAAAAAGGCTGGCTTTGGCCCATTAAAGGAAGAAATGCTTGTTTTTAATATAGAAAGTAGTTTTCCAAACAATCTCTGAGTTATTTCTATGAAAATGAGATCAGAATATATTTTATTTTGCTAGGGCAATAAGACGCCATCTATTTTGAAAATTAAAAGACTTTTTTTTATAAAGGATGAAATAATTTCCAGATCAAATGATTATTCAAATGTGTTAAAGAAGGGCGTCCTTATTTCAAACTTCACCAACCATGTTTTTATTTTTGTAGCAGTCAGCCATACTGAATGCCAAAGCTTTAAAGGAGAGTCTCTATAATTGTGTTTCATAGATCTTGGCAGCTAAATAAAAATACCTAAAAATTTTCAAAAGAGATTAAAGCAAAATTAAACAGTTAAGAGGACTTCAAAAGCTAACAAGTTGAAAAACCTCTCGGCTTTACTCTTGGCTAAAAGTGTATCTTATTTAACGTGTTAGATATGGGGGGAGGGAGTGGCTCACTGTATACTTCCAATTTGTCACTTTTTATCCAAATAAATAACAGGCATTGCCACTATATTGATTATATGAGCATATTATCACTAAGGCAGTCAGCAACATTTTGGAAGACAAATGCTGTTTTTAAAAGTAATAATAATAGTAGGTAACATTTACTGACTATTTACCATGTGCCAGGCAGTGTGCTAAGCACTTTAAATGAGAAATTCATTTATCACAATAATCATAAAAGATACTGGTCAATATGATCTCGATTTTACAGGTTTAAGCAACAACAACAACAACAACAAAACAAAGGTTCAGAGAGGTGAAATAAGTCATCGAAAGTCTCAGAGCTTGTAAGTAGCTAGGCTTAAATACAAACCCAGTTCTGTCTTAAAAGTGGAATGCCCCAGCTTTCAGTTCTTGGAATTCTTTCCTATCTACTCTCACTCCAATCTCATGGCTCTGAATAAATCTTCTACAATCATGACCCCCAGTTTTGGATCTCCATCCTGGACCTCTCCACTAAACTCCAACTCATATGCCAACTTACTACTCCATATCTCCATTAGAATGTCTAAGAGACATCCCAAGCTTGAAATATACAAAACCATATCCATCATCTTTCCCGCCAAACCTACTCCTCCCATCTCTCCTTTGTCACATTTCACTGCAACTTTTTTCTTCCATTTGCTCAGGCCAAAAACGTTAGCCATTTTGAAACTTCTCTTTCTCTTACATGTCACATCCAATCCATTAGCAAAGCACTGTTGGCTCTGTCTTCAAAATATACCCAGAATCCAACTACTTCCTACAATCTCACCTTTACAACTCTGGTCCAAGCCATTGTCATCTCTCACTTAGATTACTGTAGGCTTGATCTTGTTAACCTCCTTGGCCCCCTATAGTCTGTTCTCAACACAGTGTCAGGATAATCTTTTAAAAAGTCAGTCCTGAAATGTCTCTGTTCAAAACCCTCTAGTAGCTTTCTATCTCATTCAGAGTCAAAGTCCTTATTGTGGCCTAAAGGCCCTATATTATCTGCAGCCCCCAAACCACTTCTTCTCTGATTTCATCCCATACCACTCTCCTCAGGAATTTTTGTCTGTTTTGTTTACTGAGGTATTCTCAGCATCTTAGTAATAATGCTTGGCATATAGTAAGGTAATCAACAAATATTTGTTGAATTAAAGAGAAATATCTGACTCTGAAACCTTTCCTTTTCATCATTCCCTTCTATGAATATATTGGTGGCTTTGTGAGTTGAAGGTGATTGGCTGGATTATTCACAGTGGCTCTTGTATCAGAGCCCCACTTGTAGACGGATAGAAGAAACATTTTGATCTCTTGGGGTTTTAATGGCTTTAGGCTCCTTTAAGCATGATTTAAAGATTTGGCTCAGGGTACGTCCTGATTCTTAACCAGCAGTTGCAAAATTGATCAGCAAGGGTATTTTGCAGAAAGAATAGGCCAGAAAAGTGGCACTACTCTGTTTAAAGACCATTGTTAGTCACTTCAGGAGTTTTTAGAATTAAATAAAAATAAATTCAAATAAGAGCCAAGTTGAAACTTTCCTATGCACATGTAACATTTATTGTTACTCAACTATCTAGATGACATTCTGTAATAATTTCTTAATTTCTGGAAAAAAAAGGCATTTCTCAACAACTCAAGTATGCCAATGGCTTTTGTACAGGCCTGTCTTTTGGTCACACACACTGAGGAGGAAAATTATCTTATATGCTTTAGATAGAATTCTAAAGTGTTAATCTTCCAAATTATGTCTATTAATTTCAATTTGCTCTATCCCAAGCTTTAGCTCTTACCCAAAGAGAATCTTAGCTTCTAAGTATCTATTTAAAAAAAAAAAAAAAAAGGTTGTTGTGGATACAGATAATGCTACCTTTAGAGTGAGCTATCTAAAGGCTATCAAATGTTGGTTAAATAAATTATGATACATTCCTATGATGGAATACCTTACGGTTATACAGACATTTAAAAGCATGTGACATGAAGAAATGTTTGTAGTGTAATGTTTAAATTAAAAAGCAGGTTAAAAATAAGCATATGTAATTGGATACAAATTTTTGTGGCAGTTTATTTTGTTGAGATACTAATTCTATGTTTTCTCCTATCCCCTTGCTTCTTGACCCCATTCAAGCAGGTATCCAGACCTCAGATTCCTCTAAGGCAAAAAGCAAAAGCTGCATGGAGACAAATATAGGCTCTCCCTATATTTTGAAATGAGAAGGGGAAAAAAAGAAAGGAATGCCTTTGAGGATGACGTGGAAGAGAGATTCCTCAGGATTTAGGAGATGGAAGCCCATAAGTTGAGTGAACATCTAAGACTCCTGTCTTGCTCTGTGACAAAACCTCAGAGAGGAAGGCTGCACCTGGGTGCAGGGGGTGCCGAATTTACTCACTTGATTCCGGATTCTTGAGTTCTCAGGGTGGTAAAGAAATATTGGAGTCCTCAGACCTGAAGGGAAGATGGCACAAAAGGGAATCTCAGCAGTAAATCAATGTGGACAGACGACCAAATAATTTGAGGTAATTCCAGGTATTTCCACAATGATTAAGGCCCTAGAAACTTTGTACAATCCTGGATAGAGAGGAAATGCTCAATAATAACTGAGATTGACTTTCCCACCAACATGGCAGGATGGGAACTCAGGGTTAGATTCATGTTGATCTAAAGAAATGCAATATTTCTTTCTATGCAATGAGTCACACCCCACAATATGCATATGCACACAAAGATAATGTATTACATATTATAAATATTGGAAAATGTATTATCAGGATAATTTTCCTCCCTTCTTTGATAGATATTATTGTAGGGGGAAAATGACTAAATTTCTAATAGTAATTTTCTCTACCTAGTGGATTATGTGGGGTTATTTTTCATACTGTCTGCATTTGAAAAAAATTAAAATAAATGTATATTCCTCTTATAATTGGAAAAATATAAAACCAACTGTAAGCTGACTTATTTCCTATGTATTTGAGCAGGTAGAAAACAGGAAAGGGCATATATCATTTTAGGTTCTATTTTCCAGCTATTTCAGAGCCACCTATATTAATGTGCCCAAAAGTATAATATGAACTATACTTCAAGAAAAGATAACAGATTTTTCTCACATTAAAAAAACTGATGTATACCACCTGCACCCTGTAAAAACTGAAAATATTATTGTATCTGTCAGGGTCCCAGCAAGAAACAGATGGCACACTCAAAAGGGGCAATTGAAGAGAATATAATCAGAATGTGAGGAGGGAAACAGCAAGAGATGATGCAGTGTATTTATTACCCTCTCTCCCTCCACGTTGGCCAGGTTGGCCAACGTGGAGGGAGAGAGGGTAATAAATACACTAATCTCTGTCTCCTACTGCCTTCTGATCTCCTGCTAGCGCTCTCCATCAGCTGAGCTCAACCAGAAGCCAGAGGGGAAGGGAACTTGCTGATGTAACCTCTAAAGGGTGACGCAGATCTATAGGGGCAGCAGAGAATATCTGGCACAGTGACATTAAAGTACAAGTAAATCTGTCATTTTGCTATAAATATTTCCAAATTTAAAGATTTCTACTAGAAGAGTACTATAAACAGAGTTTTGTACTTTAGTTTTTGAATTGGAATATCTGCAATATATTTGGAATTATTACTACTGCTAAAGTACTCTTACTCATCCACGAATTCTAAACTTTATTGAGTACCTAGCTTGTATGATACATTAGATATATATATTATACAAACAGAAATATAGCACAGCCCCTGTCCTCCGGGGGCTTGATTTACTAGATGGAGACAAACTGTAAATAAATAAGTACTACTGTTATATGTGTGTAGCAGGATGTTAAAATGGGACTTTCTGTCTCAGTTTTGGCTGAGGCTCTAAGGAGAGTAAAGTGCCAACTATTCCCACATTCCACAGTAAAGTGGAAGACCACCAAAATTAGAAATTAAAAAACGGAGGGGGACTGCTTTTGCCACTTTTAACTGTCTACCCATTTCCTCACTTCATGCCTAGGGAGAGAGGCTTTAATGGAAATTAGATATAGGACCCCTAAGCTGGGCGTCACGGTGGTGGATTAGTGTCTGGCTTATATCTGAGGAACTCATTCATTCAATACTTACAGAGCACTTATTAAGTATAGGCACTATTCTAGGCATAGGTGACTACAGAGGCGAACTAAATAGACCAAAATCCTCTGCTTTCACAGAGCTCACATTCTAGTGGAATCTAGGTAGCAAGAAATTTTGGTTGGCTAACTGTGAAGATGAGTTTTCAATTTTGTCAAAGTCTATACTCCCATAGATGTGAGGCAAAGCCATTCCGTGGGTGTTTCTTTCAGTCAGATATGGGCTACCGGAGAGGATCAAGTGGAAGTGTGAGGAGACCTCCACAGAAAGAAGCTGGAGGTGTATACAACAGATGCTAGTAACTGACACTGAACTTTAGACCAGATGACATGTATTTACCCAAGTGCAAGTGAGGGACTGTGAGCATTTGCTCACTGGGGATGGAAGTGTTTCCGAAGAAGGCATAAAGTAACGAGTCAAGTGTAAACACCTGCTAATCTCAGAGAGCATCAACAGAACTGTACTAGCCACGTTAAGAGCTCTCTTGGGGCTTCCCTGGTGGCGCAGTGGTTGAGAATCTGCCTCCCAATGCGGGGGATACGGGTTCGAGCCCTGGTCTGGGAAGATCCCACATGCCACGGAGCAACTAAGCCTGTGCGCCACACTACTGAGCCTGCGCTCTAGAGCCCGCGTGCCACAACTACTGAAGCCCGCGCGCCTAGCCCCCGTGCACCGCAATGAAGAGTAGCCCCCGCTCGCTGCAACTAGAGAAAGCCCACGTGCAGCACTGAAGACCCAATGCAGCCAAAAATTAATTAATTAAAAAAAAAAAAAAAGTACTCTCTTGCCCTTTCCTCTATTTCATCTGGGGAGAAGTAAGGCCACCGAGTTGGTGGTGGTGGTGGGAGGGGGCATGAAGAGAGATTTTAGGCCGGGACATAGAGAAGTCAACCATTCCCCTTTCACCATGGCAGGCTCAAGCTGGTAGAGGAGGGAAGGGGCTTTGCTATTATCTGCCAGTTATTACTATGCTGGACTTATTAACTACTGATCTGAGGCTATTGAATTGCCTAGTTAACTTTTTTTTTACTTGAATGTCAGAAGAGTCATGATATTTGTGCCATATTTCATTCACAGAGCAGGGAAGAAATAACTCCACAGGATGTGTTTTAACATGTGGTGGGAAAGTTTTGTGCAATTGCACCCTACACATCTCATTTGGCAGGGAGCGCCTACAAATCAATGAGAAAATGATTAACAAAATAATAAATTGAGAAAAGGAATGAAATGGCAATTCACAAAAGCAACATAAACAGCCAAGAAATATATGAAAAGATTTTTTTAGTAGTAATCAAAAAATATAACTAAAATTAAAGCAAGAGTTTTTTTGTTTTTTTTTTTTTCTGCCTATCAACTTGAGGAAGGTAAAAAGTTCGTACACTATCCAGTATTGGTGAAGGTATAAAGGAAGTGGACTCTCAGGCACTCTAGAAAATATACTGATATAGCTTTTCTTTTTTTTTTTTTTTTTGCTATTTAGCCATATTTATCATGATTGAAAATGTGGGTTCCCTTTGGACCTGCAATTCTATTTCTATGAATTCATCATAAGGAGGTAATCAGGAAAGTACACAAAATGTGTGCATGTACAAGAATATTCATTATAGTATTTTTATAATAGCAAAAACTTAGAAATAGTCTAATTGCCCACCCATAGTTAAGTAAATTATTGTATTTCCACACAACTGAATACTACGCAACTATTTTAAATAATATAGATTATTATTTATGGACATGTAAAGATGGCCACAACTTTTTATGTCTAGTATAAAACAGTTTAATATGATTTTACTTTTTAAAAAGTTATATATTTATTATACATATGTGTGAGGCACATGAATATATAGAGCTATGTAGAAAAGAACTATCAAAATGTTTATGTGCTATATAATAATTTTAAATGATCATTTATTTAACCATTCATTCATTTAACACTATTTATTAAGCTCTTAATATGTGCTAGGCATTATGCTAGGTGCTGTGAAAACAAAAGAAAACAATCTGTTAATTCAATCTGCTAAACTAACAGTGATTTTGAAAAATGCCAACAAGCAGTACTGGTGAGTTTAAGAAGGGGTGCACTCTCATATACTACTGTTGAGAATATATTTTGGTAAAACATTTCTGGAGAGCAATTTAGCACTTTTTATGAAAGACTTAGAAATACCCATTTCATTTGACCCTACAATTCCATTTTCAGGAATTTATTCTAAAGGAGTATAGATGTACACACAAAAATATGTCAAGCAGCTCATAAATGAGTTGCTTGGGAGAGGGGTAACCTAAATATTAAACAATGGGGATTTGGGTAAATAAAGTGTCATATGTTCACAATGCAGAATACTAGGGAGTCACGCTTAACCTAGAAAATGTTTAACAGGAAAAAATGTCCAAAATATACAAGTGACAAGGTTTAAAAAGAAGAGTGTGGTACTAAACTGCTCGGAACTTGAGCAAATCACTTAAATGATCTGAGTCTCTTACTTCATCTGCAAAGCTTAGATACTTAAGGACCCTCTCAACTCTTACCTTTCCTGAGTCTAGGTACTCATCCTTTCTTCTTTATAAAGAAAATAAGTCATCATTGGCAGTCGGTAAATGTTAGGTTGGCAGCTGATTGCAGAGCTGTCCTAAACTATTTCATTTGGGGATTTACTAAAAGATTGCTCACAAAAGAGAAAATACGTGTCTTGTAAGAAAATGTCCACTTTTTTCCTTAGTAGCCTAATCTTTCAGGCATCGTGCTTGATTTTGAGGGCACAGAAAGACATTAGTGCCCTCGAAGAGTTCAAAGTCTCTTGGGCGGAGGGAACCAATAATGATGTTAAAGCGTGATAAATGACAACAAAGCCTTGAAAGATGAGTTCTCCAAGGAGTAGGGAAAAGGATTCCAAAGTAGAAAGAAAAACATGTCTACAAACAAGATACTCGAGGAAGAGTATGGTTCACACAGAGAAACGAACCATTATTTGTGGCCTTTCTTGCAGTCTCGTTCTTCTCACACTACACAACGCCCCACATCTCTGTGGACGCTGAAGGAGAGGTTGAGCCGCACACTCGCTCACCCGGAGTCTCAGGTGCATCTGGCCGGGTCGGTGAGAAACTGGCGGGAATCTGCAACACACAGGTGACTTCACTGAGGACCCAAGAAGGGCGACTTGGTAGTGGCCGCCTAGCAGCTCTCATAGCTCCCGCGGGGACACCTGTCCCGGGGTTTCCCGCCAATCTCATTTCCTCCAGCTTCCCAGGCCCCGCCCACTCCCGAGCTGGCTGAGAGCTTTGAGGGCGGGGGAGCGAGGGAAGCCTATCGATATCTCTGGAATAGACTGCTCTACCCTGCGCCACCGCCTTCAAAGTCCCGCAGACTTCTCTGTAGATCGCCTAGCGGAAGTTTAGGCAGCGCTGCTTGGTCCGCGGGTTTTCAGGAGGCCGAAGCCAGCCTCGCGCCGGAACCATGGTGAGTTGGATTCCGAGCTCAGGCTGGCTTTGGGCAGAGGTCCGCTGGCTGGGGGTTGACGAGCCGCCTCGCCTGTCATCCTCAGAGCGGCCCGAGGCCACGGGACATAGGAACCTTAGCCGAGGGGAGGGTTCAGGCAGTGATTCAGCATCTCCGGCCTGACCGGGAGAGGGGAGGTCGGTAGTCGGTGCGGCCTTTCCCCGGGGTTTGTTTCGCTTTCCACCGGGCCTTGAACAGTACCTCCTCGGACTACTAGCCGAGTTCGCCCCTCAGTTTCCTTCAGTCGAGTAGATTCCGAGCGGTCCAGAGAGGCCCCTAGTGCTCTGTGTGGGAGAAAGGGAAAATGGGGACTTGAGATCTCCCTGTACTGCCAAGTGCGGACTTGACCCCAGGGTTTGGGTTCCTGGACCGCGTTCATTTTCCAGGTGGGTCCCTCTGTAATCTCTCCCTCAGAGCTCGATCAGAAAAGGCCCTTTTCAATCACTTTGTCCAGTCACCTAGTTTTACAAATGAGTGAACCGAAGCTGATAGGAGAAGTGATGGAATCAGGGTTACAATATAGGTCTCAGGGCTTGCAGACCTATGTCTGCCATTCCAGCCCTCAGCCTGCTCACCCCCATGATTAGTCTCCCAAGTACTGTGCTGGTGGACTTGTTTTAATACCGTCCTTAAAGCAGTAATGGGTCTGTCGCTGTGGCCATTTGTGTCCACTTCTAACTTCCTGGGGACATTCTTGTGTTCATTCATTCAGTATAAATGTTTCAAAGGCACTGTTTTAAGTACAGTGAAGGTTCAAAGATAAATCAGCATATCCCTAATCGTAATATAAAGTAGAAAGGGACGTGTAGATAAAGAACTGGTGGGACTATGTTTTGGGATTTGGGGAGAAAAGATGGAGAAGACTTCAGGAGGTAGACATTTGAGCTAGTTTAGGGAAAAGTAATGCTTTTGACCATTTATTAGGGTCTGGTATAAGGGAAGAGCATAAGCAAAGATAGGAAGGAAAGTGGACACATAGGAACTTTAGTAATTGACTGAACCTAAAGCGGGTGCTATGGACAGTGTTAGAATTGGAAGATAGGTTGGGAGGATAGGTCCCATCTAGATCTGCTCTCCCCCACCCAACTAGCTCCTTGTAAATGTAAAACTGGTTTGCAGCTGAGTACAGTAGTAATCTTCCGATGAGGTTGCAATAACAGTTTTTTGTTAATGTTAGATGAAAACAGATGGAAGAACATTTTTTAATGATAGAGCTTGTTAAGATTTGGGATTTGTAATGTTCTCATATTAATAAGTCTTTTTTCATTTACTTTCAGTTTCGCAACCAGTATGACAATGATGTCACTGTTTGGAGCCCTCAGGTAAAATGTTTTATACTATTTCTATGAAGTGGTTTTTGGTGGCTGCAATGTGTTTAGAAACTTATGGGATTGTGGGCAGTGAGAAAATGGAATATAATCACTTTAGACTTTTCTGAAACCTAAATGTATCATTAAAGTAAGTTTCCTAGTTTTTTTGTTTGTTTGTTTTTTATTTATTTATTCATTTATTTTGGCTGAGCTGGGTCCTAGTTGTGGCATGCAGGATCTTTTTAGTCGCGACATGCGGACTCTTAGTTGCAGCACGCATGCAGGACCTAGTTCCCCGACCAGGGATCGAACCCGGGTCCCCTGCATTGGAGTTTTACCCACTGGACCATCAGGGAAGTCCCAAGTTTCCTAGTTTAACTATGTTCACCTGATT
Organism: Eubalaena glacialis; assembly: GCF_028564815.1. Classification (NCBI taxonomy): domain Eukaryota; kingdom Metazoa; phylum Chordata; class Mammalia; order Artiodactyla; family Balaenidae; genus Eubalaena; species Eubalaena glacialis. Next base: position 79,829,353 of record NC_083725.1, on the reverse strand, counting down.
TTTGGGATCTCTAATTTTAAATTTATAAGAGGGTCATGTAAGATGACTCTAAGGTATGTTTTTTTGTTTGTTTTAGGGCAGGATTCATCAAATTGAATATGCAATGGAAGCTGTCAAACAAGGTTCAGCCACAGTTGGTCTGAAATCGAAAACCCATGCAGTGTTGGTTGCGTTGAAGGTAAGTAATGCAGTAAATATATCTTCTTCCTTTAGAAAACAGCTGTCAAATATAAGTTTCACTATATAGATAATAAAATTGTAAACTTGTTTTTCTGTCTTAAATAATGTCTCTATGTAGAGAGCACAGTCAGAACTCGCAGCTCATCAGAAAAAAATTCTCCATGTTGATAACCATATTGGTATCTCAATTGCGGGACTTACTGCTGATGCTAGATTGTTATGGTGAGTATGATCGTGGAAAACAAAAGAAACATCCCTTTGATTCATAATTGATTACATTTCTAGAAAAGATCCAGATATTTTAAGAAGTTGTCTGCCAGAGTGCTTATAAGTTAAGATCATGAATACCTTAATGGATTTGGAGTCAGTTACTAAGTATTCCATTTCTTGATCACTGCAGTATTAATTAATAGAATTAATCATATTAATATTAACGCTTTTGAGAAGTCATTGAATAATGTGTTACTTGAGAACTCAGTATATGTTGTTTGATATCAGGTCTGAGAAGAGCTTGACACTTTTGTCAGGTTTCTAAGGATCAGCTGAACTACCCTTGCTTTCTTTAATACATCAGTATTCATTTGACATTTATTTTTTGCAAAGCTCAATACTGGGTACTGCAGGGTATACAAAAGTGAATCAGACATAGATCTCATCTTCTAGGAACTTAAAATCTAGTAGAATATCTATAATACAAGGTAGAAAGTGGAGAGTAACAGGTAAATTTCTGTGAGAGACCAGAGGAGATAAAGATTATTTCTAGGTGAGGGGCATTGTGTAAATGAAGAGCTGGGGCTTTGGAATCACACAGTCTTTAGTCCCCACTTTTAGCACTTAGTCTGATATTGATCTAGTTACTTAAACTCTCAATTTTTTTAGTGTTTTTTCCTAAGGTTACTGATAAATAGCCTAACATGTAGAACACTTAACACAGTAACTTTTGGTGTGTGTGTTGGGAGGTGGGAGGTAGTTAGCCAAAAGTAATCTCTTAAGTCTGTGATTTAATTAGGAAAGAAGGAATATAAACACTAAGGGCAAATAACAATGCTAATGTTTAAAATTTTTAAGTTATCTGGCGAGCCCCCCTGCTCTCTTAGGTCAGCAGTATAGTGACGGCATTATTAGTGACGGTTTCTTTTAGCTGTTGAAAATGTAATATATGTTGCACCGTCAAACATTTTATTTAACGCAGTCTGTCCAATATATTGTCGTGTCACATGTAATCAGTATAAAAACTTTATTAATGAGATGTTTTACATTGTTTTTTTGTACTAAGTCTTTGAAATTTCATGTATATTTTGTACTTACGGTACATCTCAATTCAGACTAGCCACTTTTTCAGTGCTCACTAGTCACATGTGATTAGTACCTGCCACATTGGGCAATGCAGTTTTAGACAGCCCTGGGAAATGGACTTAAATGAAAGTAGAGAACAAGTAGCTTGGTTCCTGCAGCCTACATTTGATCATCACATGTGACATACACATAAACTAGACAAAGCAGCATGAAAGAAAAGTACATATCCATTTCTTGTTTATTCTCTTGGCTTTAATAGTTAGGCATGAATTTCCTTTTCCCCTGTGTTATACTTGCTTGAATCTTGTCGGGTTTAAGAGTGAGACTCAACAGTCTAGTGTCTGGTATCTCCTCTAGAGTGCTGCTTATGGATAGAAGTGACGTTGGCAGGACATGTTAACAGTGCCATACTATGGATTCTATTTCTTGTTTTTGTTCTATTGGGGAAATTTTCATCAGCTTTCAAGAAAAAAAGCACTGTCTTGTTGACGGTGGGAAGGGTAAGAGAAGAGACATTGCTCTTTTTCTCTTGCTCAGCCTTTTCTTCTCTATTCTATAAAGTGCTCTGAGACAAAGGTTATCTAGAGCTAAGGAACATTTTAGTCATAAACATAGTAAGATTATGAAAACTTTAAGGTTAGTCATTTAAAATTTAGAAGGAAGAGTTGGTATAAAAATGCATCCTTGTGGCCATGTCTTTATGGTTCCCTTGTATGGATGTAATTCATGTAAATGTCTGGAAGAAAGCAAAAAGAAATGAAATTATTTAGATTAGAAAAACTCTCTGTGATTTGAAATTACTGATTTTTCTTGTTTCTTTTTTAGTAATTTTATGCGCCAGGAGTGTTTGGATTCCAGATTTGTATTTGACAGACCTCTTCCTGTGTCTCGTCTTGTATCTCTAATTGGAAGCAGTATCCTTTTTATTTATGCATTTATTTTAGCATTTATGGATGTGGACTTTAAAGGGTTTTGATACTTTATCCTTATGTTACTTATTAGGAATATGATAATATATAACATGGGTAAGATTGTGAAAACTTTGAGGTTAGTCACTTTTCAATAGCAGAATGTTTAAAATTTTTAGAAAGAGAGTTGTAGGAAGTTTTACCATGGAAGAATGGGTCTAAATAAGAAATTGGGCTGCTCTTTTATCAGCCCTTATAGATAAGCAATTAATATTTTCCATATACAGATAAGCCAAATTTCAGAAAAACTAAGCATCATTTTTAGAGGAGATTTAAAATTTTTTATTGGTGGTTCTAGATGTTCCCAAAAACTCCTTTCCCCTTATATCCAAAATGAATGAGATTCTGTACGTCAGAGAAAGTCATTTTGGTAGCACTCACTTTGGATTTGGTGGATAGCCAAACATTTTTTAATAGCTAAGCCAAATAAATATTTCTCTTTTATTTTCTTCTTCTTGTGGTGGATTATGCAGCAATTAAGAAACCAGAGTTCTTTGTTAATAATGTTTAATTTGAAAATAAAGATAGTACTTTATACCTTGTTAGAACAGGCTCTTTAACTAGTTTAAGAAACTCAGATACCAACGCAGCGATATGGCCGGAGACCATATGGTGTTGGGCTGCTTATTGCTGGTTATGATGTAAGTTCGTAGAGTATTGTTATATGTTAATGATTTTTTTAAAAACTGACTAGAAGTTTTCTAATATTTAGCTCAATCAAAGTCAAGATTATGTAGTATATTTTTCTTCTCTTTGTAGGATATGGGCCCTCACATTTTCCAAACTTGTCCATCTGCTAACTATTTTGACTGCAGAGCCATGTCCATTGGAGCCCGTTCTCAGTCAGCTCGTACTTACTTGGAGAGACATATGTCAGAGTTTATGGAGTGTAAGTGATATTTTTTTTCTTGTTCCCTCCAGTCTTTATGTAGTGAATAAATACAGTATTCTAAACAAAGAAAACTATCTGCTTTACAGAAAGAATTTTTAAAAAGATTAAGCCCATGAAGTGTATATTATTTCTGTCACACATACTAGCTTTTACTTTCTCTGGCTACCACAGTAATTTGAATCATCAGTAGAACTTTTTCAAAATATAAATATGTGTCCCTAACCTTGAAGATTCTTGATTCAATTGGTCTGAAGTAAGTGTGCCCCAGCCAGAGTTGAGAGCTACTGTACTAGCTACCAGTTGTAAGTTCTGTTGACAACTTTTAGTTTTCTGAGATTCTTATTTTTAGCCACACAGACATTCTGCATTAAGTAGTCCATAAATAAATAAGAAGTCAGTGTAGCTGTGGGAAAGAAAGGTAAAAGATGTAAGGTGTGGTGATAGGGCAGGTTTTTGAGTAGTTTGCTCATGCAAGGGTCTTGGATTTTAACACATGCTTTTTATGCATCTATTGGGGTAATCATGTGGGTTTTTTCCCCCTGTATTCTATTGTGGTATATTGCATTGCTTTTGAACATTAAACCAGCTTTGCATTCCTGGGATAAATTCCTTTTGGTCATGGTGTATAATATAAATTATATATATGTGTATTATAATGTTTATATAAACATAAATGTTGCTGGATTCAGCTTGCTGGTATTTTGTTGAGGTTTTTTGTGTATATGTTCATAAGGGATATTAATCTGTAGTTTTACTTTCTTGTGGTATCCTTGTGTAGTTTTGGCATCAGGGCCAAAACTACACAAGGATAGTTGTACTTGGCCACATACAAGGAGTTGGAGGCTCCTTTTATAAAGAGCAAATACAGTGGTGAGCATTCCACAGAATACATTATATGAAACTTTGAGCTGTATCATTTGTGAATCAGGATTTTGATTTAACTTAGCATAAGAAAAGGGTAAATTCAGTAACAAAAATCATGTATCCTCTCATTAAATAAAATAATAGCAATCTAAAAATAGATTATTAAAAGATTATATGACCAAACTTTAGACTTTTGGGTTTTTGTATTATGATATATTTAGTATGTGACTAAAACCATGATTTCAGACTATAGGGCTGACAAATAAAAGAAGCCTAGCAAGAAAATGGAATTAAGAAATAGTTGTTGATCTATTATATTTTAGGCAATTTGAATGAACTGGTTAAGCATGGTCTGCGTGCCTTACGGGAGACACTTCCTGCAGAACAGGACCTAACTACAAAGGTAAATATCACATTTCCCAATTGTAGATACTAACATTACGGTTTAATCATTTATCATGTAAATGTAAGTAATAGAGGTTTGTATACTTATAGTTCTTTAATTTGCGAGTTGGTTGCCTTGGCTCATTCTCTTTCTTTAAGATGTTCACTAAAAGGGGCTGATTTTGAAATGATTTTTAAACATTTCTTTTTAGTATAAAGCAATAAAAGCAGTATGTCTGAGATAGAATATTCTTCATTTCTTCAAGAGGTAGGAATATCGTCATATTTTTAATTCAGTTAACAAATATGTACATTGAGCACCTACCACATGCAGGCAGTAGGCGTTGAGAATATATAGTAAACATAACAAACATCTTGGCATTTTTGGGACATACATCCAAGTGGGGGAAGAGAGACAATATACCCACAAGTAAATTATATAGGATGTTAGAAGGTGATAAATGCTATAGAAAAAATAAAACAGGTTAAGAGGAGTAAGAGTGACAAATAGGGTGTAGGAAGGAGGTGTGGTGGGTATAATTTAAAATAGAGTGGTCAGGGATGGCCTCACTGAGAAAGTGAAATTTGAGGGAAAGATCTAAAGGAGGTGAGTTAGTGAGCTATGCAGATGTCTAGATCAGTATTCTTCCAGGGAGTATTATTACAAAGGCCTTGAGTCCAGAATGTCCCTAGTGTTCGAAGCAAGGAGGCCGGTAGTGTCAGAGTCACTGATCAAGAGGAAGAGAAGGAATGAAGTCAGAGAGGTAATGGAGGCCAGATTGCGTATGTCCTATAAACCATTGTAGATGCTTTGGATTTTACTCCAAGTGGGCTGTTAGAGTTTGAACAGAGGAATACCATGGCTTGATTTAGGTTTTAAAAGAGTCACTCTGGTTGCCATTTTGAGAACAGATTGTAGTGGGGACATGGGTGAAAATAGTTTCAAGGTTGTTATAGTAATTCAGGTGAGAGATTGTGGTGGATTAGAGCAGAGTTGTAAGAGTTGGAGATGATGAGAAGTGGTTCAGTTTTGCTTATGTTTTGAAATTAGAACCAAAAAGGTTTGCTAACAAATTGGTTGTGGGGTGTGAGCTTAAAAAAAAAAAAAATCAGGTTTTTGGCCGGATTAGAGGAAGGAGAGATTGATGAGTTACTGAGATGGATAAGACAGTTAGAGAACAGGTTTTGGGGCAGGGTTGTGGAGGAAGATCAGGCGGTTAGTTTAGGACTTAACAGGATTTGAAATGCCTCTTATTTGTCCATTTGGTGTTATAGAATAAACAGTAATCAGATGTTCACCCCCTAGAGTTTGGTGGAGAATGGTCTATCCTAGAGTTAAAAATGTTGGAGTCTTTGTGTAGAAATGGCATTTAGAGACTGGCCTGGATTAGATTTCTAAAAGAATCGAATACTTAGACAAGAGGTTTGAAGACTTGGTTAAGGGCACTCTACCCTTTAGAGGTTGGGAGGTAAGTAGGAATCAGCAAAAAGGACTGAGAAAGATGACGAGGGAGGTGGGAGGAAAACTTGGAAAATGAGGCATCCTTAAAAGCAAATGAAGAAACTGCAGTCATCCCTTGGAATCTGGGGAGGGATTTGTTCCAGGGCCCCCCCTTGGATACAAAATCTGCAGATGCTCAAGTCCCTTATATAAAACGGCATAGTATTTGCATCTTAACCTACGCACATCCTCCTGTACACTTGAAATCATCTCTAGATTACTTATAATACCTAATACAATGTAAATGCATGTAAATAGTTGTAATTGCAATGTAAACGCTATGTAAACAATTGCCAGTCCACAGCAAATTCAAGTTTTGCTTTTTCGAACTTTCTGGAATTTTTTTTTTTTCCCGAATATTTTTGATCCATGGTTGGTTGAATCTGAGGATGCAGAACCCACAGATAGAGGGGCCGACTGTCTTTCAAAGAAAAGAGAATGAAAAATTGCCAATAGACCATGGAAGATGTGGACTGAGAATTAACCATTAGATTAGCAGTGATGTCTCTGGGACTTGACTAGACAATATTAATGGAACGGTGGGGTAAAAGCCTGATAGGAAGGGAGTCAGGAGAAAATGAGAAGAGAGAAATTGGAGACAGCCCTTTGGAAGAGATTTTCTGTGTGGGTTCAGAGAAATGGGGTGGTGGCTGGAAGAGAATGTAGTGAAAAAAGGGTTTTTTGTTGTTTTGGTTTTTTAAGATGGGAGAGATTACAGCAGGTTTGCTGCGTGGGTATAAGAATAATCCAGTATCAAGAAAAACATTTATATAAGATAAAAATGAGAAAAACTGCTAGACCAGTTACCTTGAACAGCACACAGGTGGAAAGGTAGGACTTAGAGAGGAAATTGGGCTATTCATTCCCAGTAACAGGAAGGGAGAGAATCTAGGGACATAGATACAGGAAAGAGTGGATACTGTGGGAGCTTGTGAACATTCTCTTCTGATTGCTTCTATTTTCTCAGTGAAATAGGAGCAAGGTTTTAAGCTGGAAGGAGAATGGAGAATATTAGAAAGAGTTGTCCAGGGAAGGGGAGATTGAATGATCTAGGGACCCGTATAATACAACAACCACTAAAGGCCTCCTTGAGGTTAATGATCATTAACTAAAGTGAGATCAGTCAGCATATTATAAAATCCATTTTGTTATAATGAATGGATAATTAATATTTAATATGTATATGAAGACTTTATAGCCTGCATAATCTTTTTAAACACTTTTTTCTATTATGAAAATAATATTCTTTCAAAAAAATTAGGAAAGTACACTAAATTGTTTTAATTTGTTTAAAATACCTATAATGTCATCACTCCAAGATGACTGTCTTTTAAAATTTGGGTATACAGTTGACTGTTGACATTTACAACTTGGAAAAGTCTGCTCAGGTATCTGGCTTGCTGATTTCACATTTTTACTGAATCATAGAGAATGCCCTATATATATCCTTAATGCCTCAAGTTTTTGCTGAAATTTTAATCTTACGGGAGCTCTTTTGCACTGGTTAGCGTTCACTGAACACTTTAAGAATTGCTTTTTAATTTTTCCATGTAGAACATAGTTCCAATCCCCTAAATTCAACACTTTAGAACCCAAAATTTATTTCCCTAAGAACTATCATGTCTTAACTTACACACGAAACAAATTTGATTATTTCTTAGAAGTTAGGGTTACTTCCTAGCAAAGTGGTTTGTTCCCTCACACTGGTCTTCTCATTCCCATTATGAACAAAGTTGCAAATTTCTAGGTGACATAGACCTTTGGAATTATTCATGATTATCAAAAGTGAATATTAGGGACTTCCCTGGTGGTTCAGCAGTTAAGACTCTGTGCTCCCAATGCAGGGGGCCTGGGTTCGATCCCTGGTCAGGGAACTAAATCCCACATGCTGCAACTGAGACCTGGCGCAGCCAAATAAATAAATAAATAAATAAATTTTTTTAAAAAGTGAACATTAAACCTGCAAATTACAGAAGTTGACTAGTTTTCTTCTTCCTTTTTTCCCTAAGTATTTTTTGTCTCATTCAAGTGCTATATAAATTTTTACTCTGCTTTTTTCCATCCAACATTTTATCATAAGCATTTTTCCAACCTAAATTCTCTTGAGTTTTAATTTTTACCTTTTTTTTATCCCCTCAGAATGTTTCCATTGGAATTGTTGGTAAAGACTTGGAGTTTACGATTTATGATGATGATGATGTGTCTCCTTTCCTGGAAGGTCTTGAAGAAAGACCACAGAGAAAGACACAGGTATATAACTAATTATAAGCAAGAGACTTTAGTTCTATTGTTCCTACCATGACTGTGTAAATCTACCACTTTTGTCTTTAATTATTGAGATAGGCTCATAATTCATGTGGCAGTGGGAAAACCATGAACTGACTAAAGTAAAATACTGAGGAGTCAGTGATCTCCATAAAACACAAAAAGGGTGATTTGGCTACCTATTGCAGTTTCTCACTTCTGTGGGTTGATGGGCTCAGCTAGATGGTTCTTTTGCTCATCTCATTTGGGGTCTCTCAAACGTTCCAGTCAGTTGAGGGAGTGGGGCCGGAACATCCAAGATGGCTTTACTCACATGTCTTCTTTACTCATACTTGCTAGGTATCTTAGAGGGACAGCTAGAAGGCTGGGACCTCTGCTAGGATCGCTGGGCCTCTGTCCACGTAGTCTCAGGGCCTCTCCTTCACCAGAGTATCTCTAGCAGGGTAGCAGCTCAGAGGTTGCAAAAGTTCAAAAACTCAGAAGTGCAAGCTGCCAGGCATTCTTAAGGCTGAGGCCCAGGACTGGCACAGCATCACTTCTGTACATTCTGTTGGTTAAAACAAGTCATAGGGCCAGCCAAGATCCTAACAGAGTGGGGACTGAGAGAAAATTCATTGGGGACCAGCTTGGGAAACTAAGTTGGCTCTTCACAAATACTGAGAAAAGGATCAAGAAGTATTGGTGAATCAGGTTAAATACTAGACTTTTTTTGTTGAACGTTTAGAGTACACATTTGCTTTTATAGATGCTTATTTGATAGCTGTGTAATTGAAAAAAAAAAACTGTCGTGAATTTCCTCTACAGCATGAATTTTTTTTAACTTGTTGATATTTGGAGGAGCAGGATTTGCATTATTTAACTGCTATTGGTAAGAACCAGCACTGTTGGGAAGAATGCAGTGGAGTACCACACAGCTGCTTTGTTTGAAAATATTTTTGCTGTGTTCATTAGTGCTAAAGAGGAAAAGAATGTCTAAAATGTGCCAGTATTTTAAGGCTAGTAGAGATAATAAAAGGAAAGCCTTTATTTTTTTATTTTTTTTTAAACATCTTTACTGAAGTATAATTGCTTTACAATGGTGTGTTAGTTTCTGCTTTATAACAAAGTGAATCAGTTATACATATACATATGTTCCCATATCTCTTCCCTCTTGCATCTCCCTCCCTCCCACCCTCCCTGTCCCACCCCTCTAGGTGGTCACAAAGCACCGAGCTGATCTCCCTGTGCTATGCGGCTGCTTCCCACTAGCTACCTATTTTACATTTGGTAGTGTATATATGTCCATGACACTCTCTCACCCTGTCACATCTCACCCCTCCCCCTCCCCATATCCTCAAGTCCATTCTCTAGTAGGTCTGTGTCTTTATTCCCGTCTTGCCACTAGGTTCTTCATGGCCTTTTTTTTTTTTTTCCTTAGATTCCATATATATGTGTTAGCATACTGTATTTGTTTTTCTCTTTCTGACTTACTTCACTCTGTATGACAGACTCGAACTCCATCCACCTCATTACAAATACCTCCATTTCATTTCTTTTTATGGCTGAGTAATATTCCATTGTATATATGTGCCACATCTTCTTTATCCATTCATCCGATGATGGACACTTAGGTTGCTTCCATGTCCTGGCTATTGTAAATAGAGCTGCTATGAACATTTTGGTACATGATTCTTTTTGAATTATGGTTTTCTCAGGGTATATGCCCAGTAGTGGGATTGCTGGGTCGTATGGTAGTTCTATTTTTAGTTTTTTAAGGAACCTCCATACTGTTCTCCATAGTGGCTGTATCAATTTACATTCCCACCAACAGCGCAAGAGTGTTCCCTTTTCTCCACACCCTCTCCAGCATTTATTGTTTCTAGATTTTTTGATGATGGCCATTCTGACCGGTGTGAGATGATACCTCATTGTAGTTTTGATTTGCATTTCTCTAATGATTAATGATGTTGAGCATTCTTTCATGTGTCTGTTGGCAATCTGTATATCTTCTTTGGAGAAATGTCTATTTAGGTCTTCTGCCCATTTTTGGATTGGGTTGTTTGTTTTTTTGTAATTGAGCTGCATGAGCTGCTTGTAAATCTTGGAGATTAATCCTTTGTCAGTTGCTTCATTTGCAAATATTTTCTCCCATTCTGAGGGTTGTCTTTTGGTCTTGTTTATGGTTTCCTTTGCTGTGCAAAAGCTTTTAAGTTTCATTAGGTCCCATTTGTTTATTTGTGTTTTTATTTCCATTTCTCTAGGAGCTGGGTCAAAAAGAATCTTGCTGTGATTTATGTCATAGAGTGTTCTGCCTATGTTTTCCTCTAAGAGTTTGATAGTGTCTGGCCTTACACTTAGGTCTTTAATCCATTTTGAGTTTATTTTTGTGTATGGTGTCAGGGAGTGTTCTAATTTCATACTTTTACATGTACCTGTCCAATTTTCCCAGCACCACTTATTGAAGAGGCTGTCTTTTCTCCACTGTATATGCTTGCCTCCTTTATCAAAGATAAGGTGACCATATGTGCGTGGGTTTATCTCTGGGCTTTCTATCCTGTTCCATTGATCTATATTTCTGTTTTTGTGCCAGTACCAAACTGTCTTGATTACTGTAGCTTTGTAATATAGTCTGAAGTCAGGGAGCCTGATTCCTCCAGCTCCATTTTTCGTTCTCAAGATTGCTTTGGCTATTCGGGGTCTTTTGTGTTTCCATACAAATTGTGAAATTTTTTGTTCTGGTTCTGTGAAAAATGCCAGTGGTAGTTTGATAGGGATTGCATTGAATCTGTAGATTGCTTTGGGTAGCAGAGTCATTTTCACAATGTTGATTCTTCCAATCCAAGAACATGGTATATCTCTCCATCTATTTGTATCATCTTTAATTTCTTTCATCAGTGTCCTATAATTTTCTGCATACAGGTCTTTTGTCTCCTTAGGTAGGTTTATTCCTAGATATTTTATTCTTTTTGTTGCAATGGTAAACGGGAGTGTTTTCTTAATTTCACTTTCAGATTTTTCATCATTAGTATATAGGAATGCAAGAGATTTCTGTGCATTAATTTTGTATCCTGCTACTTTACCAAATTCATTGATTAGCTCTAGTAATTTTCTGGTAGCATCTTTAGGATTCTCTATGTATAGTATCATGTCATCTGCAAACAGTGACATCTTTACTTCTTCTTTTCCGATTTGGATTCCTTTTATTTCTTTTTCTTCTCTGATTGCTGTGAAAGCCTTTATTCTTGATCAAGACAAAGTACAATGAAATACTGGAATTGTTCAGTGATGCTTAGGTTTTCAGAAGTGTAAAATTGTATCTATTTTTTTAAAACCCTTTGTTCAGAAATTTTAATAGGACAGTGAACCAAAATTGAGTATCCAAAATGTCTCCTAACTCCTTTTCTCATAAATTTTTTATTATAACGTAATGTTTATGATTAAAAGTGTATATTGGTCAAGTGTTCTTTTTACATATTTTCTTTTTTCTTCCTCTCTTAAGCCTACTCAACCTGCTGATGAACCTGCAGAAAAGGCTGATGAACCAATGGAACATTAAATGATAAACCAGTCTATATATGTATTATCATACATGTAAGAATGCAGGAACACGTACTGATGACAATAACCTATACTTTGAACCAAAAGATGCAGAATGGTGGAATGGTGTGTTTTAGGAATCAGTCCAGATGTGAGTTTTTTCCAAGCAACTTCACCAAAACCATATAATGGGGTGCATTTTCTTTAAGAGCGTCTCTATAATCATTTTCTAGAAAGTATAGTTATCTGAACTAACGTTTTTATATGAAGAACATAGTGTCTTTGTGGTTTTAAAGACAACTGTGAAATAAAATTGTTTCACCTGCTGATGTATTGGTGTTTTGCTTTTTAAGCAGCTTCAACTCTGAATAGTAGTCTGAGATTACAGCTGTGTCATCATCATGTGTGGTCACCATGTTTGCCAAATTAAATTGCCTTATTTTTAGTGACAGGAAAAATATTACCTCTTATCTATAACAGCCTTATACTAATGCCCCAGTGTATGGACTGGCTGCATGAGAATCCATGGAGATTTGGTCCAGAATACAAATTTTAGGGTTCAACCCTGGAGATTCTGATTAAAACCTAAGAAACTACCACTTTCTAACAATAGTAGTAGGAAGATTGTTGACATAGGAACGATTTTTCTTTCCAACCATTAGGTGGCAGTAGTGCTATCTCTGGTCTGGTCTCAGTGTAGGGAATTTTTGCAAAAATAGCAAAAGGGAAATTTAATCCCAAACCATTATTTCCTCTTATCCTGCCCTGCCCTACTTCAGCATAATCTTTAGGCTGCCTTCCATTATTCCTATGAACTGTGTATGTAAATATTGCAGTACAATTTTTATCTTAGATCATGCAAAATGAAATTAGAGGAAATTTGTTTTAAAAAACAAAGCCAGTAATCCAGAATTTTGCTGCTAAGAAGCCTAGAAGAATTATTTTATTTTCTGAGATTCATATCTTTCTAGAGAGGAGCAGTTTGTTTATAGATAGGGAACTTGGATTTTTGACCTAATTCTACTAATTAGCTGTTATTGGCTTTGAGCAATTTACTTAGCCTTCCCTTAGGGAAATCCTTTGGAGAATTATTGTGAAGGTTAAGTGGGAAAATTTATGTGAAACTTAGTAGGTTTAAATTTCTCTGTGACTTCTTGAAGGGAGAGTGGTATAGAAACTGGCACTTGTTGAAGGAATGATCTCTGACTAAATACAGGAATGTGGAGATGTTGGTCTCCACTCTGGAATCAGCCTCAAGAGTCTGCCATTTGAGCTTGCGATGAGGCCACCAGTACCATTTGACCTACAATGTAGTCGCATCAAGGATATGTAACTCACAAACACAAAACAGTGAAAGAGGGAGTCCTCCTACCTGCCTTCAGACTCGGCGTACAGTCTGGGCAAGGGAGCATAAGTGAGAAATTTCATAATTGCTCTTTCCTCAAGCAGGTCTCCCTTCCCATGTGCCTTTCACTGTGTGAGCCTCTGTCTTTGTTGAGTAATTATGTTTAAATGTGTGTGTGTGTGTGTGTGTATGTGTGTGTGTGTGAGAGAGAGAGAGATTTTTGTGCCTGTTCCCTGAATGTAAACCAACTACTTTGCTGGCACTCAGCCGAAAAAAAAAAAAACTGATCTGTATTGTACTTCGGGGGCAATTTTAGTAATTTTTTTTTCAATATGTAATTTTAGTCTGACACACTGACTTTAGAACTTAAAATCCTCCCCACCCCGATAAGATTCAATTCCATTATCTGTAGAGAGTTCATTTTGATGCCTTTTCATGTTTTATCTAGTGTGTTATACTCAGGCATTCCGTTTAGTCTGTATTAAACAATAAAATTCCTAATAATATCCTCATAAAACCTATCACTTTAATATAAAGATAACATTTAATTCACTGGAATTATTAGGCATCTATATGTACATCTTTGAAGAACTGGTATAGTTAAGAGACAGTAAAGTAGATGACAGGATTCAGGTTCTCATCCCAGTTTTTTCAGTGTTTAACCATTTTGTGATCTTGGGGGCAAGTCCCTTTTCTCTAGGCCTTGATTTTCTAGACATCTAAAATTTTCAATTCTTAGTATATGACAGGTCCTTGCTCTCAATTTATAATTTAAAAAGTGTTCAAACACAACATTGTAAAACTGTACCCCAATAAAAAAAATAAAAATAAAGTGTTCAAAATGATATAATTACATGCTAGAGTAAAAAGAAGTCCCAAAACAAAGCTCATGTTATAACAAGTGAGGAAGAATTAGGCTGTATAAGAGCCTGATATCTGTTCAACAAGCTCTGTATTTCAGAATATACAATAATGTATGTACACCGCCAGGGACAATTTTCAGCGCAGACCCAAACTGCCGAGCTTTCTTATTGCTAAGTCTAGTTTTTATGCCTTTTGGGTCCTCTTTTCATGCTGATAGATTGTCAGTTCTTGATAAGTGGGCTTGGGAACCAGATAACTGCACTTATGAAAATTCCGTATTAAAAATGAAGATAGAAATGGAACAACTTCTTGTACACATACCTTGGGTTGATCTCAAGGGAATTACACTGAGTGAAAAAAAAAGAAAAAAGCCAAACTCAAAAGGTTATATTGTATAATTCATTTATATTACATCCTTGAAGTGACAAAATTATAATGATGGGGAACACGGTCGTAGTAGCCACGGGTTAAGGAGGGAAGTGGCTGTGACTATAAAAGGATAGCAGGGAAGGAAATCTAAAAAAAAGTGGATATATGTATGACTGATTAACTTTGCTGTACAGCAAGAAACTAACATGACATTGTAAAGCAACTATACTCCAATAAAAATTAAAATAAAAAAAAGATAGCAGAAGGGAGCTTTGTAATGGAATTATTCTATATCTTGACCAGTGGTGATCCTACAAATCTAATGGTAAAATTGCATGTGAAACTGGTAAAATCTGAATGAGGAGTGAATTGTATCAATGTCAGTTTCCTGGATTTGATATTGTACTCTAATTATGGAAGATTTTTTTACCATTGGAAGAAACTAGGTGAAGATGGGATATCTGTATTAATGTCATTTTTACAATTATCTCACGAAAAATAGTTTTAATAAAATGAATGTACAGGATTTGAGGAGCACATGGCCTTTGCGATATATTTTGGATTCTCAAAGAATTTATTTTTTGCTTGATGGTTCCAGAAAGAAGAAATCTCAAAATAGCTGGATTCTAGATAGATGAAGCACTATTTGTGTTCTATCTCCCTAATTGAGATGAGCCTATTAATAAGGTCAGGTTCTGTCAGACCTCTTTGTAGTCACAGTATTTTGCTTAAGGTTTCTTAAAAAATTTTATTAATTGGCCAGAAAACCCTCTTTGGGGGAGGGGGGTACGTGGAACCTTAAATGGACAAAACCGCAGGTACTATGATTGTAGCTGTAACAATTAGGTCTTTGGAGACCGGTAAAATCCTTTTAAAACAGTGACTGTCAGTCTCCCTTGAAGGATTAAAAAAATTTAATCTAGGTGCTTGTAAAGGATCATGAAAGGGACCGTTACTAAATAAGGACCGGAAATCATACCAGTGCGACTGTGATGTTCAAGCAACTCCAGCCTAACTGCAGAGGCAGAGATTCAGACTACAGCGTTAAGAACTGAAATGGATCTTCATATAATCTAGTGTCTCTTATTAGAAGAACTGAAATTACTTTCTCAAATTGTATTTAGCTACTTTCCCAGTTTATTAGTGGGTAAGCTAGAAAAGGGATTCCAGCTCCCAGTCTAGCGTTCTTCGCCACTGGGCCACAGAGCCCTGTAAAATGTTTTTCCTTTCTGTCCAAGCACTTCTTCTCCTTGGTTGTTTCCGTTTCTGGAAGAAAATACAATTTCTAAGTCGCGTTTAAATAACCTCAACGCTTATCCCAAGCTTGCAGGGAAAACTTAAGTATGTGTTCCCAGCTCCCTCTTTGGCCTAAAGCGGCCAAGGGCTTGAGAAGAGGAAGAGACTCGAAGTTCTTTTAGAATTAGAAATGCTTACGACGTACTCGCAGCGCGCAGACGCAGAACGGAGATGCGTGTCCTCTCTGAGTTGCCGTAGGGGCTAAGGTGGCTGTGGCCTGGGTCGGTTCCCCACCCCCTTCCACGTCAGCCTAGGACTTTGCTGGTCAGCCGCCGCTGCTGCGGGTTGGAGCCGGAGGACACGGTCCCGCGGTTCCCCCAGCCGCTGCCCCTCGGAGTCAGGTAGCGGGCCGCAAGCCCCTAATCTCGGAGAGTCGTCCTGGGCTGGGCAGAGGCGGAGGAACGCGCTCTAGCGGGAAGCTTCGGAAGGGGAGCGACTAGGCCGCTAGCGTCCGGGCCTGGCGAAGTGGAACGCGGGACTGGAAGGCTCTGGGCGGGACGCCCCATCTCGGCCTGCGTACTGGCCGGGGGTCTTCTCCGACCCAGGGCGCCGGGGCTCGCCATTTCGGGCCGGGGCTTGCTTTGCAGGAGGGAAGGGACGGGGAAGCGTCCCACGGATGAACGCATTAAAGCTCTTTAAGGTTTCAGCAGAGTATTCGTGCACGGGCTCTTTTAACTTCAGAAGTTCAGATTGTGTATTATGTTTAAAAATCACTTTTATATCGCGATGGGCTGGGGGGCTGGGGGACTGTCACTGTATTGTGGGCTTTAGTTCTGCAGTACAGCATTCTGAACCCCGGGCGGGATCGTGCGGTGGGAGATAATATACCTTAGGCCAAGGCTGACAAGTGTGTGTTTTTTAATATATCAGGATTTATTTTTATGCAACATAACATAGATTGATCCTCCCCTTCTAATACTTTAAAATTCATAAGCCAAACTGAATGAACTAAAGACAAGAAAGATCACGATAGTTACTGGTTCTATTTTTGTTTTTTGGTTTTGTTTTGTTTTTTCGCTTGTGATGATATCCTTGTATTTATTTTTCTAGGTTTTTTTTTGGCATCCGTTATCTTTAAATCTTGTATCGAGAGTTGGCTATAACCGGAAACCATGACGGCTGCTGAGAACGTATGCTATACGTTAATTAACGTGCCAATGGATTCAGAACCACCTTCTGAAATTAGCTTAAAAAATGATCTAGGTAAACTTTGATAATACTTTGAAAATGAAATGAAAAAAAGCTCATTTGCTTTTCAAGTTCCTTTATAATTAGAAATGCTTAATTTTTGCCTTAATTTTTTTCTTAGGATCTCTTCAATAGAACTTTGTCTTATTAAAAATGAAAATGTGTTACCTTTAGGCCTGCAATATTGGTTTTTAGAAATAAAACATCTCAGTTTAGCTTATAACATGGTGGGGTGGGGCTAAAGAAATGTAATGGTTTAGTTTTTAACTATTCCTCAAGATAACGTAATGTCTGGTTTAAATGTAGCTGACAGTTCTCTGTAAATAACAGGTTGAGAATGTGTATTTGAATGTTTTAATTCCTTTGTGCACTTAACTTCATATTACTTAGCTTGTAAAACCAAAAGAACTTTGTTCTTTGGGTTCACTACCTGTTGAACAAGTAAGTCAACACTGAGATATATGTATATTTTTCAGAAAGATTTAAGCTTTTCATTTTTAAAGCATTTATGCAAAGAAGAAAACAAAAACTATATTTCTGAATTTTAAAAGTGTATACTGTATCTCCTTTTTGTGAGTGATTCTGTCAGAAATTTTTTAAGTAATGCATATTCCAAGATAATGATTCTTGTTTGACTGAACTACTAAAAATAAGTTTAACTTAAACTGATAACTACTGTTTAAAACAGATTAGAGGGAAAATTATGCTTCAAACCTTGAGAGTATCTTTTAAAAGATAGTTTGCAGTTTGAAAGGAGATGATGTTTTACTTGCATATTCCCACCTCTTAATCAGCAGTAATGGAATATCTCCTGATTTAGGTTACTCAATACTAGGTTTCTATTGAGGTCTGTTTTTAGAGAAGGAAAAAGAAATGTTTTTTTATGGCATTTAAACTGATATCCTTAGTTTACAAAAGCCACCTGTACTGTATTTCCTTTTTTTTTCATGTTCATGTCAGATAGTAGAATGGAATGCAAATTAATGAATAAACTTTCAGTACTATTTTTTTCTCATAATTTAAAAGTTTTAATTTTTAACCCCCCAGAATACTTAAGTTTACTGCTGGTACAATAAACTTTATTGCTGTTTATTGCTGGAACAAAACTTGTCCTTAACTGTAAAAATACTCTTAACTACCTGCCACCTACCAAATAAATAAATAAGTAGTCTTGAATTTTTTGTATATTTTTTACTTTATCGCAAAAGAGTTGAGATGAGAAAAAGTTTAGGAGTAGCTTCCAATTTGAGTAACAAATACTTTTGTTTGGTGAAATAGTGAGTTGCTTTAACTACCCTTTACCTTTAATCACTGGATGTGATCCCTGATGACTATACATTCCCTGGAGTATATTTTGGTGAATTGAATTGATATTTGAAAATTTCTATGTTTTTGATAGTGTTCACACAGGAAAAGAAGCTCTGAAAATTTTGAGTATGTGGAAAGAAGCATTCTTCACCTCAATTTGAATTGTTAGAATAAATGGAAATTGGGGTTAGGGGAACTTGAAATAAATGGTGTTGACTTTTTACAAGTTTGCTTAATAAACTTACTTTTAAAACTTTTTAACCTTTAGTTACAAGTGGATTTTTATCGTGCTAAGCTTTTTGGATTTGCTAATTCATGAAAAGTAGCCTAAAACTGGAACAAAAGAAGCCATCAGCATTACAGTGATAGGGTATTGTCTTGTGGACTTTGTGTCCTTTACACGATCAAACAGATTAGGTAAAAAAAAATTTTTTTTTTTATATTCATAAAGGAAGTTTTGGGACAAAGAGAGGAAAACCTGTTTAGACTCAGTGAATACAACTTTAGCCACTTAGAACTTTGCCTATCTGTCTTATTTTGTAGTTTTGTAGTACTGTCCTCTCTCCTGATGCTGTTTTTGTCATCCTCATGACTTAAAAACTGAAGGTTTGCCCAGATTGATACTTATTCATCCTTTTACATTAGTTCATTTCTTGATTTGATATGGCACACAATTTTTTTTCATGTGTGGCAGGAGATGTAATACTCTGAAGCATGGAAAGATGCATGAGAAGTTAGTCTGTTTTAAACAAAACTACTGACCCTTACGGGATAAATTTGGCAGTAACCCTCACTGTGTTCTCAGTCCAAATACCTGAGGATATTCTCTATTCAACATGTTAAGATATCATACCAAGTTGGTAATAGATATATAGCTTTTGGGGGCTAGAAAGAACTTTTGATTTACCTAGTACGATTCTTCTGAACCTTAAATCTTTCCTATAACTCTACCAGTTAGTCATTCACAGTCTCTGTCTCTTTGGCAACAACAGGAACTATTTTAATAGCCACATATGTTCTGTTGAAAATTTACTTCTAGTTCTCTTCTTTTCCTCTTGATTATTAAAGACTTTTATCATCCCTCTTCATTCTTCCCTCTCCCAGATATTTGTTTATTTTCATGATTTAAACAATTGTAGTAGAGTGTGCTTGTCTCATATTTCTGTCTTCGAATTTTGGATCCAAAAGATTTTTACCATAAATTCTTCAGTATGCAGTAATAACGATGTGAAATTATAGATTGTTTTGCATAACATATAGCAAATATTTTTAGGTTAAGTACAGTAAACGAGCATTTTATCTTAAATGCATCATCCTTTATTGTAAATAATGGTTACTAATCCAGTACATTTTAATTTTCCTCCAATTTTTTAGGTAATTTCTTAAGAAAGATTCTAAAGTTTTATAGCCTGTAGAAATATGATGGGATTTTGGAATTAATCTAGTCTATTAATTCCCAACCTTTTTGAGTTTGAGGTTTTTCCTAATTTTGAAAACATGTCACTGATCCCCACCCCCACCCCCGTAATAGTGGTTGTAACTTTGGTTTAGAAAATACACACTGACTAAAAGCTACTTTGAATTCAAGAAGCACATAACAGCATCTGTTTAAATTTTGAAAAATAGCTACATGTGTGTTTGAGATATACATTATTTGGTGCACCTGTAGATTCACGGCTTCTGCATTAACTCCATTGGTTTGGGACCAAAGATCTAATCCAGTGCCTTTATATCATGTGTAAAGAATCATGAGGTTCAGAGATGAATGACTTGTATAGAGTCGTACAGCTTGTTTTTGTCAAAGCCAGGTGGAAAACCCTTGTCACTTGGGTTAGTACCTTTGTTACCATTGCCACTGATAATGTGAGAAAATGTTTTATTTTGTTAATTGCTTTTAAAATTATCTGAGAAATTTTCTTTTGAAATAATTGTGCTTTTTTTTTTTTTTTTGGAATTTTTGAATCAGAAAAAGGAGATGTGAAGTCAAAGACTGAAGCTTTGAAGAAAGTAATCATTATGATTCTGAATGGTGAAAAGCTTCCTGGACTTCTGATGACTATCATTCGCTTTGTGCTACCTCTTCAGGATCACACCATCAAAAAATTACTTCTGGTATTTTGGGAAATTGTTCCTAAAACAACTCCAGATGGGAGACTTTTACACGAAATGATCCTTGTATGTGATGCATATAGAAAGGTAAACCAAACCATTATTATTTCCAAATATTGCTTTGACTTTTAAATAATTGTAAAGTTGGTGGAATGGGCTTTGTTTTAATTTTTAAAATTAAATCTTGGGTAAGATGTAGGTTGTAGATATTTGGAACTGAAGTTGTAAAAAGTTACTGTGAAAAGTTTTATTGTTACTTTTTTCAGACACTTCCCATGCATTTTATATGTTATTAATAAAAAACAATGACACATAGAATATAAGACATTGATGTGATAAGTAAAACTTGCTTTAATCAACAGGAATGTGATGGAAATTGTGTAATAATCTAGGTCTTTTTCCTCAAACCTACTTTCTGACTTTTTTATTGGAAAATTTTGTATTTAAAAATTGTGGGTTTTTTGTAAAATGTTGGGACTCAACATTTCATATATAAAATTTTATATCAGGACCTTCAACATCCTAATGAATTTATTCGAGGATCTACTCTTCGTTTTCTTTGCAAATTGAAAGAGGCAGAATTACTGGAACCTTTAATGCCAGCTATCCGTGCTTGTTTGGAGCATCGACACAGCTATGTTAGAAGAAATGCTGTTTTGGCAATCTATACTATCTATAGGTAAATAAAGGTCTTCCTTTGGCTTAGTTCTGTGAGGACTGTTCAGTCTTTCAGACTGGAAGTTCCAAAGTGGTTCCTTGCAGATTGTATGTAGCTTGCAAATATGTTTTGATTAGCCTGAACATTTTTTCTTTATTATCATTAAGTTGTTAACGTTGAAAAGTTGAAAGATCTGGCAACACTGGGTCCTGGTTTCTGCATAATGACAATCTGCTGAAAGTGAATATGGCCCCCTTTAAACAGGTTGTGCACTTTCCAGTTTATGACACTACCTATCATTCTCAATTTTAGTACTCCAGCCCAATTAATTAATTTATTAACTTGCTTAGCCCATAGCTTTGAGATTTTGACCTTATTTTAGAATTCTCTTTTTGTGGAATGTAGGTCTTTTTACACTTAGAAGCCTTAAGGAGGGAACTTTTTTTAATAGGAAGGGTTGCAATTCTCAGCTGATTGCTGTCCTTAGAAAGCTGAAGATTTTGGACTTTAAAAGCCATTCTAAAAAGGCAGTTTTAAAGTTTGGACTTTAAAAGAATGAGTTAGATGAGGCTGGAATGCTTGGTTTTTACAGTCACTGGTGTCAATTTATTTAGAATTAGAATGTAATTTATATAAATATCTTTGTACTTTAATAGTTGATTGTTAAGTTATTTCACAGTTCTTTTACTGTTACATTAGATTTTGTTGTCTGTTAGGAAAAGTGGTATTCTGGTTAATAATGTAGAGTTCTTTGAAAGTTACCATACAGACTACACAAATTTCAGAATTTAAACTACAATATACACACAAAAATCATGACATAAGACAGTTGGAAATTTGAACACTTTCTATATGATGATAGTAAGGAATTGTTACAGTTTTTAAGATATGATAATGATATTAATATTAGTTTAAAAAAGAAAGAGTCCTTAATTTTAGAGAAGCATGCTGATATATTTACAGAAGAAGTGTTAATGTGGTGTGGAATTTGCTTAAGAATAATATGGAAGGAGAGGAAGTAATTAGAGATGTAGGTGAAACAAAAATGACTATGAATTAATCATTGTTAAAGCTAGGTGACCGTTTTTATTAAGCTGGTGTTCATTGTTTTGTATACTGCAAACAGTTTAAATTTTCAAAATAAGGAGTAAGTAAGTAAGTAAATAAATACAGTGCATAATTAATAAAATTCAAGGGACTTTTTTTCTCTAATAATTCTTAATGAAGGATCTTTCAGTACCTTGAGGTTGTCATTATGAGCATCAACATTATATCCCTAAAGTATATGAAAGAGAATTGTTAGAGCTATTCAGTTGATAGGTAGCATGTTGGATAAATCAGCTTTTTCTGTACTGACTTAGAAAACATATAATTTGATAACTTAATAGATGAAGATGTAAGCTTCTGATTCATACTCAAAATTTTCTAATTGATTTAAAGTTTTGAAAAGCAAAAAAATTGATGGTGTTATAAGGTTTGATAAAGGTTAATTTTGGTAGTGTCCAGAGAGTTACTAAAATAACAAAGTAGATTTTTATTAAATATGGATATTACCTGTTTTATTTCAAGAAATTTTGAACATCTTATACCTGATGCTCCTGAACTGATACATGATTTTCTGGTGAATGAGAAGGATGCAAGTTGCAAAAGAAATGCATTTATGATGCTTATTCATGCAGATCAGGTGAAGTACTTTTTAAAAAATACTTTTATGACTGTATTTAAATGAGAATTAAAGATATTTCAGAGGCCTAATCAAGTTTTCAGTCAATAATTTTGTTTATAGTACATGTGATTTGTGTATTTTGACTTTTTTAGATTTTTTAACTTAATTTATATAAAAATAGAATTAAAAAAAATTCCTTCTGTGGAATATTGCTTAAGTATATACTCTTTTTTTTTAAAGTAAACATCAGAGAAGCATTTAATAGCAGCCACTTTACAGTTCTTCCAGACTGAAATTATTATGGCCATGTGCTGTGGCACTCTGCTTTGGGGCTTTATTTTTCCTTCTTTTAGTATAGATCTAAAATTGTTTAACGGAGAAAAATAGCTTTTTGTAGGGTCTGTCCTGAGCCATAGCTTCAAAAGAGGGTGGACTTCAATGTAGATATGTCTTTATTAGGCTTTTCAAACTTCATAAGTAAATGTCAGCTGTACATCCAGCTCCGCTGGTGATTAAAGTTTATTCTTCTGCTGGTTAGCAGTGACTCTGCATACCTTGGTGGCATCTAATCTCGGAATTTGTACCATCCAGTATTTATTATCAAAATATGCATGAAGACTGGAAAGTATGGAATCTATCCATTCCTCTGAAATCTAGATGCTATCATTTTATTTTTGTAAACAAGATTATAAGAAAGCTGCTTATTTGGGCCACAATGTTTGTCGTTCTCTAGAGTTGGTTTTATTGACCTGTGTTATTGCTGTTATACTGTTTACCTGCATGAAGGGACATAATCAGAAATAGTTCAATAAAATTTGTTGATACTTTTACTGTAGATCTGTTGTTGAGGCCATAGTTCTCTATATCACAGTGTTCAGTGTGTGAGAATCAATGAGATTTTTCTTTTGGGTCTCAGAAATAGAAGTAACTGTGCTCATAAGCAGTTGGTTTGTTTTGATTGTGTGGATACCCTGAATCATGTAATACATAATGTCTTTCTACTTGGTTTAGCTGCTAGAAAATTCAGACCCTAGACTTGTGGCCCATTTCTAGAAAATATATTTGACTTTTACATTATGTGTTAACCTTCATTTTTTTCCTTCAATTAATTTTCCTTTGCCCTCATTTCTTCATTTGTTTTAGATTTAGTTGTATATATTTTTTAAAGTTCATTAAGTCCTTTTATTGAATGAGGTTGAGTTTGATAAATATATTGTTATTTTTTCAGGATCGAGCTTTGGATTACCTAAGTACTTGTATTGATCAAGTTCAGACATTTGGAGACATTCTTCAGTTGGTTATTGTTGAACTAATTTATAAGGTAAGACTAATCCTTAATGGGCAAAATTAAGAGTTTGAGATAAGGTTAAGTAGTCTCTGGGATGCTGCTTAATTGCTAGGATAATATGTTTTAACAGTAGAAATATTTTATATCATGGCCTATTAAAGTCTCCCCCACTCCCTTTGTTTTATCATATTTTCCAAATACTTCCATTCTTTCTAAACCTCCATAGAGAATTCTATGAAAACTCATGGTTTGACCCAATACAGCTGCGAAGAAATTGTTGTGTACTGCTAAGTCACTGAATAGATTATGAATTAGGCTTTGAAATAAAAGTCAAGATCTTTTCTTGAATACACACCAGACTACTTTTTTTTTTTTGGCTGCACCAGGTCTTAGTTGCAGCATGTGGGATCTTTAGTTGCGGCACATGGACTTCTTAGTTGCAGCATGGGGACTCTCTTAGTTGCGGCATGTGGACTCTTAGTTGTGGCATGGGGACTTCTTGGTTGCTGCATGCGGACTCTTAGTTGCAGCATGTGAACTCTTAGTTGAGGCATGCATGTGGGATCTAGTTCCCCGACCAGGGATCGAACCTGGGCCCCCTGCTCTGGGAACGCGGAGTCTTACCCACTGGACCACCAGGGCAGTCCCCACACAAGACTACTTTGGAAATCTAAAAACAAACCAAAAAAAAGTCTTAAGTATTTTTTTGTTCCTGTTTGTAAAAGAGAATAGAAAGACTTTGAATACGTTCATATGACATTGTAAGCCATTGACTCACAGAAAGTTTAAAACTAGATTAGAGATTTGGATTTTAAAATGAAGTACTTTATTGGCAACATTTTAATTTGATACATCCTTCGAAAGAATTGATTGCATCTTAACGTTCTGAGAAAATAAAAGATGCAGTAACATCCAGTTTTGCTATTGATACCATTGGAGGCCAACAAAAATATTTGTTAGGAATGACTTTTATTGAATAGGATGGCATGGACAGAATACCCCTAGCAGACACTCTCACTCATTACAGCCTCTTTGCTTCTGCAGGAAAGAGGCCCCTTTCAACACAGGGTACCCAGTAATTTGGAACTGGCATTTAAGATGAAACCAGAACTATAAATATATAAATATAATATGTGTAATATATATAAATATAATTCATGTGTATGGTTTAGGGATGCCACTGAGAATCTCAAAAATAGGGATTCTCTGCTATCCAGTGACTTCTTTGTCTGGTAGGGTCCAGGTTATAGTAAGAGGGAAGAAGTTTTGAGTCATGTTGGAGTAATGGAGATGTGACTATACATTTTACGAAAATCTAACATAAATACTGACTTCAAAAGAGAAAAAGTAAGGAATATTTGCTTCACAGGTAAAGGTATTGAGATGCATTTAGAATGGGATAGAAAATTATAGTTGTCTTCCCAACATTGAATATGGCCCCAAATAATAAGTAGCAGTACTTGAAAAAGAGGTTATCTTTCTTGCTTTATTTAAGAATTGGTATTTTTCTTTTATCAGCTGTTGAGATTTATATAATCCATCATGTTTCCCTTTTTGACTTGACATCCAGAATAAAAATGTAGGACCAAATTTAATACCTATTACAGTACCCATATTAGTGTACTTAGTTAATGTGTTGTCCTTCCTTTGTTACTTTACATTTTCTCTTTCTATTTCACTTGTGTATAGTACGCATATCTTTAATTATGAGCCATCTAAAAATCTTTATAGAAAGAGTGGAAATATAAAGTATTATTGAATGAATAAATGGATTGAGTAGCTGTAACAATTATTTGAAGTAAAACCTATTTCTTTCTGAAATTACCACTGTTGTGTCACAGCGTCTCATCCGACATTGGCCGACATCTTCAGGTGTCCTTATAAGACTATTCTTAGCTTTCAGATTAAGAAAACTAGCATCCCGTAAGCTGATATTTATTTAAAAAATCTATTTGAAAGCGAGTGTTCCTGCAGTCAATTGAAACCTAAATGTTTTCTTCTCCAGGTCTGTCATGCTAATCCATCAGAAAGGGCTCGTTTCATTCGCTGCATCTATAACTTACTACAGTCATCTAGCCCTGCTGTAAAGTATGAAGCCGCTGGAACATTAGTGACACTCTCTAGTGCACCTACTGCAATCAAGGTACTGCTTTTTTTGGGGGGGAGGGGGGTTGCCAAATAGATGATAGATACGCTATCTTATCACTTATGATTTAGTGACATTGCAGTTTACTGTGTGGTTACACGGCATTACATGGCATAGAAATAACTACAAATATTAAAAAATTATTTGATTTCTTACGTAGTCTGACCTTCCTTCTTTTCCTTCTGCTTTCATACGTATATAGAGAGAGAGCAAGAGAAACAGAGAGAGAATAGCAGTATTTCTAGTTTCTGGAGAATGATACTGGTATTTTAAGATCTCCACCCATAATTTAATTACATTAAAAACTAGATCTAGGAAAATGGATACTGGATCCTAAAGGATGGACCCTAAAAAAGTTCCAGTGAATATTTTCAGTAATGAAATATTTCTCTTTTTTAGTTTACTCTATCAAGACTATGTGAAGAACCCCTACTATATTCATAGAATGAACTGTTCTGGAAAGCCAGATTGTATAAATAGGAGAATTTACTGCTTTCGCCACCAATACTTAAAAAATTCTTTTCACTTTTTATTTTGAAATAATTTTAGACTTAGAGAAAAGTTGCAAAACTAGGACAAAGTTCCCATTACCCTTCACCCAGCTTCCCATAATGTTCATGTCTTGCATAACAATTGTATAGTTGTCAAAACTAAGAAATTACCATTGGAACAATATTGTTAGCTAAACTATAGACTTTATTCAGATTTCACCAGTTTCTCCACTAAAGATCATTTTCTGTCCCAGGATCCAGTTTAGGATCCCATGTAACATCTAGTTGTCATGTGTTAGCGTCCTCCAGTCTGTGACAGTTCCTCAGCCCTTCCCTGTTTTTCATGACATTGACACTTTTGAAGAATACTGGGTCAGTTTGTTTGTAAAATATCCCTTAATTTTGGTTTGTCTGGTGTTTTTTCCTAATCAGATTAAGGTTATGCATTTGGGTGGTGGTGGGGGGAATACCACAGAAGTGATGCACCATTCTCAGTGTATCATATCTAGGAGTATATGATGCTGATACACTGTCTTACTGGTGATGTTAACCTTGATCATTTGGTTAAGGTGGTGTCTGCCAGATTTCTCCACTGTTGAGTTATGATTTTTCCTTTTGTAATCAATCAGTATCTTGAGAAGATACTTTGAAACTGTACAAATATCCTATTTCTCTTCTGACTTACACCAACTAATTTTAGCACCTATCAGTGAATCTTTTCTACAGCAGTTACTACTATGATATTCTAATGGTGATTTTCTGTTACCCTTATTCTACATGTATTATTTGGAGTTCTTCCGCAAGGAGGAGCTGTCCCTTCTCCTTCATCCTTTCTTCCCTCCCTCCCTCTCTCCTTTCCTTCTTTCTTTCTTTATATCAATATGGGTATTTTATTCTGTGGATTATAATCCAATATTATTATTTATTTCATTGATCAAATTGTTCTAGCTTTGGTCATTGGGAGCTCTTTCAGGTTTGCTCCTTTGTCCTTTGCTTTTAATGACTCAGGGCCATCTTTATATTCTTGATTTTTCTGTACTGTAATGCAGGTGTGTTAGAGTTTGCACCTAAACTAAAAGATGCTCGATAGCTAAACTATTTGGGATTCTCTGTCAGCTTTTTTCTGCCTTGTTCCTTAGGTTCAGCCCTTAATTTTTGCCTGTTAACAAGTGTTTCTGCCTGTAACAGCCCCTTTTCATCCTTTTAATTTGTGATGCTTCTAATTTTTTGTAACCTTGAAAAAATAGTGAAATTCGTTAGAACTTGGGAAATAGACGGGCACATTCCTCTGGGAAAAATGCATAAACTTTTAGTGCAGGAGTGGTAAATGTATTTTGGTTTCTTGGAGACTTTGTTTCTTGTTTTCAGATTCTGTGTTTAAGGTAGGTGAATGTGTTCTTAAAATATATTTCTTTTTTCATATAGGCTGCTGCTCAGTGTTACATTGATTTAATTATTAAGGAGAGTGACAACAATGTAAAGCTCATAGTTCTGGATCGATTGATAGAATTGAAAGAACATCCTGCTCATGAACGAGTACTACAGGTAAGTATTTTCTAAAAGAGAGAAATCCTCAATAAAATCTTTTTTCAAATTGAGATAATTCCTAAGACTTACTGTCTTGGTTAGCTTAAATGCTTGGAGATTGGGCAGTTTAAATTTTGGTCAACTAAGGTGTAGCTCTTGAAGCACCATAGCCTTTTGGGGTATTGTCTTTGTTATAAAGAAACATTTCGAACATGAATTAATATGTTACCTTTTGTCTTTTCTATTTGTACTGCACTTGGTGTTCTTAGCAGTAGAGATATATTTGTTTTAATTTTAATATAATTTACATTTCTTGGAAAATAATTATACCAACTGACAATAAAAGATGATTAGATTCTAGAAAATTATAAGCATACCTATTTAATCTGTGAGAATGATTGTTATAAAAATAAAGCCCCATGGTACAAATAGAGCTAAATTCAATGCTGATCCTGGATCAGAATAACAACAAAAAATTTGCTATAAAGGACATTATTGGGACAGTTGGAGAAATGTGAATATAGACTCTATTAGTTAATAGTATTGTTATCAATGTTAAGTTCTCTGAATTTGAGAATTTTACGGTGGTTATATAAGAAATTTTTCTTATTCTTGAGTATACACTAAAACATTTAGGAGTAGAGAGAGTATGACAAAGCAAATGTAACAAGATATTAACAACTGGCAGATGTAAGTGAAGGTTATACAGTTCATTCATTCTTAAAATTTATAGAACATTTTTATCAGAGAAATTTTTAAAAATAGAAAGTTTTAAAGAAGTAAAATATTTTTGCTATATTTAAAAATACTTACTTGCTATAGATTTTTAATTATGCTCCTTTAAAATATTACAGTTTCCTGCAGAGCCAAAATAACATTATCACACTTAACAAAATTGTTAATAATTTCTTAATATTATCCAGTTTTCCCAGATGTCCCTAAAACGCCCTTTAGTTTGGTTTTTCCAGTTCATGACCAAACATCACATCTGGTTGTGATGTATGTGGTTGTGATGTATGGTTCCTTAAGTCTCTTAATTTGAGCAGTATCATTTTTTCATGACACTGACTTGTTCAAGAGACCAGACCAAATGTCTGGTCTTCTGGATGTGTCTGGTTACTTTCTTTGTGTCATTTAGCTTGTTCCTCTGACTTTTGTATTTCCTATAAACTGTAAGTTTGAGCTAAAGCTTGATAGAGTCACGAGTAAACATTTTCAGTGTGAATGCATCATATGTGATATTATATACTTCATATTGCCTTATATCAGGCGACTCAAATTATCTGGTTTTTCCACCAGTAATGATTTTATTATAGATCAAAGAATTAAGATTATGAGGGACAGAATCCTTTATTCTACAGTTAGGATTTTCTTCTTGTGACTAGAAATACTGGTGTTAATTCTGGATTTTTTTGTTCTTTTTCAGGATCTGGTTATGGACATCCTAAGAGTACTGAGCACACCAGACTTAGAAGTACGCAAGAAAACTCTGCAGTTAGCACTGGATCTTGTCTCCTCTAGGAATGTCGAAGAGGTAAAACAAAACTTTGACAGCACTTTATAAGCTGTCAAGCCAAACATGATGTCATTCTCACTTATTTTTACTTTGTTCTATAGCTGGTTATTGTCCTTAAGAAGGAAGTGATTAAAACAAATAATGTGTCAGAGCATGAAGATACTGACAAATACAGACAACTCCTTGTGAGAACATTGCATTCCTGTTCCGTCCGATTTCCAGATATGGCTGCAAATGTTATTCCTGTGGTATGTAATTCCAGTGGTCTTAATTTTGAAATTCTCTAAAAATAAAAATTAAGAAATTCTAGTTATTTAACAGTTAAACTCTGGAAATCTCAACTGTCTGTAATCAATAATCTCATGGTCAGAAGGGATCTTTATGTTTACTATTAAGCTCAAAAGGATAAGGACTCTGACTTCTTTCTCTTACATCTTCACCAAAAAAATAAACAAACAAAAAAATAGTGACAAAAATACTTCCACATATTATTGCAATTAATGTTTGTTACAGTTCCCTAAAGTAAAATTATTCTGTGTGTATAGATCATTCAGTGGGATTTTACCTCTTAAAGTTGAAGGATTTAATTAGAGGAAAAATTAACATACCCAGAATATTTTGTTTTCTGTCATTGTCAGATAAATGAGGTATGTTATTGTAATTTGAAATTTTGACTTTGAGCTCTGAATTTTCTCTAAAATGATTTTACTTTTAGTTACAACTTAGATGTGTCCAGTTAATTTATTTTGAATTGTGGATTTCCAGCTTCAGTTTTGTCATGTGTTTTGTAATAAACTGAAAAGCCATCATGACTTTGTTTACATAATGGTGCTTGTCTCTCAACTTACATTTTGTTGTGTATTTGAAAAGTATTATTTATATTCTTTGTAAACTTGTTTAATTTACTTATTAAACCTTAGATAATTTTCTTTCTGAAAATATGTAATCGTTATCCATTTTTTTCTTTTAGTTAATGGAATTTCTCAGTGACAGTAATGAAGCAGCAGCTGCTGATGTCTTGGAGTTTGTTCGTGAAGCCATTCAGCGCTTTGATAACCTGAGAATGCTTATTGTTGAGAAGATGCTTGAAGTCTTTCATGCTATCAAATCTGTCAAGTAGGTTTAAAATCTGTTTAAATGTAAAGTCAAATAAGCATTTTACCAATTTCTATTTTTAAGGGTCAGTTGATAGACAGTATAGGGGAGGAGAGGTATCTCAACACAGTCAAGACAAAATAAGACAAAATAAATGTCAGAAACATGTCACCCCTACTCTCACCCTTAGTTAACCCATAATCTATGGGCAAAATAAAATTTTTGGTACATGTGATTTAGGTAGATTTCTCTATTCTCATTTCCTCTAAAACATTGTAAATCCTAAAGTGACTAAGGAACGTATTTTTAAAAGGTATCATTTTGGGGATACCATTATTATTTATATCCCCCCTTTAGCATTTACTGAAGTGAAGGATTGAGAATACAACCTAAATCTGAGTTGTTTCCTTTCAGATAGATAGCCTTTGCTAATGAGAAAGGACGTTGCATCCAAGTTTTGCTTCATGTAAATCATCTGATAGACTGTAGTAGACTTGCATTATATCTGCCTGTATAGAAAAGAAGGGACTACAACATTGGTTTTATGATATGAAAATGTATTGATATTTATAGAAGTGAGAAAGATGTGCTTCCTTTCTGGAAAAAAAAAAAAAACATATCAAAGTTTAGCTTTTGGCAGCCCTAATCTCTTAGAGCTTCAGTTTCTAGAATTTTTTTGAATAAATTTAATGAAAATCTTAGGGAAAAGGTGACTGAAGACTTTATTCAGTTTAACATTTTTTAATTAGAAAATTGTTGCTTTCTTTATGTTTTTGGTCTTTTTGTTGTGATCCTCTGCATTCCTTCCTTTTTCATTGTTCTTTTCAGCATCCTGCCTCTTCAGTGAATTACTTTTTATATTAAAATAATACATTTTTTGTAGTGGTAAGTTATAAAATCAAATTTACTTTAGATTTGGTCCTAAATGGAAGATAACACCTTTCTGGGAAACATTTTGGTATTTTATTTTTACTACTGGGTTTACCAGTTGTAGAATGTTCCTAAAAATGATGGATAAGACACTTAACTTTCCTTTTAATCCTTGTGATTTCAAGAGAGAATCAAAGAAACTTAGTGTCTTTGTTATATTCTTTCTTAAGATTTCATCCATAGTCCCTCACAACTGCAGAATATTGTTTTCTTGCTTAAGCTTAAATTCACAAAGAAAGATCACTGCTTCAAGACTTGTTGGCAGAATCAGTGTTTCAGAACTTGTATTCTTGCTATAGGATTTACCGAGGAGCATTATGGATCCTGGGAGAATACTGTAGTACCAAGGAAGACATTCAGAGTGTGATGACTGAGGTCCGCAGGTCCCTTGGGGAGGTATGTTTTACTTTTAGTAAATGCTACTTTATATGGTGATTTTTACTTTGGTAAACTGACTTTTATGTGGTGATTTGCTTTTGTGTTTTTATTTAGTAGTGCTTGGGCTGAAGAACACTGAAAAAATTTTAATTACACAGATAATTAAACCTTTGGGCAATGGGAAATTAGGAGAGTTGCCCTCCCCTGCATTGAGCCATAACACCTGTTCTTTTGTCTGTATTATTTACCCTTCTGGGTAAGATTTTATTTGAACAAAAAGTTCTGTGTTTTAAAAAAAGAAAAAGACTTGTAAAACTCTGCTTAATCCTCTGTGTTATGAAAAAAGAATGCATATATTATAAGAACAGGGCTGACTTTAGAATATGTATTTATGTACTAAAACTGGCAGTATTTCCTCATCCAAACAACCATATGGTAGAATAGAAAGAACAGTGCTTGTTAGGAGCCTGGATTCCAGTCTTTCTTCTGCCAGTAATTAGCTCTGGGACTTTGGATATAAGTCCCTTAACCTGACTGGACATCAGGTTTTTCATCTATATAATAAAGGAGTCGATAGATAATGATTGAAGACTCTTAGAGCTGTTAAGTTAGATGATAGAGTGGTGTTGAGAAATAAATACATAGTATCCATTTGGTTTAAAAGAGGAAGTTGGTGAAGTTATTATGTACAAATAAGTTAGATTTATTTCATTTTATGGAGGGATGGGTGCTGGTTTTGGTTAGTATTTCAAGGGAAGGGATGGAGAAGAAAAATAAGGCTTAGTGAGTATCCCCTTTGTCTTAGTCAGTGTCCTGAGCATTTTCCTATTAAGTAACTTGTGTGGAAAGAATTAAGATTTCCATTTAACAGATTAGGAAACTGAGGCTCAAAGTGGTTTAACTAATTCGCCCAGAACCATACAACTAAAAGTGGCATCCAACTCCAATGCCCCTGTTCTCACTACATTATCCTGGGAAGGAGTGAAAATTGAAAGCAGAGTCCCAAGTTCCAAAAATCCCATTGTGGGAATAGTTCTGTAGAGAACTATAGAAATGATTGAATATTTAAATATGTTTTGCTTGCTACTGATATTATTGCTAAATTGATGTTTCCAATTGATTTTTAGATCCCAATTGTAGAGTCAGAAATTAAAAAAGAAGCTGGTGAATTAAAACCTGAAGAAGAAATAACTGTGGGGCCAGTTCAGAAGTTGGTAACTGAAATGGGCACCTATGCAACACAGAGTGCCCTTAGCAGTTCCAGACCCACAAAGAAAGAGGAAGAAAGGTAATTTGCGGCACCTGTGCCCTGCCAGCTACACCTCTATGATTACTCCTGTGTCTAAAACACTCAAAGGATTTCTTATTATTGATAGTTTACTCTTTTGACCCAAATGGAAATTTTTGCCATATAAGATACTTGAAAGGAGAACGATGTTTTAAGTTCTTTCTCCCAGAAATTGTGTTAATAGTTTTAATCCTCTGCTCCTTATAACTGTTCTCATTGAAATAACTGTGTTCTGTTTAAACTAAAATTATTTTACTTATGTAGAAAATGCTAAGTGAAGGTAACTGATGATATTTGAGTTTTGTTGCCTTTGGAAAACACATTTTGAAGATTTTCCACTTCTGATGGATGGAATAAAATTTTGATGTTTTCCTCCTTATTTTGTTCTCAATTTTATAGTGAAGTTGATGAAAATTTGCCTAAAATTTTAATGGTTACTATGTACTAGGCATTGGGCTAAATAGTTTGTCTCATATAGTCTTTGACAGTATCCTGTTGATTAACCACATTTTATAGAGGAATTTGAGGCTTAGAGAGGTTTGCAACTTACCCAGAGGGACACAATAAATAATAGATAAGCTGGGGTTTGAATGTAGCTCATTGGTTTCAGTATATGCACCTTTAACCATTTTCTCTTTCCCTATTCATTTAGCTTTTTTATCATTTGAAGATAAGTGTTAAAGCCATGTGTTTTTTTCTTTTTCCTTTTTTGTTCTGAGAGCTAAAGAGGGAACCATAATTGAGATCCCTGTCACTGAAGGGTGGCACTGAGAACATTCAGTAGGCTTCCTTGAGTCGTTTATACACAAGCTGCCTGCGGCTGAGAATTTGGTGGCTTTCACTTTTCTTGATTGCTTTGCAGACCTCCCCTGCGAGGATTCCTTCTGGATGGAGATTTCTTTGTGGCTGCCTCGCTTGCCACAACTCTGACCAAGGTTGCCTTGCGCTATGTAGCTTTGGTTCAAGAGAAGAAAAAGCAAAATGTAAGTTCATTTATCCTACATTTACCCAAGAAATGAATCTTGAGAGCTTATGCTCTAGTTGGGGAAATGGACAAAGTGATATAGCATAACATATATATAACCTAATGATTGTAAAATTGACAAAGTAGTGTAATAACAGTAGCGCGTGATTAGTCCAGTGGAAGTGATACAAGGGTTTATGAGGTTATTTCTGCTTGCTGGGATTAGTCAGGGCCCAGTGAAGGAAATGTCTCTCCCTCCAGCATCTTCATCCTGTCAGTTACTGTCTGTTTTATCCTAGAAGTGCCTCTTAAATGTATTCCCGTTTCTACAGTTCATACCTTCGTCGTAGCGTCTGACCATTCTGACTGTATACTAATTTACAATAATGTACTTTCATTCCACCCAACCTCTACTATCATCCTTTGTGTTATTGTCCTATATTTTATTTCTACATGTCGTGTTATCCACCCTATGATATATTGTTATTATTTTTGCTGTAAATAGTCAGTTATCTTTTTAGCATATATGCACCATTTCTTTCCCATTTCTTATTTATCTAGTGTCCAGACTCAGGTAAGGAAGCGGGGGGACATACTTAGCAAGTTGTAAGAAGTTGAGAGTTGGGAACAGGACAAAGTTCACGTACCTTCCTGGGTGGGTTTTTGGTTTTGTTTTTTCATATTTTTCTTCATGGTAAAATGTACATAACATAAAATTTACCAGTTTAACTATATTTAAATGTACAGTTCAGTGTCATTAAGTACATTCAAATTGTTGTGCAGCCATTATCACTATCCCTCTCCAGAACTTTTTCATCATCCCAAACTGAAACTACCCAGCAAACAGTAACTCCCTATACTCCCTCCCCTAGCCCCTGGCAACCACCATTCTACTTTTCTCCCTCTATAAATTTGCCTATTCTACATACCTAATATAAATGGAATCATACAATATTTGTCCTTCTGTGACAGGCTTATTTCATTTAGCATGTCTTCAGGGTTCATTTGTATGGAAGCATTGTCAGAATTTCTTTCCTTTTTAAAGCTGTATAATCTGCTGTTTCTGTATATCCATTCATCCATTATAAATAGTCAATTTTCTTCCAAGTATTTTATTTAATGAGAAAAAAGTTATATTTGCCCACATATTTACCACTTATGGTGCTTTTCATTCCTTTGTATAAATGCAGATTTCTATCTGATATTTTCTTTCTGCCTAAAGAACTTGATTATTTTTATAATGCAGGTCTGATGCTGATGAATTCTCTCAGCTTACATTTGCCTGAAAAAAATCTTTACTTTGCTTTCATTTAAAAAAAAAAAAATCTCTGTGGTAGAATTGTGAACGTTTTTATTTTATTTTTGTTCATATCTTTTTTCACATTGCTAAAATAAGGAGTGATGTAATAAAAACCAATGAGAAAAAAAGTCACTCATGGTTAAAGCACTGAAGTACAAATCTTGTTAATATTGTGGTGGAGATAGATAGAAACATCAAAAGATGGAATTACATTACCAGATATAGTAACAAAAATCTTTCCTTCCTCAGAAAGAGTTTATTATGGCTTTTAATAATGATCACTTTTTCCCCTAGTAGTGATCATTTTGTGTTTTACAATACTGCCATTTCACTTAACTTTATAACATTTTCCCATGTTATTCTAAACCCTTCCTAATCATAATAATATTTAATAGCTGCATAATATTCCATTAGATTCTTTCATTTACTCAAACCTCCATATAATTAGACATTTTATTTTTAGATTAGGGACTTTCAAAGGATTTTTAAAAGAATTTCCATCATATAGATTTCTTATAAATCCATAAATGAGATTTAGAGGGTCAGGTAAATTACAAGGTGTATTATCTCTTTTTTATTGACTAATTTTATTTATGGGCAGTAATTTACTTTGTAACTCTCTGTGGGCCATTATTTATTTATTCAGGTCTTGTCTGTTCTTTAAATTATGCTTTTTAAAAATCTCCAGCATTTTGTGTCTCAGTTCTGCAAGTTGGGAGACCATTTGCTGATACCTGCTTTAGAGAACCGGGTTTCTGGTAACATACCTGGTTCAGCAAGTTTGTGACCTTTGGTACAACGCAGAAGGAAGTTTGGTTGTTTATCACCATACTGGCTCTCCTTCATTTATGCCTTTTCTGACACTCTTCATTTTTTCATGTAGATCTGACTTTCTCTCTGGTATCATATACCTTTTGCCTAAAGAAATTGCTTTAACTTTTCTTGTAGTGCAGGTCTGTTGGCAGTTAATTCTTTTGGTTTTTGTTTGTCTGAAAAAGTCCTTCTCCTTCATTATTGAAAGATATCTTTGCAGATATAGCATTCTAGGTTGACAGTTTTTTTCTTTTAGTACTGTAAAGATGTTGCTTCATTGTCTTCTGGCTTTCGGTACTATCAAGATGTAGCTCCTGTGCCTCTGTGTGTAATGTGTCCCGTTTTCTTCTGGCTGGTTTTGGATTTTCTCCTTATCACTATAATTTCAAGTTTCAGTAATTTGATTAGGATATGCTTTGGTGTGGTTTTCTTGTTTGCTTTTGGTTCATTGAGCGTCTTGGATATGTGGTTTTGTAGTTTTCATCAAATTCGGGAATTTTTTGGCCGTTATTTCTTTAGCTACTTTTTTCTGTCCCCCTCCTCTTTCCCCTCCTTCTGGAGACAATATCTAGGCTCAAAGGATTATCACACTTACTCTTCTGAGGTTCTTTCCCAGGCTTCTGGTAGTTTTTTCACGTATGTATGCTGATCAATACTTAGCCAAAGACATTTTGACAAAGACATAAAGCATGTGTCAGGATAATGCTACATGAGACTAAAAAAGTAAGTCGAATTCACTGGTGGAAGACCTTGAATAGCAGGCTGAGTGACATGGACTTCAACATGAAGGCTGTAGGAAATCATTGAAGGTATTTGCATGTGGAGTGAAATGATTGGTGGCCAATAAAGATTAAGATAGTAGGTAATCACACTTAGCATCACCAGTAACAGGACAACCTGACATTATGTGCCTCCTAGTGCAATACAATAAGATATGCAAAACATCATCCATCTTGTACTCTAACTAAAAGTGGAGAACGTTCTGTAGAACAGCTAGCCTGGGTTCTTTAAAAGAAATCGTTGTGATGGAAAACAACACAGAAAACCAGGGGACTGGTCTAGGTTAAAAGGGGCTAAAGAGAATAATAGTCAAATAAAATGCATGAAACTGATCCTGGATTTAAAAAAAAAAATTTTTGTGACAAATAGGAAGATTTAGTTCAATTTGGAGTGTAGTAGATATATTTTGGAACTGTTACATTTCTTAAGTGAGATGATATTGTGATTATAAAGGAAACTGTCCTGATTCTTAAGAGATGTATGCTAAAGCATTTATGAGGTAAAGATTCTTACTTTCATACGTTAAGCCAAAAAAATAAGTGTACCTATATAGGTAGAGTAAGAAAGCAATTATAGCAGAATATTAACAATCCATGAAAAGTGTATCATTCTTTTAACTTTACGTAGTTGGAAAGATAAAAGATAGCATTGGCCTGTGAGGGGTTAGAGTAAGAGAAAATAGTTTAAAAACCACTTCTGTCTATCAATTAAGGGTTAATGAAGGTTTTCGAGGGTGGCAGTTAGAATAGAAAGGAAGGAAAAGGGTGCAAAAAAACAGGGAGATAAAATCTAAAATATTTGAAATCTTATTCAGGTGAAGTGAAAATTAGGTTTATTTCTTGGATTGTGAGTTATAATAAAGTGACACTATTGCATTTGGAGAAGCCTGACAATAAATAAGCCATTTCTCTCCTTATCTAGTCTTTTGTTGCTGAGGCAATGTTGCTCATGGCCACTATCCTGCATTTGGGAAAATCCTCTCTTCCTAAGAAGCCAATTACAGATGATGATGTAGATCGAATTTCCCTGTGCCTCAAGGTTTTATCTGAATGTTCACCTTTAATGAATGACATTTTCAATAAGGAATGCAGACAGTCCCTTTCTCACATGTTATCTGCTAAACTTGAAGAAGAGAAATTATCCCAAAAGGTAAGGTATATATGATAAAGCCATAACAGTGCTTTTTGGTTTTATTGTTGTTGCTGTTGATTTTTCAGTCCTCACGTGTGAGGGCTTGTCCCTATTGAAGGCCTACAAAAAGCTATCTTTTTTTCCATATTAAAGAAAGTTGGTATATTGTATTTTCAACACAGAAAGAATCTGAAAAGAGGAATGTGACAGTACAGCCTGATGACCCCATTTCCTTCGTGCAACTAACTGCTAAGAATGAAATGAACTGCAAGGAAGATCAGTTTCAGCTGAGTTTGCTGGCAGCAATGGGTAACACACAGAGGAAAGAGGCAGCAGATCCCCTAGCATCTAAACTTAACAAGGTAACAAAATGTCAAATACACTGGTGAGTTATTTAACTTGGCTACTTAAGAAAGTAGTAATCAGGAAGTTGTTGGTCTTGCTGTTTTTTTAAAGGAAAAATAACTAGTACAGCATCAGTTTTTGTCAAGTTACTCTGATTGATAGGTTCATTAAACATGAATTGAAACTCGGTGGAACCTGATACTTTACTATATGATGGTACTGTAAGTCCCAGAGATGATTTTTAACTTGTTCCAGTTGTGTGTCAAATTACCATAAACTGAAACAAAGCACTGAGGGATCCTTAGTGGTTGACTAAAGCTTTTAAAAGGTAGGGCACTAGCCTCTTCCCCCACACCCTGCCCTCAAGTTTCTCCTGTCCCCTGCTACTTTAAACAGGACAGTTACACTTTTATAGTCTTAATATATTGAGTTCCGAATAGGATTTCATTAGGAAAATTGTCCTAGTCTCTCTCTACTCAGATATTAAATTTACAAATCTGGTTTAATCCTTCCTCCATTAGATGAGTAACAGTCTCAAATTGGTTTTGTTGCCCAAGATAAGATCAGTGGCAGAATAGGAACTACTGAAACACTTTTCTCCCTTGGAATTGGGAATTGATATTGACAATATTACAGTTATAAAATTTTTCAATTTATTTTTTAAATTGTGGTAAAGTTTACATGACATCAAGTGTACCCTCTTAACTATATTTAAGTGTACAGTTCAGTGGCATTAAGTATATTCACATTACTGTGCAACCATCACCACCGTCTATATCCCCTGAACTTTTTTCATCTTACAAAGCTGAAACTCTATACCCATTAAACAATAATTCCCCATTCCCTTCTTCCCTCAGCCCTTGGCAACCACATTCTACTTTTTATCCTAATGAATTTGACTATTCTAGGTACCTTATGTGGAATCATACAGTATTATCCTTTTGTGACTGGTTTAGTTCACTTAGCCTAATGTCTTCAAGGTTCATCCATTTTGTAGCATGTGTCAGAATTTCTTTCCCTTTTAAGGCTGGGTAATACTTCTCTGTGAATATATACCACGTTTTGTTTATCCATTCTCTGTTGATGGACACTTGGGTTGCTTCCACCTTTGGCTGTTGTGAATAATTCTGCCATGAATGTGGACGTTCAAATATCTCTTCGAGGTTCTGCTTTCATTTCTTTTGGGTTAAACCCAGAAGTGGTATTGCTGGATCATAGTGATTCTGCTTTAATTTTTTGAGGACCACTATACTGTTTTACATAGCAGCTGCTCTGTTTTACATTCCAACCTTCAATGCAGAAGGATTCTGATTTCTCCATATCCTTGCCAACACTTACTTTTTATTTCTTTTGTAGTAACCATCCTAGTGGATGTGAAGTGATATCTTGTTGTGGTTTTGATTTGCATTTCCCTAATGATTAGTGATGTTGGGCATCTTTTTGTGTGCTTATTGGTCATTTATATATCTTTGGAGAAATGTCTATTCAAGTCCTTTGTATATTTTTTAATCTGGCTGGTTGTTTTCTTTGTGTTGAGTTGTAAGATTTCTTTATATATTCTGGATACAAGTCCCTTATCAGATGTATGATTTGCAGATATTTTCTCCCATTCTGTGGGTTGTCTTTTCACTCTACTAATAGTGTCCTTTGATGTACAAAAGTTTGTAATTTTGATGTAGTACAATTTACCCATTTTTTTCTTTTGTTGCTTATGTCTTTGGTGACAATATTACATTTTTAAAGTGTTATATATACCCTGGATGTTTTTAAAAAAATTTTTTTTTGGTGGGGGAACATCTAAAAATTTATCTTTGTGGAATTACAAGTGTTTCTTGCTTGTAATTATTTTTCCTGAGTTTGGGTAACAGCTAGTGAGTTTAGGTGCTTAGGGATTTAACTGAAAATGTATGCAAATCTATTCAGTTCCTAAGTTGGGATAATGTTTAATGTATTTGCTGAACATATTTAACATCTTTCTACTACTGAGCTGTAAAGTGTAGGACCTGTTATTTTTAATGTCTAAGTTTCAGTTACCATGTCTACATTACAAAACAATTTTATTATACATTTCAAATGACTGGTCTAATCTAAGCACATCTGTTAATTACCTAACAGACTTAGTCATTTGGCTAGGATATGTTTGGTTAAATTGTCTCAGTCATTTGATTATTTTTGTTTGACAGGTCACCCAATTGACAGGTTTCTCAGACCCTGTATATGCAGAAGCTTATGTTCATGTCAACCAGTATGATATCGTCCTGGACGTACTTGTTGTGAACCAAACCAGTGATACCTTGCAGAACTGCACGTTGGAGTTAGCTACCCTGGGTGAGGAAATTTACCATAACGGAAAGATATCCTTACATAGTAAATCTTTATGACAGATTGTTAAGAGAAGTGCACAAGTTTTAGTATAAGAATTCTTTTGAGCCCTTTGTGACATTTTGAATCAAGTCTTAGTTTTACATTTTATATTTAGTCTCCTTCTACTCCAATTTTCTGAACCTCTGTGATACTGACTTTCTTATGCTTATGTTCTTGGTATTCAGTGAGCTTGATCTAGCATATGTCAATTTTTCTAGATTAAATAAGAGCTGTTTAAGTTACAGATTTACCAAATAGTTTAAAGTTTTAATTGCCTTAGTACAGAACGAGGTATTTTCTGAGTCCATAACTAATACATACCATGTGTGGCCAAAGTAATACATCATTATCACATTTAGCAATGTGAGATTTTTTTTTTCTTCTTCTTAATATAGACACATGAATCAGACTTTCTCTGATCATTTATGCAAATGGTTTTGAAGTTGGAAAATATAAATTGTATACAGGAACAGTGCACTGCCTCTAGGAAATTCCATATGGCTTAAGCAAGAGTTAAGGGACTTTAAGAAATCAAGGTAGAACATAGTTCTGCCCTGTCTTCCTCAGCATAGCTTGAGGCCTATATAAAGAACTGTGTTTCTAAGAATTTGCAGTCCTCTCTTCAGATTGTTTTATCTTTGTAATGGAGTGTATAGTTTAAGACTTAAGCTTTTGAGACGTCTGTATCCATTCACTGAAATAAGGCAGTATGCCCAGAGTACCCCCCCAACACACACACACACACACACATATGAATTAAATATAGAATTATTCTGAGAAGCCTATTACCTTTTAAAAGAAAATATGCATTTTCATGTGAATAATAGTGTTAAATGATTTCTTTATTTTGTCCTTATATTTGAATCATAACCCTTCTCTTGTTCCTTGTTCTGCTAGAAACTATTGAGCTATATACATTTTAAGGTTTTACGATTGAAGAGGTTAATATGTATGTCTTTTTAGCCATGTCTAAATTTTTTTTCAGGGGACCTGAAACTTGTGGAAAAGCCATCTCCTTTGACTCTTGCTCCACATGACTTTGCAAATATTAAAGCTAATGTCAAAGTAGCATCAACAGAAAATGGAATAATTTTTGGCAATATAGGTAAGGAATTGTTTTATAGCATGTGATGTTTGGATATTTTATTAAAGAATTTCTGTAATGAGTAGCTGTGGGACATTTCTTGAGGACAGGACTTGAATCCATTCATTCATTCATTCATTTATGGGGCATCTGCTGTGCTATTCAGTGTTGTACTATGTTCTGGATATACAGAAATGAACCAGATAGAGTCACTGTCCTCAAACTGTCAAGCAAAAGGAGGAGACAGATAAATAATAGATTACAATACAATGTGATAACAGCTAGTTTATACACTATGTGCTTTGGGATCATAGAGGGAAAATGCTAACAGTATAGAAGGCTTTATAAAGGAGGAAGGTATGTTATCAAAGGATAACATTTGAACTGAGTCTCAAACCGTGTATAGGCATTTGTTGCCGGAACTCCTAGGGATTAGCTTGTACAGAGTTATTCAGTCAATAAGCTTTCTTTTTTTTAAAAGCAATTTCTGTGGTAGGAACAAAAAAATCTCTGTCCTCAGATAGCTTCTAGTTGAGTAAGGGAAAACAGATATGTGAAGTAGATATGTGCAGTACATAACGGTAAGTGCTATGAAAGAAGCCTGTGCTGGGTGAAGTGGAAGTCTATGAAGAGATTGGGTCAGTTCTCTCAGAGTGGTGGGGGGTTGGGAGGAAAGGTAAAGGAAAGGCATTGTGGAGGAGCTGAAGCTCAAGTGGGGTTTTAAAAGCTCAGTAAATGGTCTACAGATAGAGATTCAGTTAGAACAAATGCAAGTAGTTTGATATACCTGGAGTTTAGAGTGCGCTAGAGGGTGGTGGTAGAAGAGAAGGAGGTTGGGAAGGTTAGTGGCAGCTATATT
Organism: Eubalaena glacialis; assembly: GCF_028564815.1. NCBI lineage: Eukaryota > Metazoa > Chordata > Mammalia > Artiodactyla > Balaenidae > Eubalaena > Eubalaena glacialis. The sequence goes on along the minus strand of NC_083725.1, from coordinate 79,786,385 downwards.
ATACTTGTCATGCTAAGAATTTCGGACTTTATCCTGGATATAGAGGGGAGCCATTGAGGAATTATTAGTGAGTGAGTTACATGATTAAATATTTCTGTGGCAGCACTAAAGAAGACTGATTGGAAGAGGCAAGAAGATTAACTAGTAGACTTGCAGTAGCACAGGTGAGAGATGACGGAGAGTTTGAACCAACACAGTAGTGGCTGGGATGGAGAGAAGGGCTGAATATAATAGATATTAAGGAGATAGAATGTCCAGGACATGGTTGCTGATTGAAGAGGAAGTGGCTAGAGCAACGCGCAGATTTCCTGCTTGGGTATGTTGGGTTGGTGTTTATGTTAATCACCAAAACGGAACATAGGAGAGAAGGACAAATTTGAGAGAGATGATAAGTTAAACTTGAGGAGATTAAGTAATGAAGTGTCTTAAGTTATTGAAGGGCAGTTTGAGATGAGTCTGGAACTTGAACAAGAGGTCTAAAGTAGAGATGAATATTTGTTTTAAAACCATAGAAGTGGAAGAAATCACCCAAAGAGGGCATAAAGAGTGAGAAGACGGGAGATTTGAAAACCGAATCCGAGAGAACAGCAATATTAAGAGCTGTTTGGAGTCTTTATTCAGAGCAGTATTAAAGCTGGTCAGAGAAGGAGAAGCCTGCAAAGGAAGTGCGGTTAGAGAAGCAAGGAAAAATTCTGAAGAAGTATCGGCAGCGGCAGAATATCCCTAAGAGAAGGGCCCTTTGGATTTGACAATCAGTGGTACTAAAATGTTTCTTATGACCTGTCTTGGGCAGTGGTGGTGGGCTGAAGACTGCATAGGACGTGGAGAAATAAAGATAGTGAGTGTAGGCCACTCTGAGTGTATGACCTTGGTTTTGACAAGAATGAGAGAGGGCAGTAGCCAGAAGAGAAGTGAAGGATGAGGGAAGATTTTTTTTTGACGATGAGAGGACCCTGACTATGTTTATAAACTATAAGGGAAGAAAGTCAGTAGAGAATATGAAGGTAAAGACGAAAGAGGTAATGATTGATGGAGTGAGGTCCTGAACCAAAGCAGGCATCACAGATGGCAGCAAGTATGAACCTTGAAGAGCAGAGGCCGTACTTGTCTGATAGGAAAGGTAAGTAGGTGAAAGTTGATTCAGAGAAAGATACATTTATTTTTAGAGGTGGGGCTGAAAATTAAAGGAACTTATTCTTGGTAACCTTAGTTTTCTCTAAAAGTAGGGTGGGGGAATGTCAAGAAAACAGGCTAAAAAAAGGTAGGCTCCAGTCAGATTATGACTTTCTACCATGGAAGAAACAGTTACAGAAGAAAAGGTCTTGTATCATGGCTCAGCAATATTCATCCAGAAATATTAGTTAAGCATCTGCATGAGAACACTACTACTTGTGTATCCTTCTACAGTGTCTAACACTGCAACTGCTGTGTAAGCACTCACTGAGTTTGAATCCTGGCCTCCACCACTTAACCAGTTCTGTGACCTTGAGCCACTTAATTAACTTCTCTTTGTTTTTACTTCCTATAAGATGGAAAATAATAATAACATAGGATTGATGGTAATATTAAATAGGTAGTAATTTGTAAAACATAGAGCCCACTATATAATAAGCAAAACTATTTGCTAATGTCATAGTTGTTATTTGGAAATATTAAAATTTTTTAATTAACATTTGCCTTTGGTGATTGGGGATCTTTTTATATGTGTATATTGCAGTTTATGATGTCTCTGGAGCAGCAAGTGACAGAAATTGTGTGGTCCTCAGTGATATTCACATTGACATCATGGACTATATCCAGCCTGCAACTTGCACTGATGCTGAATTCCGTCAGATGTGGGCTGAATTTGAATGGGAGAACAAAGTTAGTCCTTGGGAGATTTCCTTGAACTCCTTATGTTTCTTTTTGGCTAGTGTTGAGGGATTCTCTGATAAAATTAATCCCTCTAAAAAGTGTCAGATGTGAAAAACAAATGAGCTTTAACTGGAAAGCATGCAAGTGGTTTGGTTAAGTTACGGTTTTAAATTGGTGAGAGTAACAGTTCTATCATTAATCTGATTGTTCAAGACATTATGAACAATGTTCCATCCCTTGTATGTGTGAATAGTAACTTGCCATTGAAGCCAGTGTCCAGTAGAAGCTTTGCAAAGTCAGTGCCTGCTAGGGAACTTTGTTCCTGTAAGCCTTGATTTTTATTAGAAATATTTTATATACAGCATGTTGATTGTCTGTGAAGTTATCTGTATCTGAAAGTTCTGATACCAACCTATGGTTTGTTGGATTTTGTAGAAGATGTCATTTACTTTTTGTTGCCCACCCTTTCCGCGTAAATACTTGGAAGGAGATTCTAATATGACATACGAGCGATTGTCTTTTCAACCCCAAGATAAGAAATTCACAACTTTATTAAAGTAAGAACTGTAACCTCGACTTTTTTCTCTCCCTCTGTACAGGTGACGGTTAACACAAATATAGTTGATTTAAATGACTATTTACAGCACATATTAAAGTCAACCAACATGAAATGCCTCACTCCGGAGAAGGTAAAATTTGCCCATGTACTTCTTAAATCTGATAGAGAGTAAGATGGTAGATTCTTGGCTTTCTTGTATTTCCTCTAGTGTATTTTGATATTATTTAGCCTGAGAAAAGCAGTGTCATTCTGGACTAGCTGAAAGAAGTTATCCCATAGAATGTATGAATCTGCTTACTGCTTTCTACTGGGATAGGAACAATATCTGCTTGTTCCTAGTGCAGTGACCCAACTGAATAGTCACATTGGTTTTTCTTTTCAGTCTTCTCCCTTTTGGCTAAAGGCTTATTCCAAAATAGTTCACGATACTGGATTAGAAAATGTCCATGATCTCTTCTGTTGGCTCTGATTGTGGGTCATAATATATCTGCTCAAGTATGGAATTGTTGATGTACTTTGATTTTCTGCTATGTTTGTGTACGTATGAAAAAAGACTAGAAAGAAAGACCAAAAAGTGAAGACTGCCAAGGAATTCCCAGGAATTTGTTTTGCTTTATACAATCTCTGCTAACTTTGTAATATTGATTTAATCATAAAAGGATGCTGCCAGACAAGTAGGTTTTAATTCATATATTGGTCTATTGAACAAATACTCCAACAAACATTATATGCCCAGTACTCTGTGAGCTGCTAGATGTACAATAAAGAACAAAATAAAAACAGTCTCTTCCTTCATGGAGCTCAGGGTCTGGTATGGGAGGCAGGCAGACAGCTCTAAACAAAGAACATATAAATACAAATGAGGATAGGTGCTATTTCTTTAAAATCAGTTTTTTGAGGTATAATGTAGACGCAGTAAAGCTCACCCTCTTTACATTTATAGTTCTATGAGTGTCAACAAATTCACACAGTCATGTAACTACTACCATATGATAAGTCCTGTTTTAAGTGGTCATTTTCCTATGCTATTTGGTCTTGCTTATGTGTAGTTCTCTAGTAGAGTACTGAATTTATCACAAATTTCTTCCAGGCACTTTCTGGTTACTGTGGCTTTATGGCAGCCAACCTCTATGCTCGTTCCATATTTGGAGAAGATGCACTTGCAAATGTCAGCATTGAGAAGCCAATTCAACAGGGACCAGAGGCCCCTGTTACTGGCCACATAAGAATTCGTGCAAAGAGTCAGGTAACGGTTTTTTTTGAGATGGTCTCTGAACTAAATAAAAAGAGAAATAATTTGTCTCTTTTATTTCTGTATGTAGCATCCTCTGTCGTACCAGTGTTTCATGCATTAGATGCATGTATATTCATAATAGTAGTATCCTTGAATAGAAATATAACTTTACTTCATTAAAATAGCCCACCTTTTGGGCCACTCATTCTGTTTGTTTGCTTAAAATCAGATTAATTCCCATGGGGTGTTTGTGAAATGGGTTCTTCAGTTTTTTGAAATCCAAGCTACAAATCTGGTGACTATTTGTAAATCTAGCACTAAAAGTACTTAACCAAGTAAAGTTTTGGTGAGTCTCTTTTGTACATCCTTGGTTTCATTGTTGATGTGGTATCATTGCATGGAGGCTTGGTTAAGAGAGAATAACCTACTGATTGTACATAGTTTCAATAATTATAAACATCTTCATTCTTTCTTACAGGGAATGGCCTTAAGTCTTGGAGATAAAATCAACTTGTCCCAGAAGAAAACTAGTATATAAGAATAAACAAAAAAGTCCTTGCAGCTTTACAGTTAAAATTTAGGTATGGGCTTACTGGACTCCAACATATTTTGTACTCTTTTGTGCTTTATGTTATATAGAATCTGAGTTCATGCTGAATGCATTCCAGCCAATAATTTATAGCCTTTCCCTTAAATCAAGATTGATTTTAAAATTATAGTTTGTCTTTTGTCTTAACAGTTCTGAATGCTGTCCTCAAAGTATATAATGTTTCTCACATGTATCAAGATCATTTTCACAGTACAATAAACAGATCTATTCCTAAATCTTTTGTTATTTTATAAATAAATGTGTAATTACATAATTTTAGTTATGAGAAATGGATTTCTTTTAGTTGGGTTATAGATTTCTATTATAAAGTTAAATTGTTGTTTGAGTCATGAATATATGAACTTTATTAAGAGAATTTACAAATGCAGTGATATGAAATGAGATAGGCCTTGATTTACTTGACTGATTTTTACTAATTTAATATTCTAACATCAGTATCTGTAAGACTGCCTCACCATGTTCTAAAGGGCTTTTCTCTGAAATTTAGGTCCAGGAAGATGGTATCAAATACCTTGAGAAAACAGGTCCATCTTCATTTTAAGAGAGTACTATGAACTCTGACTAAAATAAACACACTATTAATTATCCTGAATCATAATGAGAAGTAGATAATCCAAAATAGATTTTTTAATCATTCACATTTAGCTTTGGGTATTCTTTTATGATTGTTAGGAATTAAATTGATTCCAACCAGTTACTTGAGCTGCACTGGGAGGGTTCAACTCCAGAGGATTCAGAAAGCTGTCCTGTTTCCATGTTGCCTCTATGCCTCACTCTCACCCCTCCCCTTTTCCTCACTTTACACTAGGGCTGGTTACCATCACCTCCCAATATGATTCCAAATGCCTTTCTGAGCTGAGTTCCCTTGGATCAGATTGTGCTGTTTTTTGGCCCTTGCTTTCCTTGGGGATGATTGAGGTAGTCTGCTCTTTTAGCTAAGTCTGAACACTAAACTATTATACTTTGTCTTCCAGCTAGGATTCAGGCTGCATTCAGGATGAGTCCATAGATAAGGTCTGTGAAGGAGTGAAAGCAGCATCTCCTATTTCAGCACTTAAGTGAGAATGGAATGATTTGTTTGGCGTGTGAAGGAGATTGATACCTTGTATGATGTCAGAAACTTTGAAGCCACTTGCTTTTTTAATCAGAGAGAACCAGAGGACTGTAGGGCATTTGAGATTCCAGAGCACTGAGATCTGAAAGCAAAGTCAGTGGCTACCAAATGGGAAAGATACTAGGAATGCTGGAAGGGGATCAGTTTGATGCAAAGTCAAGGGTTGGAGATTTGTGATGAGAGCAGAGGAACTGATGCAACTTTGGATTAGATCATTTCCCAAGTTCTGTTCCACTGAACATAGCTTCCTTGATGTCATTAGATATTATGAGAGAAAAGGGATTCCATAGTTAAGTAAGTTTGGGAAAAGCTTTATACTGTCCTGTACTGGGGATTCACCGTGCACATTAGCATACTAAAAATTTTGAGAGGCACTTCGGTAAAGAGAGCAGATTAGTTTGGTTTAACCCAGCATATCTTAATCTTACATAACCGGGGAATCCTTTTTCCATAGAACACCTATTGACAATACGTAAGGCAGGAAAAGCAGCTTAGCACATTAAACATTTTGGTTTTGTATTCACAATCAACCATTACTGCACTTTAAACCTCAAGGATGTATGCCTCTGTATGTCCTAGAATATATCTCTGTTTATACTCTCAGAAAATTGCTTAACATTCTGGCCATTTTTGTTAGGATCAGATTGGCTCACATTGCCATTTTCTTAAATTCGTAAGTAAGGAGAACAAAGAGAAAAAAGTTAAAACAGTTGTTTCATTAGCATTTTATTAGCTTTGTACACTTGCTAAATGTAAACTGAGTGAGATAGCACTGTTTAGAAAAGCTGTTTACACTGCTCTCTTAATAGGGATCTAAAATACATTTTATATGCTCACATTACAAAATATCATATAATTAGGACCATGATGTGTAGTAAGAGAATAAACACAGTATCTGGCACCAAGTAAGGGCTTAATATGTAAATGTATTGAATGAAAAACTGTAAATCTTACAAGAAAATTAAATGGCCCTTATATTTTGCTGTCTTGACACTAGAGGGAGCCGTATGCAGTTACTTTCATTTTGGGATTAGAAGTGATTGGAGTTTATAGAGTTATTTTTATAAGGAGAAAAAACAATATAATTTTTTATTAGCAAGGAGATTGATATTAGTGATATTTTGCTAGCTGTGAGAAACTTTTCCACATGATTTATAAATAATACAGGAGACAGGAATTCATTTCAGGATATCTAAAAAGACAAGAAAACCAAAATATATTTTAAAATTCAAATATTATCAAGTGTGAAATATCTGTGCTATATATTGGATAAAGTAAGTGGTTCTACTGGTGACCTTTTCCTTCCACATTGGTAAATGTCCTTAGCTAATTATTTATAGCCTTTCCCTTAAACCAAGATTGGGTTTAAAATTATAGTTTGTTCTTTTGTTCTAACAGTTCTGAATGCTGTCCTCAAAGTCGGGTCAGGCATATCAGCTCCCTGCCTTACTGCCCTCTCCAGACTCTCAATGTTATCTGTTCCCACCCCCCGCCCCGCCCCGAGCTCTACTCTCCACCCCCAGGAATCTCAGGAGCCTGAAGAGGAAGCCTGGTATAGTGCAGAAGTTCAGTTTAGAATCAGAAAAGTGTACAGTCCTGTCTGAACTTACTTGCTGTGTGGTCTAAGACAATGGTGAGTAGCTGATTTATTGAGTGCTTACGTGTGGCAGGCATAACACTGAGTGCTTTTTCCATGGCATATATAATCCTCCCAATGACTCTTACCAGGCAAATACTATTAATATCATCATTTACAGATGATGACTACAGTCATAAGAAGAAGGTGTTACTTCTTATCAATTAAGGCTTAATATTAAGAGTTGAACTCAGATATAAAGCCAGGGTTTTATATCCGACATGAAAGCCTTGCAATTAGTAATTCATTGACACGACTGCCTCATCTCTTTGTGCCTCAGTGTCCTCATTTGTGAGGTGCTTATGTCTACTTCATAGAATTGATGTGAGGAATGAAATGATATAATGTATTTATGATGAATGTTTGGCACATGGTGGGTGCTAATCAATAAGTATTCATTCTATTTCTTTCCCCATTCTCCTTCCTTACACTGCAGAGAAGACAGAAACCTATTCTCCACATGATCTTCATACGTCCCTCAGAATTTAGGTCCTAATTTTGCACTACTTGAATGCTTTGTTTTTGTTTTTAACACCAGAAACTTACTTAAAAGAAGCTTTATTTCTCAAGAATTCTTTATAACAGTATTTATCATGTCAGGTTTTTTGTTTGTTTTTTTAAAGATTTATTGATTGATTGATTGATTGCTATGTTGGGTCTTCGTTTCTGTGCTAGGGCTTTCTCTAATTGCGGCGAGCGGGGGCCACTCTTCATCTTGGTGCGCGGGCCTCTCACTATCGCGGCCTCTCTTGTTGCGGAGCACAGGCTCCAGACGCGCAGGCTCAGTAGTTGTGGCTCACGTACCTAGTTGCTCCGCGGCATGTGGGATCTTCCCAGACCAGGGCTCGAACCCGTGTCCCCTGCATTAGCAGGCTGATTCTCAACCGCTGCGCCACCAGGGAAGCCCTATCATGTCAGGTTTTAACTAACTTTAGCACTTTTGCTTATAAACTGTTGTTGTCACAGCTAAATGTAACTGTCACAACCTATATACCTCATATCATGGGTGGTCTGTTATGAACATACTGTTTTTATTTGCTTTCAGGATGACAGTTGAATGACTGATTCTTTAACAACTGAGTATAGAAATATGTGCAGCCAGATTACAGTAACAATGTGATATTTAGAGTTGCTCACTTAGATCAAAAGTCACTTCTAGTAATTGACCACTTTCTCTGTCTTTTTTCTATCTCTGGCATGGCAGAATCTCTTTGATTAAGAAGTTAGTTATGCAGTGACAAAAGAAGGCAAGTGGGATTTGTGCCTTTTATCTGGGTTCTGTGTATAATTGTGGGAGTCTGAGAAAACTATTTTTTTATTGATTGTAAAACCAACAAGACAGACAAATGAAATACAGCATGGTGGGCTGAAACAGCCCTGAATGAGATTCTCCTAAATTGAATCTCAGTTCTCTGAGTAGCTTTCTGAGAAAAGATGTATCTGTCTGGGTCTATCTCCTTATAAAATAATACAGTTAACTGACCTCCAGGGTTTCTAGTTCAAAAAATTCCTACTAAAAAGCCTTGTGGGGCTTACCTGGTGGCGCAGTGGTTAATAATCCGCCTGCCAATGCAGGGGACACGGGTTCAAGCCCTGGTCTGGGAATATCCCACATGCCGCGGCGCAACTAAGCCTGTGTGCCACAACTACTGAGCCTGGGCTCTAGAACCCGCGAGCCACAGCTGCTGAAGCCCACGTGCCTAGAGCCTGTGCTCCACAACAAGAGAAGCCACCGCAATGAGAAGCCCATGCACCACAACGAAGAGAGGCCCTGCTCACCACAACTAGAGAAAGCCTGCACGCAACAAAGAAGACCCAACACAGCCAAAACTAAATTAAAAAATAATAATAATAATAAATAAAAACAAAAAAAAGCCTTGTGTTTTTACATATACCTCTTAAACGAACTTTATAAATCAACTGGGAGATCTCCACCTGGCTATTAACCACAGACACCTCAAAATCAACGTTATGAAATGGAACTTATCTCACTCCTCAGACTTGTTCCACTGCTGTGTTCCCTGTCTGGTTAGTTATGCTAGAAACTCACTAGTCACCCTTAACTCTACAGTCACCCCCTATATCTCATCAGATACCAAGCCCAATGTTCTCCCTTCCTCAGTATTTTTCTAATCTTTTTTTCCCACTCCTACTGCCATTGCTCTGGTTTAGACTTTTGTCATCTTTATTGTAGTCTGTTACAGTGGCCTAACAATAAACTTTACACGATTCTAAATTTAAAGCCTACACTTTAATCCTGACCACACACAAGAGTAGCTATATGATTCCTTGACCTGATCAGACCTTTCCCTGGTAATACCATTTTGAGAGGCATAACTAAAAAAAGAAAAAAAGTCCAAAAATTTTAATATTATAAATAATGACAATTAAAAATGAGACACCCCAAAATGGATATTGATAAGCAAATGATGTTAAGTATATATGATGTGTACCAGAGTACTCAGTAGATAGATAAGTATTTATTGAATGACCAAATGAAGAATGTAGCTATAGAGAGAACAGGGTGTGGACACATGCCTATGAAATGTTAGGTGAGGGGGGGGAGGGATAAATTAGGAGGTTGGGATTAACATATACACAGTACTATGTGGTATAAAATATATAAAATAGATAACCAACGGGGACCTACCATACAGCACAGGGAACTATACTCAATATTTTATAATAACCTATAAGGGAAGAGAAAAAGAATTCTCATATATTCATATAGATATGTATAACTGAATCACTGTGCTGTACACCTGAAACTAACAAAATATTGTAAATCAACTATACTTCAATTAAAAATAAAAGAATGTTAGATGAGAAAAAAGACACCACTCTGTAAGAATGTCTCCTACATTAAGATAAATCAGGATATGTTATAGATATACTGCCTGTCTGTCTCTTCAGGTGAATAAAAAATCAAAATATCACAACAGTCATATCACTAGTACATCTTGAAAATAAATGTTGTTTACCACCTCAGGTCACTGGGTGTGGCTAAGATATTTCATTAGCTAGAGTCCCTGACTCTACCTCTTGTGATTTTTATTTATTTATTTATTTTATTTTTTAATTTTTTTAATGTCTGAAACATTTATATTAACATATTTCCATACAAATAACCCAATGAAAGTTTAGTATTAGTTGTTTTGTTTGTTTGTTTTTTTATACTGCAGGTTCTTATTAGTCATCAGTTTTATACACATCAGTGTGTACATGTCAATCCCAATCGCCCAATTCACACCACCATCCCCACCCCACCACAGTTTTCCCCTCTTGGTGTCCATATGTCTGTTCTCTACATCTGTGTCTCAACTTCTGCCCTGCAAACCAGCTCATCTGTACCATTTTTCTAGGTTCCACATACATGCGTTAATATACGATATTTGTTTTTCTCTTTCTGACTTACTTCACTCCGTATGACAGTCTCTAGATCCATCCACGTCTCAACAAATGACTCAATTTCATTCCTTTTTATGGCTGAGTAATATTCCATTGTATATATGTACCACAACTTCTTTATCCATTCGTCTGTTGATGGGCATTTAGGTTGCTTCCATGACCTGGCTATTGTAAATAGTGCTGCAATGATCATTCGGGTGCATGTGTCTTTTTGAATTACGGTTTCCTCTGGGTATATGCCCAGTAGTGGGATTGCTGGGTCATATGGTAATTCTATTTTTAGTTTTTTAAGGAACCTCCATATTGTTCTCCATAGTGGCTGTATCAATTTACATTCCCACCAGCAGTGCAAGAGGGTACCCTTTTCTCCACACCCTCTCCAGCATTTGTTGTTTGTAGATTTTCTGATGATGCCCATTCTAACTGGTGTGAGGTGATACCTCATTGTAGTTTTGATTTGCATTTCTCTAATAATTAGTGATGTTGAGCATCTTTTCATGTGCTTCGTGGCCGTCTGTATGTTTTCTTTGGAGAAATGTCTATTTAGGTCTTCTGCCCATTTTTGGATTGGGGTGTTTGTTTCTTTAATACTGAGCTGCATGAGCTGTTTATATATTTTGGAGATTAATCCTTTGTCTGTTGATTTCGTTTGCAAATATTGTCTCCCATTCTGAGGGTTGTCTTTTCGTCTTGTTTATGGTTTCCTTTGCTGTGCAAAAGCTTTGAAGTTTCATTAGGTCCCATTTGTTTATTTTTGTTTTTATTTCCATTACTCTAGGAGGTGGATCAAAAAAGATCTTGCTGTGATTTATGTCAAAGAGTGTTCTTCCTATGTTTTCCTCTAAGAGTTTTATAGTGTCCAGTCTTACATTTAGGTCTCTAATCCATTTTGAGTTTATTTTTGTGTATGGTGTTAGGGAGTATTCTAATTTCATTCTTTTACATGTAGCTGTCCAGTTTTCCCAGCACCACTTATTGAAGAGACTGTCTTTTCTCCATTGTATATCTTTGCCTCCTTTGTCATAGATTAGTTGACCATAGGTGCGTGGGTTTATCTCTGGGCTTTCTATCTTGTTCCATTGATCTATGTTTCTGTTTTTGTGCCAGTACCATATTGTCTTGATTACTGTAGCTTTGTAGTATAGTCTGAAATCAGGGAGTCTGATTCCTCCAGCTCCATTTTTTTTTTTTTTTTCCCAGCTCCATTTTTTTCCCTCAAGACTGCTTTGGCTATTCGGGGTCTTTTGTGTCTCCATACAAATTTTAAGATGATTTGTTCTAGCTCCGTAAAAAATGCCATTGGTAATTTGATAGGGATTGCATTGAATCTGTAGATTGCTTTGGGTAGTATAGTCATTTTCACAATGTTGATTCTTCCAATCCAAGAACATGGTATATCTCTCCATCTGTTGGTATCATCTTTAATTTCTTTCATCAGTCTCTTACAGTTTTCTGCATACAGGTCTTTTGTCTCCCTAGGTAGGTTTATTCCTAGGTATTTTATTCTTTTTGTTGCAATGGTAAATGGGAGTGTTTCCATAATTTCTCTTTCAGATTTTTCATCATTAGTGTATAGGAATGCAAGAGATTTCTGTGCATTGACTTTGTATCCTGCAACTTTACCATATTCATTAATTAGCTCTAGCAGTTTTCTGGTGGCAGTTTTAGGATTCTCTATGTATAGTATCATGTCATCTGCAGACAGTGACAGTTTTACTTCTTCTTTTCCAATTTGTATTTCTTTTATTTCTTTTTCTTCTCTGATTGCCATGGCTAGGACTTCCAGAACTATGTTGAATAATAGTGGTGAGAGTGGACATCCTTGTCTCGTTCCTGATCTTACAGGAAATGCTTTCAGTTTTTCACCATTGAGAATGATGTTTGCTGTGGGTTTGTCATATATGGCCTTTGTTATGTTGAGGTAGGTTCCCTCTATGCCCACTTTCTGGAGAGTTTTTATCATAAATCGGTGTTGAATTTTGTCAAAAGCTTTTTCTGCATCTATTGAGATGATCATATGGTTTTTATTCTTCCATTTGTTAATATGGTGTATCACATTGATTGATTTGCATATATTGAAGAATCCTTGCATCCCTGGGATAAATCCCACTTGATCGTGGTGTATGATCCTTTTAATGTGTTGTTGGATTCTGTTTGCTAGTATTTTGTTGAGGATTTTTGCATCTATATTCATCAGTGATATTGGTCTGTAATTTTCTATTCTTGTAGTGTCTTTGTCTGGTTTTGGTATCAGGGTGATGGTGGCCTCATAGAATGAGTTTGGGAGTGTTCCTTCCTCTGCAATTTTTTGGAAGAGTTTGAGAAGGATGGGTGTTAGCTCTCCTCTAAATGTTAGATAGAATTCACCTGTGAAGCCATCTGGTCCTGGACTTTTGTTTGTTGGAAGTTTTTTAATCACAGTTTCAATTTCATTACTTGTGATTGGTCTGTTCATATTTTCTGTTTCTTCCTGGTTCAGTCTTGGAAGGTTATGCCTTTCTAAGAATTTGTCCATTTCTTCCAGGTTGTCCATTTTATTGGCATAGAGTTGCTTGTAGTAGTCTCTTAGGATGCTTTGTATTTCTGCGGTGTCTTTTGTAACTTCTCCTTTTTCATTTCTGATTTTATTGATTTGAGTCCTCTCCCTCTTTTTCTTGATGAGTCTGGCTAATGGCTTATCAATTTTGTTTATCTTCTCAAAGAACCAGCTTTTAGTTTTATTGATCTTTGCTATTGTTTTCTTTGTTTCTATTTCATTTATTTCCGCTGTGATCTTTATGATTTCTTTCCTTCTGCTAACTTTGGGTTTTGTTTGTTCTTCTTTCTCTAGTTTCTTTAGGTGTAAGGTTAGATTGTTTACTTGAGATTTTTCTTGTTTCTTTAGGTAGGCTTGTATAGCTATAAACTTCCCTCTTAGAACTGCTTTTGCTGCATCCCATAGGTTTTGGGTCTTCGTGTTTTCATTGTCATTTGTCTCTAGGTATTTTTTGATTTCCTCTTTGATTTCTTCAGTGATCTCTTGGTTATTTAGTAACGTATTGTTTAGCTTCTATGTGTTCGTGTTTTTTACTTTCTTTTCCCTATAATTCATTTCTAATCTCATAGCATTGTGGTCAGAAAAGATGCTTGATATGATTTCAATTTTCTTAAATTTACTGAGGCTTGATTTGTGACCCAAGATATGATCTATCCTGGAGAATGTTCCGTGCGCACTTGAGAAGAACATGTAATCTGCTGCTTTTGGATGGAATGTCCTATAAATATCAATTAAATCTATCTGGTCGATTGTGTCATTTAAAGCGTGTGTTTCCTTATTTATTTTCATTTTGGATGATCTGTCCATTGGTGTAAGTGAGGTGTTAAAGTCCCCCACTATTATTGTGTTACTGTCAATTTCCTCTTTTATAGCTGTTAGCAGTTGCCTTATGTATTGAGGTGCTCCTATGTTGGGTGCATATATATTTATAATTGTTATATCTTCTTCTTGGATTGATCCCTTGATCATTATGTAGTGTCCTTCCTTGTCTCTTGTAACATTCTTTATTTTAAAGTCTATTTTATCTGATATGAGTATTGCTACTCCAGCTTTATTGTGATTTCCATTTGCATGGAATATCTTTTTCCATCCCCTCACTTTCAGTCTGTATGTGTCCCTAGGTCTAAAGTGGGTCTCTTGTAGACAGCATATATATGGGTCTTGTTTTTGTATCCATTCAGCAAGCCTGTGTCTTTTGGTTGGAGCATTTAATCCATTCACGTGTAAGGTAATTATCAGTATGTATGTTCCTATGACCATTTTCTTAATTGTTTTGGGTTTGTTTTTGTAGGTCCTTTTCTTCTCTTGTGTTTCCCACTTAGAGAAGTTCCTTTAGCATTTGTTGTAGAGCTGGTTTGGTGGTGCTGAATTCTCTTACCTTTTGCTTGTCTGTAAAGCTTTTGATTTCTCCATCAAATCTAAATGAGATCCTTGCCGGGTAGAGTAATCTTGGTTGTAGGTTCTTCCCTTTCATCACTTTAAGTATATCATGCCACTCCCTTCTGGCTTGTAGAGTTTCTGCTGAGAAATCAGCTGTTAACCTTATGGGAGTTCCCTTGTTTGTTATTTGTCGTTTTTCCCTTGCTGCTTTCAATAATTTTTCTTTGTCTTTAATTTTTGCCACTTTGATTACTATGTGTCTCGGAGTGTTTCTCCTTGGGTTTATCCTGTATGGGACTCTCTGCGCTTCCTGGACTTGGGTGGCTATTTCCTTTCCCATGTTAGGGAAGTTTTTGACTATAATCTCTTCAAATATTTTCTCTGGTCCTTTCTCTCTCTCTTCTCCCTCTGGGACCCCTATAATGCGAATGTTGTTGCATTTAATGTTGTCCCAGAGGTCTCTTAGGCTGTCTTCATTTCTTTTCATTCTTTTTTCTTTAGTCTGTCCCGCAGCAGTGAATTCCACCATTCTGTCTTCCAAGTCACTTATCCGTTCTTCTGCCTCAGTTATTCTGCTATTGATTCCTTCTAGTGTAGTTTTCATTTCAGTTATTGTATTGGTCATCTCTGTTTGTTTGTTCTTTAATTCTTCTAGGTCTTTGTTAATCATTTCTTGCATCTTCTCAATCTTTGCCTCCATTCTTATTCCGAGGTCCTGGATCATCTTCACTATCATTATTCTGAATTCTTTTTCTGGAAGGTTGCCTATCTCCACTTCATTTAGTTGTTTTTCTGGGGTTTTTTCTTGTTCCTTCATCTGGTATATAGCCCTCTGCCTTTTCATCTTGTCTATCTTTCTGTGAATGTGGTTTTTGTTACACAGGCTGCAGGATTGTAGTTTTTCTTGCTTCTGCTGTCTGCCCTCTGGTGGTTGAGGCTATCTAAGAGGCTTGATGGGAGGCTCTGGTGGTGGGTAGAGCTGATTGTTGCTGTGGCGGTCAGAGCTCGGTAAAACTTTAATCCACTTGACTGTTGATGGGTGGGGCTGGGTTCCCTCCCTGTTGGTTGTTTTGCCTGAGGCAACCCAGCACTGGAGCCTACCTGGGCTCTTTGGTGGGGCTAATGGCAGACTCTGGGAGGGCTCACGCCAAGGAGTACTTCCCAGAACCTCTGCTGCCAGTGTCCTTGTCCCCACGGTGAAACAGAGCCAGCCCCCGCCTCTGCAGGAGACCCTCCAACACTAGCAGGTAGGTCTGGTTCAGTCTCCCCCAGGGTCACTGCTCCTTCCCCTGGGTCCCGATGCGCACACTATTCCGTGTGCACCCTCCAAGAGTGGGGTCTCTGTTTCCCCCAGTCCTGTCGAAGTCCTGCAATCAATTCCCACTAGGCTTCAAAGTCTGATTCTCTATGAATTTCTCCTCCTGTTGCCGGACCCCCAGGTTGGGAAGCCTGACGTGGGGTTCAGAATCTTCACTCCAGTGGGTGGACTTCTGTGGTATAAGTGTTCGCCAGTCTGTGAGTCACCCACCCAGCAGTTATGGGATTTGATTTTACTGTGATTGCGCCCCTCCTACCGTCTCACTGTGGCTTCTCCTCTGTCCTTGGACGTAGGGTATCCTCCTTGGTGAAGTCCAGTGTCTATCCAGCAGCCAGTTGTGATTCTGGTGCTCTCCCAAGCTCTTGTGATTTTTAGATCTGTAATCTTGATGTCTTGGGCCACCCAGAGAGCTAGCATCTCCTTGTAAGTAAGCACTGCCTTCTCCTATAAAGAGGGTGGAGGCTGAATCTTAATGCATAGGATTGCACCAGCCAGAACGTGGGGAAAATGCTATGTGGCTCAAGGAGTCTGTCCAGGAAAATTTCTGAACTCTACTAAGCTATGCAAAGAGTTTCTTAAAGCCCAACAACATAAAAAAGTGAATTTAATTAGTCATAATCAAAATGTTCTCTCTCTATGAAGTTGTTTAAGGTCACACTTTTTTTTTTTAATGACCCCGTGCTTTCAGTAAATGTATGACTATCACTCATGCTTTGAGTAAAGGTATGACTGTTAAGAGTGTGGTTTTCAAACTTTCTCTGCTAGTACACTAGGATTCCACAAGCTGGACCAATGTGTTCCCACAGCTAAAATCAAATAATGGTAGTCTTTTTTCCCAGGTCGAAGAAAATTTGGTAGAAAGAATTTTGTCAATTTTATGTTTCTTCTCCATAATTGTTAACACATTAAAACCTGCTCCCAAATTTTAAAATTAATAAAGAAGCATTATGGGAATATTTGGCTAGCTGAATATTCTTGGTCTAATAGCTCGTCTTTGTGACCATATGTGCTCCTGGTGGTTTTATATTTTCTGTTAGTAACTTGTTCATTGTTCATCAAGTTGAATTAAATGTGTCACTATCATGGTGGCAACAAAGGACAACTTGATTCCTAGGTGCTCCATCACTGGCCTAGGTGTCTGTGTGAAATGTAACTTATAAAATGCAGATATTCTTAGGTAATTCATACAAACTGTATACTCATAGACACTATTTAATGAAAATAAGCCTTGGTAATGGAAGTATAAATCCAAGTTCAGGTAGTCCCTTGCTTATGCCTTCACTGTAGAGAACTCTGGAAAAGCCATGGAAGAGTGTGCCCTGGTTTGGGGCACTCAACCTGTAAGTAAGATTTCCCCCGTATTCCCCAACCTAAGGCACAAGGCAGGGACTTTCTAGGACCCCTGGGTTCTGACTGATAATACCAGCTACATGTCTAGTGCTGTGCGTTGTCCTGAAGTTACTGAGGGTAAGATACAATTTGGTGCGTATTTTAAGGACACATAAACACCCGATCAGAGGACTGTTTAATAAGTCTTATAACATAAAAATATACCAGCTGCTATAAGAGCACAGAAAACTGGTGACTGTCAGAAGAAAGTCAAAATAGTTTTCACAAAGAGATGACATTTGAACTAAGCCTTGAAAAGCATAAATTTCCATGCTGAATGTCAGATAAGGGATGGGGAAGAAGGAAGGCCATTCCAGCCACAGAACAATTGGATAAGTCACAGAAGTGCATAGCACAGAGAGGCGGGTTCTTCTCAACATAGGGTGTGTTGGGGGCAGACGGTGAGACTGGAGATAGTAGACAAGGGTCAGATCATGAAGGCCAGGCTGAGGCATTTGAAAGTCATCTTGTAGAGAATGAAGTACTAAGGGTTTTAAGAAGGCAAGTAAAACTATCAGATTTGCATTTAGAAAAACCTCTGGCTACGGTTTGGAGAATAGATTGGGGTCATGGGAGACCAGTTAGGAGCCTGTCATAAGAGTCAAATCAAAAATTATTTTGACATAATAAGATGTGGAGGGTGGGACAGCGTGGGGGCAGGTAGAAGCCTTAAAAAAAAAAAGTTACAGGTTTGCCTAAGGGCAAATGCTGCTCCAGTAAGGCAGGCTGGGTTACCAAATCTGCTTTTCCTCGTATATAAAATGGGAATGATTATCCTTACCCTACCCATCTGAAAGGGTTACTGAAATTGCAATAAAATGTAATATGTAAAGTTGTGTACAAATGAGTGACAGAGTGGTTATAATAGTATTTTCATTGTGATCTTCATCCACAGCACATATACCATGGGGCTGAACCATGTGAAATTGCCTCTTTTATGAGCTTAAAAAACAAAAATCAAATAATAGCAATGTCATTTGATTCAGCCTAATAGTTTGTGGGTTGCTTAGTTTTTCATGTTACTTCCTGCCTCCTTTTAGGCCATATTATTGCCTTCTCTCTCTTTTTTTATTTTTAAAGATGAGCAATACATTTCATCAAGGGGATTTCCAGGAATGCTAGGGAGGCAAGTGTAGTAGAAAATGTGCAGGCTTTGGAGTCAAATAAACCTGGAATCAGATTTTCCTCTGTAATTTATTTACTGTGATCTTGGGCAAGTCAACCTGCTTCAGCCTAATTTTTTTCATCTGAAAATGGAAGTAAATAATGCCTGCCTTGCAGGGTTATTAAATGAGAAACTTCATGCCGTTAGTATGTGGCATGTAAAAGGTGTCAAATAAGTCTCAACTCTTCCCTATGCACCCCCTCCTCATTTGTCCTACTTGTTCACAGAGGGTGTGGCATAGAACTCTAGCTACCTGCTTCTTTGCGTCCCAGAAAAGCTGAGTTACAGCTATATACCAGGAATTTTGGTGTGTGTGAAAATTTTTCAGTTGTCATAACTTCAGGCCAAAACCTTTTAAATGAAGTGACCATTTAAACTATCAAACATCATTCCATGGAATTGCTTTAGTGCACAATTTGTGTCAAATTTTTCCAGAATGCCACAAGCCTCATCACTTTTCATATCATTCAGGAAGTTACTCATTAGGCCAGACTTCCAATAAACTCATACATACAGACTGTGTCATATTCCCCTGGAAGTGTCATCACCCTTTCATTTTTTTCTTTTAACATGATAACTGCTTTTTGCAAAGGAAATAGTATTGATTTCCTTATATTCCTGACTCTGAATCCAGCCCCAAAAGGTGAACTCACAATTGCTGACCCTCCACATTCCTGGATCCCAGTAGCACAATTGGATTTCTGCCTCAGTTTCCCTGCTTAATATTTTTGTTCCCTGATGAGTTTTGATTTTGATGAGCTCCTACTTTGTGCAAGTCTATTCTTGTCACAACTTGTATATGGTGAACAAGCCAGACAAATCTTTGCATTCATGAGCTTACATTTTTGTGACAACAATCAAATAAGGTGTTTTCAGAGTGGATAAGTGCTATGAAGGAAATAAATAGGCTAATGGGATAGATAGTGGCTGGTAGATGGAGGGTAACTTAGAAGGGTTTTCAGAGAAGTAAGGAGGTTAAAAGACCCTGAGGTGGAAATGAGTTTGGCATATCTGAGGAACCAAATGGCTATTTTTTTTTTCTTTTTTTGCAACAGAGGGATAAAATGGTGGAGATGCAGTAGGAGAGATAGACAGGGGAGAGACAAAAATTGTTCTCTGAACTCGGGTCTCCAGCTCCCCCAGAGGGTTGGATTCTGCATCTAGGCACGCCCAAGACCTTCCTTTCAACCAGAAGTGTGCCGTCCAGAAGTATGCTGTGACTGCCAATCTGAATCCATATCTATTTCATGGAAACTGGCTGCCTTGCCCTACCCCCTTGAATTTGCCCCTGGCTGAAATCAAGCCAGAGTCCTTGATTCTCCCCTAAGTGATGGCCTTTTTTAACTTAAAAATTAATTACTGCTAAATAATGTCTGCTCACTGAAGATAGAAAGTGAAGAAAGGCAAAAATTTTTTTTAATTGTCCACAGTCTCACCATCCAGAGATAAATTCTGGTTAGCATTTTGGGATATAGCGTTTCAGATATGTATTCATTTATATCTTTATTTTATTCAAAAAATGATCATAATGTGACCTTTTCATATAAATGATATAAATTTCTATATCAACAAGTCAATGTCTGCATCTACATTACTTTAGTTTTGGTCACGCTGATGATATACCACAATTGATTCAACTCATTCACAGTTTTGAGAGCTAATAAAGTTATAATTATGTCAATCATAGTAGGTAATACAGGTTAGGAATGCTGGTAAATTTTACACACATCATTTCTGAGGTAAAGACTGTTAAGTGACTTGCCTAACACCAAACGGATAATAAGTAACAGACAGCTGAAGAAGAAATGACATCTGCTGAGCAGATACTGTTGGCTAGGTGTGGTGCTAGTCTCAGCAGGAAGATAACTTCTACTATTTCCCTTCAACCTCACAGGGTAGAACTCTGTAGCCCTTCAGTGACTGGAGTGGAGATAGGCATCTGGATGTCCACTCCCACCAAGGCTGCATATAGTGTGTACAGAAATCAAGGTGCTGTTAGGAGGAAATGGATGCTGGACAGCCAAAATTTGGCTGTCATTATTCTCATGCCTTAGGCTGCAGTCCAGGTCCCATGTTCCGGTGTCCTTCCAACAGAGCTCCCCCATCCTAAGGCCCTCACCTCTTACCTTCTCTGAGGCTCAGTTTCGTCATCTATAAAATAGATAGGCCATGGTTTTTATTACTGTTGGCTATTAAGCATGACAAGGGCCCAAGTTTCTGGGAATGAGGTTGGTCCTCACCAATGCCCTTTGAGAAAGTGAGAAGGGCACCATCAGAGTTTGGGAACTAAGGGATTGAGGAGGAAGGGAACCAGACAGGATCTGGTTTTTCCTCAAGGTTATTGAAGGAAACAGTGAGGGGAGATGGGGTGTGCGACAAGTCATGATTCCTTTAAAGCCCTGCTGGTTTCCTGGGAGAACTGCTCACAAGTTGACCTGCTGGCCTCTCATTGGTTCCATGTAAGGCAGGGCAGTCAGCCAGTAACAGGCATCATCAGACAATTGGGAAGAGGCTAGGAGGCGGAAACAAGCATGATGCCTCATATCTGGGGGATCTGAGCTGTGCCTTTGCACCCAGACAGTAAGTTGTTGACAGCAAACTGCAAAGGGACTAAGCAAAAATGATGTTGTTCCCATGGCAGCCAGGGCCTTAGCAAAGCAGAGAATAAGCTCCTCTGTGGGACCAAAGAGGCTTTTTTTCCCTTTCCAAGAGCACTGGGGAGGTGGCATGCAACTACCTGTCTGTGGCCCTGGGTTCTATGTGGGTTTCCACCACTAACTTACTTGGTGTGGCATATCCTCTTCTCTGGCTTAATCTTCCATGCCCAGCTCACATGCCACTTCTACTACAGAGCTCTCTCAGGCTCTCCCTAGTTGTTCTTTCTTCTGTGCTCACACAACACTCTCTGTTCCAATATTACACCACATAGCACAGCTCGGCATGTTACCGCTCTGTCTCCTGCATTAGTCTATGAACTCCAGCGGTGTGGATTGTGTCTGATTCATCTTACTATCCCTTTCCAGCTCAGTAACTAACATGGGATTGCACTCAGTGAGGTTTCCTGAATAGATGAACCTGTAAAATGGAGAGAGCCTTTGCCCCACCTTCCTCCCACACTGTTCTAAGGTGAGAGTCAAGAGTTAAAGAACTTTTGTCCACAGGCTACCATTAACTCACTGTACCATAATGATAATAACAACTCACATGTGGGCAACACTTTACAGGTTGCAATGCAGTTTTGCATCCAATTCTGTATTCGATCCTCATAGTAAGCTGGTTATGACTTTTATCAGTTCGCAAATGCGAAAACTGAGCTCAAAGAGGTGAAGAAATTGGCTAAGGATGCTCAACAAGTAAGCGATGGGGCAAGAAATGGAACTCTGATCTCTGACCCAGAGCCTGCCCTCTCTTTATTACATGTTGTTACTTTTA
This sequence comes from Eubalaena glacialis, assembly GCF_028564815.1. Lineage (NCBI taxonomy): Eukaryota > Metazoa > Chordata > Mammalia > Artiodactyla > Balaenidae > Eubalaena > Eubalaena glacialis. The sequence continues at coordinate 79,764,750 of NC_083725.1, read as the reverse complement.
CTTTCACTGCTGGAACAACCCTCAATCTGTTGGAAAACAAGTAAACAGACGAAAACCTCTCCTATAAACTGTGAGTTCATGGCAGATTACTCTCTTCATCTAAAGAAAACTTGCTAAGTGGTAACTTGGCTCTCCCTCAAGGTCACACCTCCTCTATGTTCTCTTCCAGTCTCACTGTCTCTTTTTTTTTTTAATTTCACTGTAGTTTTTCACATATGCATTTATTTATTTATTTTATATAAATTATTTTATTTATTTACTTTTGGCTGCGTTGGGTCTTCGTTGCAGCGCGCGGGCTTTCTCTAGTTGCGGCAAGTGGGGCTACTCTTCATTGCAGTGCGTAGGCTTCTCATTGTGGTGGCTTCTCTCGTTGCAGAGCACAGGCTCTAGAGCGCAGGCTCAGTAGTTGTGGCGCACGGGCTTAGTTGCTCCGCAGCATGTGGGATCTTCCCGGATCAGGGCTTGAACCCATGTCCCCTGCATTGGCAGGAGGATTCTTTTTTTCTTTTTCTTTTTTTCCTTATAAAGCACCTATTTTATTCATGCAGTCCTCATCACATTTCTTTGTGACCTAATCACACAGCCGCCACCACCCCGCCACCCCACCTCGGGTTACAAGTTTTAACTTTGTCACTCCATTGGTGGTACAAGCCAGAAGAAGCACCTGTCCAGTGTATACAAGAATCTTCCCTGAGATCCTGCAAAATCAAGCTGGTTTCCCATTTACCTGACAGGAACTTTAAAATTTCACCTACTCCTCTTTAGTTTCTCTGTGATTCTTCTGGGAATGTGGGGCAGAGGGTGGGGGGGTACCACTAAAAATAAACTTAAAAAATATTTTTTTTACAAATATTACCTACAGCATGTCTGCAGAATGAACATTTAAAGAGGATGAACGAAATAGGGTTTTGATTTATTTTTGTTAGGTGTTCCACTAAACCAAAGAAGCCTGATTATTATGGCTAAGGGCTGCAGAAATAAAACTTAAAACCAATGAGCTGCCAAAAGCCAGGGCAAAAGCAGACTAGGGTAAGTAAGGATGAAGTACAGAAAAACTTAACCTAGGTTATTTTCTCAAAAAGAAATGGTGCTTTCTTAGAGATTTTTTTCCTCTCAGTTCCATATCTATATTAAACCATCAGAGCAGAACTATAACCATGATTCTGGATCATAAAATCATAGTTCTCCCTACAATGATTGCATGTGTTTAACCAAGGCACTTTCCCTTCACTATTCAGATAAATATTTATTTATTCAGATAATGCCATCTTCTAGAACCATTTATTACAGTCTTTATAGCTAACAGTTTTCTGGTACATAACTTCTTATGGTACGTTTTTTGGCTGTTTGGCACAAAAGTAATCACTGTTTAGCGCCTGGGAAACACTAACTACAAGAGGGAAAATAGGGTCATGTTTTATTTTCAAAGTCCATCTCTAGCCCAGCATGAGAATTTCTAGAAATCCCCAGTTCAATGAAGGTGATTCATATATCCTTCTAAATTTGACCCGTCCTGTCTCCCATTCTCAGAGTAAGGGGAAATGTTCCTCTTTGGCCAAGCCTAAGGAAAAGCCCACGCACGGGTTGCTCTGTAAGCCTGGTCAGGCGCGACTTGCTCACTAACCCATTAAGCCCAGCACTAAATCTGGCGCCTCTCCGGGCTCTCCCTCCCTCTCTTCGTCCCCACGCTCGGCCAACTGCAGCACTGCGCACTGCAGGCCGCTCCAGGCCCAAGGCAGCGCGCAGCCAGTGTCCTCCCAGCGGTCCAGGTCGAGGTCATAACCCACCACGTTGCGGGTAGGCACCTGGCGTGAGTCCAGCAGCAGCACCGTCTCCACCACCACGGCCAGCCCATAGCAGAAGCGGTCGTAGGGTAGCGGCCGCAGCCGAGTCCACTGGTCGGTGCCGGGGTCCTAGCGCTCGATTTCGGAGAAGGGCTCGTAGCGCCCCAGAAAGGGGAACACCGCGCCGCGCAGTGCGGCCATGTGGTGCCCGAAGCGGGCCGTGCCCATGGGCGCCCTCTTGCTCCACGCCTGCTCCCCGGGGCCCAGGGAGAACACGTCCCGGAGGCTGCTCGCGGCGCCCTCGCCTCTCCCCGCCTTGCCCCCGGAGACGTACACGACGCCGCACTTCCCGACGGCCCCCGCGTGGCCGTACAGGGCCCGCGGCAGCGCCCCGGCCGCCATCCGGCGGTCCCGGCGCAGGTCGTACATCTCCACTGAAGCCAGCGCTTCGCCGCCCGCGCCCAGGCCCCCGACGGCCAGGAGCCCCTCGCCCACGGCGCCGCACCAGAAATGGGACCGCGCTTCCCGCATAGCGGGCACAGTCGTCCAAGCGTGAAAGCGCGGGTCATAACGGTGCAGTTGGGCCGTGACCGCCCGCAGGCTGTCGGCTGTGGGGGAGGAGCCGCTGCCCAACGGGCTCTCCCCGCCGAGGACGAACAGGAAGTTGCCCGCGGCGCACACGCTGTGCCCCAGTAGCAGAGCGGGCAGCCGCGTGAGGCTGCGCCAGCGGTGGTTGTACACGTCAAAGGCCACCACGTCCTGGGTAAGCTCCCACTCCTCCTCCTCCTCCACCTGCTCCTCTTCCTCCTCCTCTTCCTCGGGCCCCTCCCCCTGGCTGCCCGCCGGGGGACCACGACCTCCTCGGTCACCACCTCCCGCCCCCTGCACCCCCCGACCAACAAGATGCGGGTTTGGGGGCTCCGGACGCTGGTCTGCTCGCCCTGCATGAGCGGCTGGCGGGAGGGGGACGTGTGGTAGTTGAGGGCCTGGATGATGAGGCCCTTGACCCGGGAGGGCAGGGTGAGGCCGGAGCCCGAGTACACGCGCCGCAGCACGTCGGTGGGCACCAGGCCGAAGCGGACGCGCTCGAGCAGCGCGGCGCAGTGGTCCAGCCGTTCGGCCTCAGGTTCCTGCCGCAGCCAGGCCAGGGCCAGGCCCAGCAGCCGGGCCTCGGGCACGCGCGCCACGTCAGGGGCACCCAGCACGGCCCTCAGCGACGCGGGGTTGAGCTCCAGCAGCCTGGCGGGGCCCGCGCCCCGCGCCAGCAGCTCCCGCAGGTGGCTCACAATGCAGCGCTCGGCAGCGCGCAGTGTGTGCACCAGGCCGAAGCACGCCGCCACGTTGGCGGTGAAGCAGCAGTTCTCCGGGCCTAGCTGGTAGCTCCAGGTAGCAGCCGCACAGCCCCAGGGCCTCGGTGACCTGCAGGTAGCTGGCGGCCTCCAGCGTGTCCTCCACGGTGTCCATGGAGAGTGGCAGCCAGGCGGTGTAGATGAAGTCCAGCAGGCGCTGCAGGCCGGCCGCCGACGGCACATGCAGGTGGATCACGGGCGCCCGGGCTTCCCGGGTGTGGCTCTTGAACAGGGCCCTGAAGTAGTCGCTGGAACACGCGAGGAGCGACCTGTGCGCCGGGAACTCGCTGCCCTCGGCCTCCAGGGTCACGTCGCACAGGAAGCCCTCGGTGCGCAGTGCCTGGTAGCCAGTGAGCAGCGCGCCGCCATGAGCTTTGCAGTAAGACAGGAAGTCGGCAGGAGGATTCTTAACCACTGCGCCACCAGGGAAGCCCCTCTTCCAGTCTCTTGACTAGAAGATACCTCACATATTCCACTGGAGCCTCCACTGGCAGCCTCGTCATTCCCCATTGACACTAACCTACCACCACATTTCTATCACATGCAAAATTCACTTCTCCTTCGAGGCTTATGCCATCCAGCTCAGCCCATCAGACATTCTGTCCTGGGGCCTCGACTCTTGAATGAGTGATCCAAGGATGGAAGGAACAAGGGGAGGGCCTGTCTTTGAGGCTCATGCCATTTATGCTACCTTCTGACCACCTCTGTCCCTAAATTCTCTACTTCAAGTCCTGCCATCACCCAGATGACTGTACCACGTGAAGCCATTTAACATCCTAGCCTCTTTCTTCCTTAGTGTTGGCAACAATAACCACCACTTCACACCACGGTTATACCCTGGGCCTTCTCTAGATCTGGAGCCACTCCACTTTAGGGATCTTAAGATCTAGTATACTAACCCCCTGACTGTCATCTCCTGGCTCCCTAGCTCTCTCACTCTTACCCCACCGCACCTGCCCCTTGGCATCCAGGATACCACCAGGCTTCTGTCTTCCCAAGTCCATCACTTCCCTTAATACTTCCCTTCCTTCCCTACTCTGCCTAGATTTTAGAGCACAGCATGCAAGCCAGCATTATCCTCCTTCTTCCATCATACCTCTTTTGAAAACTCTAAACTTTATATCAGTGCAACCTTCTGCTTTCTCCACCTCTATACCTGCGGTGCTGAGTTCAATCACAGAGATTGGGTCTAAAGCAATTCTGTGGTCTTTATCCTTGACAAGACTCTCAGAGGTATTGCAACCTTGGTCATCTCGTCACAATAGATATGAATTCATTAATTAACAAAACTGATTTATTTATCATCTGTTATACACCAGGCAATGTGCTACATGTTAAACATATAACAGTAGACAGAAACAGCAGACGCAGTGCCTACCTTCATAGAATTATAGTCTAGAGGAAGAGAGAGACCTTGTCCACTATATACAAACATATAACTACGGTTGTGAAGAGTGCTGCAAAGGAAAAAACTGCAAGTACAAGAGCATACTATAGGAAGAGGTACCCTAGTCTGAAGGGTCAGGGAAGGTCTCCCTGAGAAAGTGACATTTAATTTCCGGCCTAAAGGAAGAGTTCAAATTAGCTTACTGAAAGGAGCAGAAGCAGAATGGAAGGGCTTTCCAAGTAGTGGGAAGGGTATCTGTGAAGGGCCTGAGACAAGAGGACGAAGTGAATGAAAGGGGACCTTGTGAGAGTGTATGAAGGGGATTGAGGGCAAGGTTGGAAAAGTCAACGTGAGTCACATCTTTGGGCCATTTTAAGGATTTGTGAACCACTGTAGGGTTTTATGCAGAAGATGGCATCATCTGATTTGCCGTGTCTTTTAAAAAAGGTCAACCCACTAGTAGTATGTTAACAGGGTTGAGTGCAGGTAAGTAAACCAGATAAGAAGCTATTGTAATTGTCCACTCAAGGGCTGATGGAGATAGATTTAAGAGCCTCCAAACTCCAAAATGCTGATAACCTGCTTCTGATTCCTCCCACCAGTATCACCAATAGCACACTTTTAGCAATTGACTTGCTTCCTACTTCTTAGGAAACTAAAAATATCAGGTGTGAACTTCCTCAGTTTCCTGCTCATGCACCCACATATAAGCTAATTATACTTCCTTCCCTTCCTTCCTGCCAATCTCAAAGAAAGAGGGCCAGGTCTTCTTTCTGAAGCCCATCGTTCCCCCTTCCACCTTCTCCAGGACCAGTAGCAGGCTCCATTGCTTATCAACTCCTGTCCTGTCAACAAACTCAATTCTCTTGCAATCAGAAAAACAAAAAACAAAATCCACTCACCTCCTGCCACCCTAGCTACTACCTTATCTCTCTCCTTCCCTTTTATAACAAATTTTATATAGTCTACACTGCCTGTAGCAGGGATAGTGGTGCTCACCACATATTCCAGGTACTCCCCACATTCCCCAGCTTCTTGACTGGGTCTGGTATCTCATTCTGGACCAAAGCATAGAGTAGCTGGCATGTGACCTTCCAGTGAGCTCTTCAATGGCTGAGGCAATTGTAGAGGGGGTTCTGTCTTCCAAAAGTTACAACGTCAAGGTGATGGAGCCTTCATCACTCTGAGCTCCTAAGTGACAGTGTAGAGCAGTCCGTCCAATACATAGGGTGTAAGAAAGAAACACCATAAGGTGCTGAAATTTGGGGGTGGTTTGTCGTTACAGCATAGCCTAACCTAACTAATACATTTACTGCCTCTACCTCCTCACCTCCTGTGTGCTTTTTTTTTAAAAGAATTACTTTACTTCTGACACACTTTTAGCTCTCAGACTTCTTCTCTCTATCCACATTTTAAAAAATATTTATCTATTTATTTATTTATTTTGGCTGCACCGGGTCTTAATTGCGGCATGCGGGATCTTTTAGTTGCGACATGCGGACTTCTTAGTGGCAGCATGTGGACTCAGTTGTGGCATGCGGACTTCCTAGTTGCGGCATGCATGCGGGATCTAGTTCACTGACCAGGGATCGAACCCGGGCCCCCTGCATTGGGAGGGCGGAGTCTTACCCACTGGACCACCAGGGAAGTCCCTCCACTGACATTTTACTCAGGCAAATGGCACAATTCTTTTATTGCTAAATCATGTAATTTGATTTCTCTGTATCATATGACCTAGTTGGCTACTCCCTTCTTGAAGCTTCTTCTCTTCTGCCTGCTATGATACTAGCATCTCTTGGTTTTCCTCCAATTTCTCTAGAACATAGGTTTTGGAGGTCAGCTTTTTTCTCACACTATCAAAGTGAAATCGAATGGCTCTTATCAAGTCAAAACCCCACTTAAAAGGCTTCTATGGCTTTCCAAATCTAAGCTTATCAAACTGACATTTGAGACTGTCAGCGATTTAGCTGCAATCTATCTTTCCAGATTTACCTTCAAGTCGTCTTCTTTACACAGCTTACACTTTACTCAATACAAGATTGATGAGCTCTCCTCCTCTTTGACCTTCATCACGCATCTGTCACATGCCTCAGTCCTGGTTTCACCCATCAAGTAATTTAGGCATGTATGTAAAGATGCTTGTACAAGGATTGTTTATAATAGCAAAATATTGGAAATGACCTAAATGTCTATCTCTAGGCAACTGCTTAAACAGACTGTGGTAAATTCGTGCAATGTATACTATGAAGACAATAATGATGTACAGTCATGGAAATTGTTCACAATTTATTAACTACATAAAGCAATGAAGTATACATCGTCTCATATTTGTTCAAATACATAGAAAATATCTGGAAGAGTATATGTTGAAATGTTAATTATCACAAATGACAAAAAAATAGACAAATTAGGCTTCTTCAAAACTTAAAACTTTTGTACCTCCAAGGTCACCATGAAGGAAGTGAAAAGACAACCCATGGAATGTGAGAAAATGTTTACAGATCATATATCTGATAGGGGACTTGTAACCAGAATATATAAAGAACTCTTACAACACAAAAATAAAAAGGCAACTCAATTAAAAAATGGGCAAAGGATCTAAATAGACATTTCTCCAAAAAAGATATACAAATGGCCGATAAGCACATGAAAAGATGATCAACATCATTAGAAATCAAGGAAATGCAAAACAAACTACAGTGAGATACCACTTCACACCCACTAAGATAACTGTAATCAAAAGGACAGATATAGTAAGTGTTAACAAGGATTTGGAGAAACTGGAATCCTCATACACTGCTGGTAGGAATGTAAAATGGTGCTGCTGCTTTGGAAAAAAGTCTGGCAGTTCCCCAGAAAGTTAAACATCAAGTTACTATATGACCCAGTGATTCCATTCCTAGGTATAAATCCAAGAGAAATGAAAATACATTCACACAAACACTTGTACATGGATGTTCACAGCAACATTATTCATAATAGCCAAAAAGTGGAAAGAACCTAAACATCCATCAACATAGATAAGCAAGGGACTTCCCTGGTGGCGCAGTCGTTAAGAATCCACCTGCCAATGCAGGGGACACAGGTTGGATCCCTGGTCCAGGAAGATCCCACATGCCATGGAGCAACTGAGCCCATGCACCACAACTACTGAGCCTGCGCTCTAGAGCCCGCGAGCCACAACTACTGAGCCCGCGTGCCACAACTACTGAAGCCTGCGTGCCTAGAGCCTGTGCTCTGCAACAAGAGAAGCAACCGCAATGAGAAGCCCGTGCGCCGCAACAAAGAGTAGCCCTGCCTCGCTGCAACTAGGGAAAACCCGTGCGCAGCAATGAAGACCCAACACTGCCAAAAGTAAATAAATAAATAAAAACATAGATAAGCAAAATATGGTATATCCATACAATAGAATTTGGCAATAAAAAGAAATGAAATCCTGATACACAGTGCAGCTTGGATGAACCTTGAAAACATTATGCAAAATGAAAGAAGCCAGTCACAAAATACCACTTATTGTATGATTCCATTTATATGAAAGATCCAGAATAGGCAAATCTATAGAAACAGCAAGTAGATTCATGGTTACCTGGGGCTAAGTGTGGAGGGGCATTGAGGGGAAATAGGAAATGACTGCTAATGGGTGCAAATGGTTTCTTTTGGGGTGATGAAAATGTTCTACAATTGATTGTGATGATGGTTGCACAACTCTGAATATACTAAAAACTATTGAATTTTACACTTTACATGGGTGGATTATATGGTATGTGAATTATTGATACATCTCATTAAAGCTGTTTTAATTTAAAGGTGTTAATAGTATTGCTTTTATAAAGCTTGGAAAGAGTAGCAGCATCAGTAGGGAAAAGGGGAGAAGGGTTTATAAGAAATTAGCATGCAACTCTGGCTTAAGCAAAAGAAAAAGAAATTTATTGGAAGGGGTAGTTCATTCATAGAAACTAATGAATTACTGAATAACCAAACCTTGTAGGGAAGGAATGAGAGCAGCTCTGGTAATTTTGATGGTCCAAGTTTCAAATTCCCAGGAGAGTATTTGATTGTCTCAGCTTGGGTTAGGTGCCTATCCCTGGATCAGTCAACTCTGGGTGAAGGGGAAAAAGGCTCAAATAGCAAGGACCTGATTGCAGGAGGCCTTCACTTGTGTATCTGATTCATTTGCATAGTAAGAGGACAACAGCTGTAAGTGGGGCAGATAAACAGACACAAAGCGGTACTTACTAAAATTAAGTGAAAAAGCAAGGTTCAGAACAGTTTGTCTAGTAAGACTCATCTTTTTTTTAACTAAACATTTATAAAATGTGCAAATTAAAACAGGACCCAGGCAGGTAACATATGAGTATTACAGTAAAGCCTAAGACATGCTGGGACTGTAGCAAACTAGAGAGAGGGTCCCACATTTAAAGGGAGCAGATGCAACTCCATTCCATCTGATTTTGTCCTGCTGGAATGCAGTCCACTGTTGCCAGATCTTTGGGTTTTTCTTTTTCCTTTTTTTTTTTTTTTGATTAATTTATTTTATTCATTTATTTTTGGCTGCATTGGGTGTTTGTTGCTGCGCACAGGCTTTCTCTAGTTGTGAGCGGGGGCTACTCTTCATTGCGGCACGTGGGCTTCTCATTGCGGTGGCTTCTCTTGTTGTGGAGCATGGGCTCTAGGCGCGCGGGCTTCAGTAGTTGTGACATGCGGGCTCAGTAGTTGTGGCTCAGGGGCTCTAGAGTGCAGGCTCAGTAGTTGTGGCACGTGGGCTTAGTTGTTCCGTGGCATGTGAGATCTTCCTGGACCAGGGCTCGAACACATGTCCCCTGCACTGGCAGGTGGATTCTTAACCACTGTGCCACAAGGGAAGTCCCTATCTTTGGGTTTTTCAAGCAAAGCCAAACACTTGATTTTTATGCGAAATTTCCTGAGTTTAAAAATCCTCTGGGGGCCAAACAAAAATCTCTATAGGCTGTGTCTGTCTGCAGGTTTCCAGTTTGCAACTTCTGTTCTATATACTTGTATATAAATAGAAAATGTTTAAGACAGACCCGAGTTTGTACCTGCTGTGTGATCTTGGATAAGTTATTTCCCTCTAACATGTAAAATGGGGACAATAATTCCAGCCTTCAGAGTTGCATCCATGAGTTAACATAAAGTGTTTAAGAACTTTCAGTTAAAGATGGTGGATTAACTGCACACATATAATTTTACTCCCTCCTGAAAACCCATTAAAACCATAGTAAAGGGATTTATAATAACAGAGATTCACAAGGTTGGGGGAAAGGAGACAGCAGCAATAAAAATTTGGAATCTGGAACGCAGATGGACAAGTAGTAAACTGACCTGACAGATCTAAGAAACGAAATCCTACACATAGAGAGGGAAAAGCAGACAACTAACCTGGTCTATACCACAGAATCTTCAAAAAGTTCAGGAACTGAGGACAAAGGAAGTGAGAAATAAATTTAAGAAAATTGATTGAACACTGCCTAAGAAATGGATTCTTACAGTTTCCTTCATGTTTTATCCCCCCTGAGTAACTGCCTTTACTCCACTCTAGAGGAAGACTGCTGGGTTATTTCAGTCTAGAAAGGATTTTTTTAAAGAGAAGAAGAACGGGACTTCCCTGGTGGTCAGTGGTAAAGAATCTGCCTTCCAATGCAGGGGACGCGGGTTCAATCCCTGGTTGGGGAACTAAGATCCCGCATACCGCAGGGCAACTAAGCCTGCACGCACCACAACTACTGAGCTCTTGTGCCTCAACGAGAGAGCCCACGGGCCACAAACTACAGAAGCCCATGCTCCCTGGAGCCCATGTGCCACAACTAGAGAGAGAAAACCCGCTCGCTGCAACTAGAGAGAAAACTGCATGCCTCAGCGAAGATCCTGTGTGCCTCAACTAGGACCCGACACAGCCAAAAAAAAAAAAAAAAAAAAATTAAGAAAATAAAAAAAAGAAGAAGACTCCCTGTATTAAGGGCTGCATGGCACAGTTGTGGCCTAATAAATATATGTCTAGTGAAGCTGAATGCTGAGACCTCCTAGCTCTCTTTCCCTTCCTGGCTCCCAGAAGACAAGCAGCCAGGTATCTACCCTCTGAACAGATGATTAAAACATTTTTTCTGAAGGATCTGATCAGCCAAAGGGGAAACAAATAGAGCATACTGACACTGGGGGGCTGCCCGACAAATGGCCTAGTCAGATCATCCCACAGTGAAACTCCAGCAAGCCTCACCCATGTGCTCAAAGCTTCGAATCTATCTTGTGTCCCTTCTTCAACCAGAGCACACAGTCAAAAATTAACAAACATCTGAGTAAAACCTCTAACAGGAAAGATAAAGACCAAAACAAACAAGCAGATAAAAGTAACTTAAAGGAAAGAAAGATAACACAGGAAAAGGAAAACTTCTAAATCACTATCATTAATATGCTCAAAGAGATAAGAGAAGAATTTCCTTGCTATTTTTCAATAAAGGAACATTCAGAGAACAAAACAGGGCCTGTGGAAACTGAAACCATGATAGTAGAAATGAAAAATTCGATAGGAAGGCAGGAAGTTAAAATTGAAAAAACCTCCCAGAAAGTAAGGGGAAAATTCAGAGATGGGTGATGGGAGAGAAAAGATAAGAAAATTAAAGGACAAGTCCACAATTCTGACATTCAAATAATAGGCACTCAAAGAACAGGAGTAACTGAGGGAAGGAAATCATAAAAGAAATAATTCAAGAAATTTTCCCATAACTTGAGGTCTCGTTTTTCCAGAATGAAAGGACTCACAGAGTATCTAGCACGTTGACTGAAAATATATCCATATATGGAAACTGGTGAAATTCAGAACATCATTGTGTACTTTCAGATTCTAAAAGCTTCCAGTAAGAAACAATAGGTTACATACACTCAGGAATCAGAATGGCTTCAGGATTCTTAACAGCAACATTGGAAGCCAGAACAGAATGGAGCAACGCCTTAAAAATTCTATAGGCAAATAGTTTCTGACTGAGAATTCTATACCCTGTGAAACTATAATCAAGTGTGAGGATAGAATGAAGACATATTCAGGCATGCCATGTCTGAAATCACCCTTTCTCATCAAAATAAGAAAATACTAGCCAAGACAACAGAAGTTCCAACAAAGAAGGAGATTAAGAGCACCTGAGAGGTGACAATGAAGAGAAGTCCTAGTATCACAGCTTTGCACTAGGTGTAGAGGACAACCAGTCCTGATGAGAGCAAGGTGATTCAAAAGAGCAACATTGTGGGCTCTCACTGGGCTAAAACTGGTGAAGCCATTGGTACCTGTGAGCTCCCAAATAGGGGTGTAACCCAAGAAAGAGGAAGATACCAATTCTAGGCAACAGGGACTCCAACTCAGGAAAAGTTAAAAAAAAAAAAAAAAAAAAAAGAATTCCCAGGATGACAGGGAAGGAAAGTCCCAGGAAGAGATCTGAGCATGAGGGCTAGAGTGCAAACAGTTCCCATAGGAGAATGAAGGTCTCCAAGAGGGCTGTCTTCAGGAGGAAAATTTGAACTGATAGACTACCTGATGCCATTGACCACGAGGAATACTGTAGTGAAAGATTTTTGGAATTTATCAGAAGAGTTAGCTATAGGTAATAATTACAAAGAAAATTAAGCATATGAAAAAACCAAGGCAATTGTTAACTTTAGGAAAAGCAAAAGTAGGAAAAAGTATATAATTTTGGTATACTTCAACAGTCAATTGTAAATAGCATTTGCACAGGCACAATGACAACTGATTTAACCAAAAATTGTAATAAAATTCTATTGGTAGGATGGGGGAGAAGAAATAGAAGGGATGGAGGTGAAGAGAGCTAAATCCTGTTAAAAAGGAGTCACTACCCTATGTCTAAAACTGATTAATCAAAAGGTAGCAATAAGAACATATTATTTAGGAAAAACAGAGATTTATAAATGCCAGAAGAAACAGCTAAGGATCTAAAATTGTTACTTCTGGGGAAGGAGACTTAGGGGAATGGGGAGGGGAGAGGCAGGGCAAGGGATTATTGTTTTATATTAGGTGTCTCTGAAGAGTGGGATTGGCAGGGAAAGGGTTTTATTTACAACTTTATATTCTCTATTATTCAAAATTTTTATAATAAGCACACATTACTTTTATAATTATAATAAAAAATAATAAAGCCAACAAGTTCTCCTTATTTTCTGCCTTCTTGGAAATTTCATTTCCAAGCTGTTGGGACACCCAAGGATGTTCTCACCATCACCAGTGTCAAGACCTGTCTGTGGGTTTGTTTCCTTTAAGCTTGAATGACAGTAGGACAATGGCTCTGTGGATGCCACACTATGGTTTCTCTTCTCACTCAAGGACCCATGTCAGCTTTTAGCATAATCCTATCTTCAGGTCATCTCCCAGGGACAGGAAGCTCTGGTTCCCTCAGCTAACTTAGCCACAGTCTTGCACACCAAAGAGCCTTTATCAGACCATATCCTGCTATGCAGTGTATTTCTCTACTTTGAAGTTCTCTCCTCCAACATTTACCTTGTTCCTACTAGACAATCTTTTCCATTTTTGTACCCCCCAGCTCCTGGGATAGGTATTTCTTGGAGCATAATAACATAATAGTAACTATTTAAGTTTGTGTTTAGAGCACACAAGAGAAAACATCCTGAAATCAACTTTGACATTCATAGTGTATGGTTAAAAGCTGGAGGCTGCCAGCAAACCAGCTCTACCTTTGCCCCAGACAAAGACGTTTTCTTATTAGATGGAACAAGAAAAGAATCTGTCCTCTGACATGGAGGAAGACACCTTCTCCATCTTCCTAAGCTCTTTACTATACAAACATCCTTAAAAAGATAGTATGGAACAAAGTTGATACAAGATGTGCAGATATGCAATGGAGAATTGTCTCCCAAGACTGACCCATAGAGACAGTGAGATAAATGTTTGTTGTTTTAAGCCATTAAGGTTTGGAGTAATTTGTTACACAGCAATAGATAACTAATACACTCATATATTTTTATTTCTAGTACTCTTTATTCCTTTGTGTAGATCCAGATTTCCACCTGGTACGATTTTTCTTTTGCTGGAATACTTACTTTAACCTTTTTTCTAGTGCTGGTTTGCTGATAATGACTTTTTTCAACTTTTTTATGTCCAAAAGTATTTCTTCTTTGTTTCTTTGAAACAGGTTTATTGAGGTGTAGTTTAAGTACCACAAAATTCACCCATTGGAAATGTAAAATTTCAGTGATTTGGTAAATTAGTAGATTTGTGCAATAATCACCGTAATCCAAGTTTAGAACATTTCCCATCACTTTAAAAAGTTCCCCAATGCCCATTTAATAATTAATCTACACTTCTACCTCAGATCTAGGCAACCATTTAATCTACTTTCTATCTCTTTAAGTTTGCTCTTTCTAGGTATTTCATATATATAGAATCATATAGGTAGTTTTTACTTCTGGCTTCTTTCACTTAGCATGTTTTTGAGGTTCATCCATGTTGTAGTATGTATTAATAGTTCATTCCTTTTAAATAATAATATTCCATTACATGGATATGCCACATTTTGTTTATTCACCAACTGATGAACATTTAGATTGTTTCCATTTTTGGCCTTATGAATAATACTGCTATGAAAATTTGCATACATGTCTTTGTGTGGACGTAAGTTTTCATTTATCTTGGGTAGATTTATATAAATAGAATTTCTGTGTTGTGTGGTAAGTTTGTGATTAACTTTTTGAGAAACAGAAAAATTGTTTTCCAAAGTGGTTGTACCATTTTATTGTACATTCCCACCAGCAATGCAGGGGGTTCCAATTTCTGCACATCTTCCCCAACACTTGGTGTTGCATATCTTTTTTATTATTGCCCTTTTGGTGAGTACATCATTGGCTTCTCATTGTGGTTTTAATTTGCACAGATTGACAAATGATATTGAGCATCTTTTCACGTGTTCATCAGCCATTTGTTTATCTTCTTTGGTAAAATGTCTCTCAGAATTTTTTGCCAATTTCAAAATTGGTTGCTTTCTATTATTGAGTTCTAAGAGTTCTTTATATATATATATATATTTTAATTTATTTATCTATTTATTTATTTTTGGCTGCCTTGGGTCTTCGTTGATGCATGCGGGCTTTCTTTTTGGTGGTAGCGAGCGGAGGAGGCTACTCTCCGTTGCGGTGTGCAGGCCTCTCATTAGGTGGCTTCTCTTGTTGCAGAGCACAGGCTCTAGGTGCACAGGCTTCAGTAGTTGTGGCACATGGGCTCAGTAGTTGTGGCTCACGGGTTCTAGAGCGGAAGCCCAGTAGTTGTGGCACACGGGCTTAGTTGCTCCGCGGCATGTGGGATCTTCCCAGACCAGGGCTTGAACCCATGTCCCCTGCATTGGCAGGCGGATTCTTAACCACTGCACCACCAGGGAAGCCCCTTTATATATTTTAGATACAAGTCCTTTATCAGATGTATTATTTGCAAGTATTTTATCCTAACTTATGGCTTGTCTTTTCATTTTCTTAATGGTGTCTTTGAGGCACAAAAGTTTTTTATTTTGATGAAGTCCAATTTATCAGTTTTTCGTTTAGGTTCATGATTTTAGTGTCATTTCTAAAAACCCTTTACCCAACCCAAGGCCATGAAGATTTTCTCCTACATTTTCTCTTAGACGTCTTATAATGTTAGCTCTTACATCTAGGTATATGATCCATTTGAATAAATTTTGTGTATAGTGTAAAGTAAGTGCCTGAGTTAATTTTTTTGCATGTGGATATTCAATTGTCTCAGCACCATTTGCTGAAAAGACTATCCTTTCCCCCACTGAATTGTTCTTGACCATAAATGTAAGGTTTTACTTCTGGACTATTATTATAGTTCCATTGATCTAAATGTGTATCTTCGTGCCAATACCATCATCTCTTTTTTAAAAATTTATTTTATTCAAGTATAGTTGATTTACAACTAAATGTTTTATTAATTACTGTTGTGTTAATTTCTGCTGTACAGCAAAGTGATTCAGTTATACATATATATATTCTTTTTCATATTCTTTTCGATTATGGTTTATCACAGGATATTGAATATAGTTCCCTGGGCTGTACAGTAGGACCTTATGTTTATCCATTCTATATATAATAGTTTGCATCTGCTAATCCCAAATTCCCAATCCATCTCTCTCCCACCCCCTACCCCCTTGGCAACCACAAGTCTGTTCTCTATGTCTGTGAGTCCGTTTCATAGATAAGTTCATTTGTGTCATATTTTAGATTCCACATATAAGTGACATCATATGGCCAATACCACCATCCCTTGATAACTGTGGCTTCATAGTAAATGTGGATTTCCTTTATTTTTGAGAGAGATTTTTTCTAGATGTGGAAGTCTAGGTTGACACTTTTTTTTCAACACATTAAAAATGTAATGTTACTCTCCTGTGGCTTGCATCATTTCATATGAGACATCTGTTGTCATTATCTTTATACCTCTGTATGCAACATGTTTTTTTCTCTAGCCATTTGAAGACTTTTTTCTTTATCATTGGTATAAGTATTATGCTGTACCTTAGTGTGTTTTCTTTTTTTCTCCAGATTTATTATGGTATAATTGACAAATGAAAATTGTAAATATTTAAGGTGTACAATGTGATGTTCTGATATGCATATGTATTGTGAAATAATTACTACAATCAAGCTAATTAACAACTCCATCACCTCACATAGTTACCTTTTGTGTGTGTGTGTGTGTGAGCGTGATGACAACACTTTTAAGATCTACTCTCTTAGGAAATTTCAAATATACAATATAGTGTTATTAACTATAGTCACCATGCTGTACATTACATCCCCAAAACTTATTCATCCCGGTACACCTGAAACTTTGCATCCTTTGACCCACATCTCTTTTTTTTTTTGTTTCAATTTTATTTATTTTATTTTTGACCGCGCTGGGTCTTTGTTGCTGCGCGTGGGCTTTCTCTAGTTGCGGCGAGCAGGGGCTACTCTTTGTTGCGGTGTGCAGGCTTCTCATTGCGGTGGCTTCTCTTGTTGCAGAGCACGGGCTGTAGGTGTACAGGCTTCAGTAGCTGTGGCACACGGGCTCAGTAGTTGTGGCTTGCAGGCTCTAGAGTGCAGGCTCAGTAGTTGTGGCACACGGGCTTAGCTGCTCTGCAGCATGTGGGATCTTCCCGGACCAGGGATCGAACTGGTGTCCCTGCATTGGCAGGCGGATTCGTAACCACTGCGCCACCAGGGAAGCCCCTGACCAACATCTCTTTATTTCCCCCTCTCTCCAGCCTCTGGAAACTGCCGATCTACTCTGCTTCTATGAGTTCAACTTTTTTTGGATTCCACATGTAAGTGATATTATGCAGTATTTGTCTTTCTGTGTCTGGCTTATTTCACTTAGACTAATGTCCTCCAAGTTCATCCATATTGTCACAAATAGCAGAATTTCCTTCTTTTTTAAGGCCAAATAATATCCCATTAATGAACATTTTGGTTGTTCCCGTATCTTGGCTATTGTGAATAAAGCTGCAATGAATGTAAGAGTGCTGATATATTTTTGAGATACTGATCCTTAGTGTGTTTCCTACATATTTCTTCTGCTTTGGGGTTCATGAGCTTCTTGGATCTGTGTGTGGGTTTACAGCTTTCATCAAATGTGCAAAATTTTGGGCATTCATTCTTTAAATATTTCTTCTGTCCTCTTCTCATCCTTTTTCAGGATTTCAAATTATACATATATTTGGCCCCTGGAAGTTTTCTAGTAGCTCAGTGATGCTCCATATTTTTTTCAGTGTTTTTTCCTGTGTTTAATTTCTATTGTTATGTTTTCAAATTCACTAATACATTCATATGTCATTTTATTGTGCTTCACTTTATTGTGCTTCACAGATATTGTGCATTTTACAAATTGAAGGTTTGTGGCAACCTTGCATGAAGAAATTCTATTGATGACATTTTTCCAACAGCATTTGCTCACTTCATGTCTGTGTGTCACATTTTGGTAATTATCACAATATTTCAAAGTTTTTCATAATTATGTTTGTTACGGTGATCTGTGATCAGTGATCTTTGATATAACCAATATGACTTGCCAAAGGCTCGGATGGTGGTTAACACTTTTTTAGCAATAAAGTGATTTTTAATTAAGGTATGTACATTGTTTTTTTAGACATAATGCTATTGCACACTTAGTAGAGTGCAGTAGAGTGTAAACATAACTTTTATATGCACTGGGAAACCGAAAAATGCTTGTGACTCACTTTATTGAGGTACTCGCTTCATTGTGGTGGTCTGGAACTGAACCTCCAGTATCTCTGAGGTATGTCTGTATTTTCTTCCTCAGTGTCTAATCTGTTAGTCCTATCTAGTATATATTTCTAGTATTAGGACTCCTTTTTTTTTCCTCCCACTTTCAGGCATCAGTGCCCTCCATTGCTTGTTGTCCAATATCTGAAAACAGTCATTTCATATATTTTGTCTTGTTTTATAATTATTTTAGGCAAGAGGTTAAATCCAGTCCTGTTATGCCATCTTGGCTGGAAGTGGAAGTCGTCTATTCCAATAGCCTCCAAAATTTCCCCCAGGTATTCTCTCTTATTGTGCGAATTTGGTACACACTCATTGGATTGGTCTAGGAATATTTAGATAACACGTGTGAAAAAGAATATAAAAACTCCCATAATTCCCCTATAGTAATAACTCTGGTTAGTGTTTTGTGTATTTCATATTTCCGTATAGTTTTCTATCTTTTGATTTTGCATGATTTTACATCAATCTTCCCCTTACTTGACTTGTTTCTAGCCCTTGACACTAATGATCACTCCCTCATTTAAAAAATTTTATTCACTGTTAGCCTCCAGGGAATCTCTCTCTCCTGGTTCTATTTCAACCGTTCCAAACCCTAAGAATTCTGCCCCCCAGAGAGGTCCACAGTAGGCTTTGGGGGGCCCCTTCAGCTCTCTGTATTATATGTGAAATTATATGTTTTGAGGATATTTTCCTTAAAAGGAGATCCATTCCAGTTAACAGATTTTCAGAGGGGGCCGGATTCACAAGAATTTAAGTACCTCTACCTTCGAGAGAAATCGTAGCCAGGAAGTTGTTTTCAGAAACCTGAAG
This sequence comes from Eubalaena glacialis, assembly GCF_028564815.1. NCBI lineage: Eukaryota > Metazoa > Chordata > Mammalia > Artiodactyla > Balaenidae > Eubalaena > Eubalaena glacialis. Next base: position 79,746,130 of record NC_083725.1, on the reverse strand, counting down.
CTCAGTTCAGAGCTTAAACTTCACCTTGGGAATGGGATGACTTCCCATGGGGAATGGGATGACTGCAACTCATGTCACTCAGTTCTGGGATGAGGAGAGAGCTGGAGGGGGCTGTGTGCAGGAGCTCTCCACCGCAAACAGGGACGTTCAAAAGGCTGACTTCTCAAGGCATAGGACCGTCCTCTCTCTCTTTCTCTCTGTCCCTCTCAACATTTCACGTTCTTGAGCACACATACCAGAATGAATGCAAACTCAAAATTCAAATGCACACACACCTCTGCATACACACAACATGCACACCCAGAAACACGCAGCCAGGCGCACACATACCCATTCATCTGCATGCACACAGATACACATGCACACACAAACCGGCCACATACAAATATGCGGCCTGGGTGGCACACAGCCTGGCCCACGCATGCTCCATATGTAACCACAGGCGCGCACACACAGCCACGCATGTGAGAATCACAGGACCTGGCGCCCACCCTCCCCCCTGCAGAGAGCGAGCGCTGCCCCTGGCATCGGGCCCGGGGAGACAGCCGAGTGGAGCCATCTGTCAGGCTGAGGTTCCTGCGCCGCCCATTCTGCCTGAGCTCAGACGATGGGTATGCCAAGCATGCAGCCTCGCTATTCTCTCTGGCTGAATCATGCTGAGTGAGCTGGCCCGGCCAGAGTTTATCAAATCAGAACAGAATTTTGGCAAAACAGATGACTTGTGAGCTTGGCATTTGTGGGCCGGGGAGGTGGAGACCTGTAGGGGGAGGAAGGAGGAGTGGAAGTGAGGAGAGAGGAAAATTACTTGTCAACACACGGAGAGATGGTGGAGAGTGTAGTTCAAGAGGCAGTATAGCAGGGGGACTTCGGGACTGGATGTAAAGTCAAAAAACCTGATTCAAATTCCAGCTCTGGCTCATAATAGCCATGTGACTTTGAACACATTAAAGCACCTCTTTGAGCTTTGGTTTCTTCTATAAAATTGACCTAATAAAATTATCGCATAGAGTTGACAACAGGATTTTATGAGATAGGACTTATCAACTCGCACAGTGCCTGGCACATGGTGGCACTTAATAAATGATGGCTATTATAGTTAGAGAACATGAGAGTTCAAAGAAATCAAGTAGAGCAGCAGCCCAGCCTGACCAGCCCTTTTAACTCACCATCCCATCCCCACTGGGCCTGGGTACCCCAGCGTTGTTTCCAGTCTTCATCTGAAAACCAAATGCCCTGATCCACCTTGCACCCCATTGGCTTCTTGTGTGGCTTCCTACTGTTCCTCACACTCCCCTCCTGAATCTGAGAATTGACACTGCCCCTCTGATACTTACCTTCACTTCTGCACACCCCCTCGGGCTGCTTCTGCCTCTGGCACCTCAGCCCATGTGGCTCCCACCACCCCCATTATCTCATTTGGGTAATAGTCATAAAGATAGCGGCAATGCATGGAATTTATTAAGCCCTCACTATGTGCCAGAAATTTGCAGAATAAATCTAATTTACCCCTCCTGACAACCTTGTAAAGTAAATACTATTGTTATCCCCATTTTACAACTGAAAAAACTGAAGTACCAAAAGATTGTTATCTGCCCAATGTAAGACGTTGATTGTAAGTCTCACTATTGTCTCTTGTACTGCTAAGAGACATTGGCAATTAAACCATGTTACAGTGCTAAGATGCTTTGATGCAGAGATGTTTAAAATAAGGGGGTGGGGGTGGGGAGCATACATTACAGAATTAATGAAATACAGTAGTTGTACTGGAGCCAGGATTTGACCTCTGGAAGTCTGTCTGACTCTAGGCCTCTACAATGTGATGTACCACCCTCAAACTCACATTTATGGAACCCTCTCTGGAAAAGACGTTGTGCTAAATTCTTAATATGCATTACATGACCTCATTCAGACCTCATTAACCATCCTATGAGGTAGGTACTGTTCTCCAGTTTCTTTTACAGATGAGGAAACTAAAGCTCTGAGAAGTTATTTAATTTGCCTAAGGTATCATCTGAAGTCATGAAACAGATTCAAAACCAGGCCTGTCTGACTCCAGAGTCTTTGCTCTTAACCATCATGCAAGTCAGATACCTTCTCTCAGCCTGGATGGTTGTTCCCAGAGTTCCCTCCAAAGGTTTCCTTGGGGGCCGGCTATGGGGCTGAGTCACAGCTGTTGTCCTGGTGATTTCTAACCGTAGACTTGGTTTTGCTGTGGGTGGGTGCTCAGTTGGTGGGGGGCACAGTCCTCGGCAGAACACTGGGCGTCTTGTGCTGCTCTGTCTCTGGGTGGGATGACCCCTCTGCAGGTCCTTCTGGCACTGGACCTGGGTTACCCCACTGGTAATGTGGGGAGAATAATCCTACCCCTGGACCTATCAAAATTAGTATTCTCTTCTTTGAGTTCAAAAATGGAAAAAATCTGCATAAAGTATTAGTGCTTCAGCAGACTGTCATCTATGGATCTAGCCCCCAACTAAATTCCAGATTTAGTTCCCAAAATTTCCCACCAAACCAGGAAAATCTCCAAAGGACCCTCACCTCCCTGCCTTTGTTCACCCCTTTCCATGTATTGGAAAGGCCTTCTTCTCCTCACCTAACATAATCACACCCATGCATCAAGGCTAGTTCATAGGCTTCCTTCCAGGAGATGTTCCTGGATAGATGTCCTTGAAGTGATTCATTTCTCCCACCTAGTCGTTGACTATAAGCTCTTAAGACATGCATCACTCATAGCCTTGTCATGTAATTATTAATGTATAGTACATTTCCTCCATGGAGGACTTGTGTTGGTTTGGTTTTTTTTTTAAATTAAGTAATTACTTATTTATTTATGGCTGTGTTGGGTCTTCGTTTCTATGCGAGGGCTTTCTCTAGTTGCAGCAAGTGGGGGCCACTCTTCATCGCGGTGCGCGGGCCTCTCACTATCTCGGCCTCTCTTGTTGCGGAGCACAGGCTCCAGACGCGCAGGCTCAGTAATTGTGGCTCATGGGCCTAGTTGCTTCGCGGCACGTGGGATCTTCCCAGACCAGGGCTCGAACCCGTGTCCCCTGCATTGGCAGGCAGATTCTCAACCACTGCACCACCAGGGAAGCCCTTGTGTTGGTTTTTGCCTCTCCCCCTTTTTGATAGCAGCAACTTGATTTTCCCCTGCCTCTTCCTCTGGCTTCTTCACATAATCCTTCCTCTTTTTATTTCTCTGCCTCGCATATTGATTGAACTATCATAGTGATTATGAGTGCAGGCACTGAGCTGTGAAAGGTTTTGCTTCTGCCACTTACTAACCATATGATCTTGGGGAAAGTCACTTACATCTTACAAATAAGGACATAGTTTTTTTGCTTCATAAGATTGTTGAGAACATCAAATGAAATTATAAATTGAAGGACTGGCCCTGGCACAAGGTAATGCTCAAGAAATGTTAGCTGCTATTATTTTTATTGTCACAGTTAAGAACCTTTAAGTACCAAGGAACAGAAAGCTTAACTCAAACTGGCATAAACAGTAAGGAGATTCTTCATCTTCTATAATAGGAAGGCTTGCAGTAGAGCAGCCTCCAGGCATGGGATAATCAGGGCTCTGACTCTGTTTCTCTGCAGTTCTAGCTCTGCTCTCTCCTTTGTATTGGCTTTGTCTGTAGCCTGGCTTCCCTCATTGTCTAGAGATGGCCGTGTCACCATGTCCTGAGCAACTGTGACAACATGCTTCCTTGTTCACATTCATCACAACAGAGAACAAACCTCCTCCCCCACCCCCGCCCCCAACAGAAATATAAATCCCTTCTTTCAATCTGTTTAGGCCAGCTTAGGTTATGTGCCTGCCCCTGGACCAATGACAGTGACCAGGGGGATTCCCTGTGTTAACTGGCTTAAGCCTGGCTTCTTGAACTGGTCACTGGTAAGTGAGGTTGAGTTGCCAGGATTGGCTTAGACAAATTGGGATCCACCTCTGGAGTTAGAGATGGAGTCCAGCTTTCTCCTGGTCATGAGGTTGCATCCTGGCAAGTGGGGAGGGGTTCTGTTAGAGAGAAGGGAGGAATATCTGGATGTTGGCTGGACAACCAACAGCATCCTCTGCAATGATAACTATTTCATTGTTTGCATGCTAGCTCACAAGGGTCTCTTCAGGCCTTTGCTCAAAAGGCTCCTTACCAGTGAGGTCCTTCTTGACCATGAGACCAGTTAACATAAAAAAACACACACATTCCTTACATAAATAAATACTCTTTACCTTACATAAATATACATTCCTTACATAAATAACTACCTTACATAAATACACATTCCTTACATAAATAAATACCTTACATAAATACACATTCCTTACATAAATAAATACTCTTTACCTTACATAAAATAATACTCTTCCACTCCTCTCCTCTTCACTTCCTATCTCCCTCACCCTGCATTAGTTTTAGCTAAAGCACTTCTCACCACCTGATACATCATATACTTCTGGCTTCATTTGTTTCTTGTGTCTCCTTCTTCTAGAAAATAGAGATTTTGGTTTGTTCAATGCTGTATTTCTAGTGCCTAGAAGAATCCTGGCCTGTAGTAGACACACAATAACAATTTGTTGAATGAGTAAATGATTCTGGCCAGACCCAGATTTCTCTGCTCTTCCTCGGAGACTATCACCTGTTGGGGGTCCTAGGAATGGTTGCATCCTTCACAGATCCTCCTTTCTTTCTCCCCCTGTTCTTTCTCTCCTTCTATTCCCTCCTCATCTGACCCCCTGTCCCTCCAGTACCCAAATGCAGAGCAGGCTGGCATTTGTAATTTTGCTTTCCTTCTACACAGTATTGATTGTAAATCTTTTCCTTCTCCCTTTCATGCTAAGGATTACCTCCTTTTTTTTTTTAACATCTTTATTGGAGTATAATTGCTTTACAAGGGTGTGTTAGTTTCTGCTGTATAACAAAGTGAATCAGTTATATATATACATATGTTCCCATATCTCTTCCCTCTTGCATCTCCCTCCCTCCCACTCTCCCTATCCCACCCCTCTAGGTGGTCACAAAGCACCGAGCTGATCTCCCTGTGCTATGCAGTTACTTCCCACTAGCTATCTATTTTATGTTTTGTAGAGTATATATAGGATTACCTCTTATTCACTACATGCAAAATGTTAAATAATTTGTGTTCAAACAAAATTAGAAAATCTGAGTGGCCTTTCCATCTGGCAAAGAATTAAGACATGGCATCTCAGTTTTTTGAGAACTACATTTATGTTTTTACACATGTTGTAAATACACTGTGTATTTATAGAAATGCGTATGGAGTGTTTCCCTGTAGGTCCGTATGAGTGTACCACTCCATAGCTTCCTAAATTTGTATCCTCTCTAAAGTTTCCTTTGGTACAAATATTAAACAAATTTTTAAACCCCATTTGAATTTATTGATGATAGTGTTTAATGTACAAGGTTGAAGTGCTTGAATGCTTTAACTGAGTTACGACCTTACAAGTAAAACACACATGGTGAAACACTGAATAGGGAAAACTGTAATGAAATGAGAAAAGGAGAGCAGCTACCAACAAACTTGCCTGGTCTTTTGTGAAAAAAAAAATTTTCCACTATTCAAAGAACATTAGAAATATCTTGCACTGAATTATAGTAATGGTTTGGAGAACACTCTCTCCTCCATGATTGAATCTGCAGATCAAAGCATGTACCGAAAGCCATTTGTGAAATATTTTCCATTTTAGCTTCCTTGGGAGGTGTTTCCTACTATGCCTTGTCTTCAAAAGTTTAAAAGACTCAGGCTCTCAGGTTAACAGGTAAGACCTGCTATGTTGCATTCAAAATGATTCTTCTGTTTCCATCAAGCTCATCACACTTCCCCCAGGAGCATCCATCAGCACTCCAGGACAGTGCTGCCATAGTTGAGAGGGTCCAAATTATATCAAAGAAGTTTTAAAAAGTAATACTTTCTAACGCCAAAACAGGGCGTCAATGTCTGGGGTTAGGTGTAAAAGTCCTTTATTTTTTCTTTTCTTCTTGGAAGTGTGCTCTACAATATAGATGTGTTCTACATCTATGCCGAGCAAATATGCCAATTATTTATCAATGAGACATTTTCTGAAGAGTTTGGCTATAAGCAATCTTAAATTACTCAGAAACATCTCTAAATGCTGCCCCCAGTGTATATCAGGAATGGATGTCACACAGGATCTCTCTACGTTTTCCTTTTTAATGTGAGGATCTGGTAAGAAATTCAGTTATTGCAGAAAATGTGGGGTATTTCTCGTTAGCTGAGAGACAGTTCAGGTTGCAAAAAATTCCGCTTGGGTCTGGACTCAGATTTGGGTTTGGATTCTGCTAGCTTCATGACTGTGAGCAAGTCACCTAACTTTAAAAAGAATTTTTTTCCTAATTGAAGTATAGTTAATTTACAATGTTGTGTTACTTTCTGGTGTACAGCAAGGTGATTCAGTTTGACGTATCTATATCTATCTATCTATCTATCTATCTATGATACTGAGTATAGTTCCCTGTGCTATACAATAGGTTAAACACATTTTTAAGGGAAAAAAATCTCTGCTCTCCCCCATGCCACCCCTACCCTAACACCTGTCTGCCTCTAATGAAGGACATGTAAGAGGGGCCTTCTTTCCTTGTGTGGTATTTTCTGACTCTAGGACTGGACAAGAGAACAATAATAAATGTAACAACACATAACATGTATTTGCTCAGAAATTTCCAATGAACCTGCCCATCGTTCTTTTCTTAATTATATAATTAATATGTGTTCATAAAATATTACTTGTTTAAAGTAAAAAGTGAAAGACTCTCCATCTTTTCTAATCTTACTCCCCAGAGGTAATCACTGTTAATAGGTTAGTGTATATTCTCCAAACTTTTTCTTTGCATACTTGGCGTGTCCTCCAGAATTTCAGTTCCTTCTCCTTGATACAAATTGTTGCCAGGAGCAGCTGCCTGGGCAGGGATTACATTTTCTAGCCATCCTTGCGCCCAGGTGTGACCATGCATATCGTTTTTTGCCCGTGGAATGTAAGCAGAAAGGACGTGTGTCATTTCTGGGCCAAAGCTTTCAGGAAGTGAGCGTGACTCTTCCACACCCTGTTCTCCTGCCTGCTGAAGCTCTGGGGGACGACAGAACCACAAAATGAAAGGAACAGGTCTTTGAATCACTGAGGGGAAAAGGGCCACCTGCCAAACAACCATGAACTTAACGTGAGTGAGAAATGAAATTCTATTATGTTTTTATACATGTCTTTATACATTTGCGGATTTATTTGTTGCCTCAGCTAGCGGTACGATAATTAATATAGCATATACAAACACAAGCTTCTTTAGGTTACATTATACTCACGTATGCAAAATTTTAAAAAATGGGATCACACATTCGAGCATGATGTCATTTGGCTTTCACAGCTGAGAGAGGTCATCTGAGAAGCAGGGCCAGGAGGTGAAAGAGCCAGAGCTGGAACCTGGGCCTCCTAGCCCCAAAGTCTGTATTCTTTTCAGCGCCCTCAAGCCAGCTATAAACTGGCCTTCACCGACCTCTTTGATGGTGTTAACATGCAAGAAGGTGTTATTTGTTAGGCTTCTTTGATGACTCAGAACAGCTGCGCTCCCCTCTGAGGTAGGGGGTGTGTAACCCAGGTAGGCTCTGCCCACCCAGAAGCCTGTGGCTTCCTGCCTTCCTCAGTTCAAGGGTTTCTCAGAGAAGGAGCCCTCAAAATGATCACATTTCTCAGAAGACGTAGTTTGATTTGACAAGCACAGGTTGCAAAGACTGCCCAGGGCGCAGGGGTGTGGGGTTGTGATGACCAGCAGTGAGAGAGGAAGAGCTGCAGCTGAAAGCCTCCTTCTCCAGCCCAACACGAACATCCCCAGGGCCTCAGCATTTACAACTAGTGAGGTTATGTCCCCAGAGGGGCCTCCCTCCTCCAGGTTCCAAACACCACCAAAAAGCAAGCTGTAGAACACCAGATGGCCTCAGCTCTCATAGGCCTCCAGGAAACCTCTACGGTTCTAAGAAGCCCCCATTTCCTGCCTCCCAGGAGTCAGGGAGGCCCTCACTGGCTGCCCCCTCCATCCCCGGAAACATTCCCTGGGGGATACCTCCATGTGCACAGCTGCTCATAGAAGCAATGTGGGCAGCAGGATGGGGTAGGGAGGGAGGCCCCTCAGCTTATCCAGACTCTGGGGTCCCCCACTTCTCTGGGGCACCCTCCACACCCACGTCTCCCAGCTCAGCATCCATCTATCACCTCCTGAGCTAAAGACAGGTCCAGAGGTGAGCCAAAGCAACGGATAACTAAAAAGGTACTTCACTGTGGTTGTGAAATTTTAAAAAATCAGTGTTTCCCAGTATGGTAGCCAGATAGCCTTGGTGGGACATAAAATGATTTAATGATTCCACATAAACACCAGCATTAAATAATATTTAATTATTCCTCTTTTCACCCCTTTTCAACACTCTTGATTACACCAAAAAAGAATGTCTGTTGGGTGCTAGTAGGTCTTTAACACCTTTCTAATACCAGTAAGACTCATCAGGAAAAAAAAAAAGAGAGAGAGAGAGAAGGAACAAATAAATGTTAAACATAAAAATGGGGTCATAACAATTGGCACACAGATATTAAAATGATATACCAGAAATAAACATTTTCTAATGTAATGTAATTTTTTTAAAAAAAGGCACCCTTTACAAAAGCAACATGATTTTATGCATCTAGAAACAAATCTAACAAAAGCTGTGTTCCTGGACTTTATCAAGAAAATTGTAAAACTTTAATGAAACAAAATAAAACCTAAACAAATGAAGAGATATAGCATTATAGGAAGAAGACTCAATATTATAAAGGTGTCAGTTCTCCTAAGTTATTCTAGAAATGTATGCGATCCCAAACAATATATGGACAGGGTTTTGTTTGCTTATTTGTTTGTGTGTGTGTGTGTGTGAAATTTTTCTGGCTGATTCTGAAATGTATTTGTAAGAGCAAAGAAGGCTGCTATTTTATAAATTTATTTGTTTATTTATTTTTGGCTGCATTGGGTCTTTGTTGCTGTGCACGGGTTTTCTCTTGTTGCGGCGAGCAGGGGCTACTCTTCATTGAGGTGCATGGCTTCTTACTGCGGTGGCTTCTCGTTGCGGAGCACCGGCTCTAGGTGCGCGGGCTTCAGTAGTTGTGGCTCGCAGGCTCTAGAGGGCAGGTTCAGTAGTTGTGGCGCACGGGCTTAGTTGCTCCGTGGCATGTGAGATCTTCCCGGGCCAGGGCTCGAACCCGTGTCTCCTGCATTGGCAGGCTGCTATTTTATATAAGGTGGTCAAGAAAGGCATTTCTGGGAGATGACTGTGAGGAGTGAGGCCTTCTGGGGAGGTTGAGCAAGGCTCTGAGGCAGCAGCTGGCTTGGAATGTTTGAGGAATAGGCGGGGGTCAATGTGGCTGGAGTGGACTGAATGAGTGACAGAAATGAGGTCAGAGAAGGATCCAGGGGCTGGACTGAACGGTCCTTGTAGGCTGTGGTAAGAGCTCTAGAATTAACTCTGAGTTGGGAAGTCACTGGAGTTTTTGAGCAAGGAGTGACCCAATCTAATTTAAACATGTTAAAGATTTTTTAAAATTTACTTTTACTTTAGTTAATTAATTAATTTAAAATTTTTATTTTATATTATAGTTGATTAACAATGTTGTGTTAGTTTTAGGTGTACAGCAAAGTGATTCAGTTATGCAAAAACATGTTAGAGATTTTGAAAGGGTTGGAAATATTCAGTAAACATGTTTTCAGGTGGTATGGAAATGCAGTAAAATCTGCGAAGGGAGCACATGACTGAATGACTGAAATTTTGGAAAATTCTGCTTTGAATAATCCCTTGGGTCACAGATTTGGTCTTTCTACTTCACTCAGTCCAAACAGAATGGGAAAGGATCTAAGTTGTTGGAGCCAACACTGACAAATGTGCAGTAGGGCCAGGCCAGGCCCAAGTCCTCTTCCTGCTCCTTTGGTTCGTGGCTGATGCCCCAGGGAATCTCCCCCATGGCTGGGCCTCTGATTACAGCCTTCCAGGGAGTGAGTCCAAAAAACGCTAACTCTTCCGGCTCCTGAAAAATATCATTGACTTCCAGACTAATGAGGCTTAAAGAAGGCTAAAGGTGAAAGGTACTCCAAAGAGAATAACAAAAATAAATTATAGTACAACTAGCATGTCCCTAAGAGAATTCATTATCTTCTCTAAAAAATTGTTCCTTCTCTGGTGTTCCCTAGTCCAGTAAAGGGCAATACATTATTCATTCATTCAGTCAACAAATATTAATTAAGCATGTGTTGTCAGTATGGAATTCACTGTGATGAGCAAAATAGACACAACCTCTGCGCTCACCTCATGGAGCTTATAGTCTAATGTGGGGAGAAAGACAATTCAAAAATAAAGAAGTAATTCTTACAAAAGGCTTAGTGCTGTGAAGCAAGCAAATAGGGTGACGTGGTAGATAGAGCAAGGGTACTACAGGCAATGGGAGGGCCAAATGTGGCCCATTGCCTTTTCTTTGTAAATAAAGTTTTATTGGAACACAGCCATGATCATTTGCTTACATTTTGTCTGGCTGCTTTCATGCTAAAGTGGCAGAGTTGAGTAGCTGCGACAGAGACCATATGGCTTTCAAAGCTTAGAATGTTAACTATCTGGCCCTTTATGGAAAAAGTTACCTACCCCTATGATAGAGGATAATGGACATCTCATACCAATGTCTTATGGAACTTTCTGCAATGATGGAAATGTCCTCTGTTTGTGCTAACATTGTAGCCATTAACCATGTGTAACTATTGAGCACTTGAAATGTGGCTAGTAACTGAGGTACTTAAAGTTTACCTCATTTAATTAATTTAGATTTAAATTTAAGTAGCCACATGTGGCTAGAACAACATAGTTCTATATAATGACACAGGTCAGAAATGTAGAGGTCTTGCCTGAATCCTCATTTCTTCCCGATGCTTCTCCTAAATACCTCCTAAAGTCCCAATAAGCCAATAAAAGTCAAAATCAAAATGTATGTTCACCATAATTGCAGTTGTGTCCAAATGTGTACAAGGATATGCCGAAGTATGTGTCTAATACTTGAAAACTACTACTGTTAGTAGTAGTTACTTTACTAAGTGGAGAAGCATGGCAAGTGATCTTAGTTTGCTCTTTCAACATTGCCCTTCATTCTGTTGAATCATTCTATTTATTAAAAATCTGAGATTAGGCTGTGCTTCATTCTTTTGGTTGTTGGGAATAAAGAAACATTCAATTCATCTCAAGTAGTGTGTCTGACGTGAGTGTGAGAGAGAGAAATGAAAAAGGAGACAGACTTCCTATTGACTCTAAGGAGAGGACCCCTGCTGTGTCATTGGGCCATAAAGTCTGGAAAGTTGCTCTGTATCTAAAGAGGCTCAAGGGAACCTTAACAACAGGTTTCCATGGCCCTTCATGGCTCTGGTCTGTGAATGTGACTCAGGTAGTCTGTACATCTACATGTCTGCTCCATTTTCTCAATACTATCGCCACTCATAGCTTCTTTTTTTAAATTATCATTTATTTATTTTTGGCTGCATCAGGTCTTAGTTGTGGCACGTGGGATCTTTCGTTGCGGTACATGGGCTTCTCTCTAGTTGTGGCACTCGGGCTTAGTTTCCCAGTGGCATGTGGGATCTTAGTTCTCCAACCAGGGATCGAACCCACATCCCCTGCATTGGAAGGCGGATTCTTAACCACTGGACCACCAGGGAAATCCCCACCACTCACAGCTTCTGATTCTTCATAATTTCTGTTTTCTTACAACTTTTGCCTGCTCATCATAATTGCCCCTGGTTCTCTCTAAATCAGAACCCCTGAACATCTGCTCCTGCTGCTAAATATCTCATTCTCTCAGCGTTTCTCTGTTTAAATTCCTAAATGGGGAAATATAGTTATCCCAACTCCTCTTTTTGTGCCATCACATTCTATAGGTCATTGGCCAGCCTGTGGATTTGTTACACTTGAGTTCAGCTTTCCGCTTCCCAGTCAGTTGTAGCCAAAGGGGGGTAAGATCAAGTGGTAAAAGTAGGGCTACCCTTGGCTGCAGCTACAATGAGCGGAGGGACTGTGGATATAACAGTTGAGTTAATTGACACGTTGAATACCGTCCTATAAAGCCTGCACTAGCTGGGACCACCTCCAGGGGCCCGAATCTGTGATACTATGATTCTCCCATGAGGCTTTGGGCCCTGGGGAGCTCGTTCTGTGACCTGAATTAACTCTTTTTACAGCCAGAAGTCCCAGATGGTTGCTTGGTTGAGGCAAACCCATTCCTCTCTCTCCTCCCATCCCCCTAACTCAGACTTCCCCTATCTGCTCCCCAATTTAGAAATGCTTCAGCAAGGGAGGGAAGGACAACACTTCCCCCGTGTGGGGCTCAGAGTCACAGAAAAAAACTGTTGTCCCTTGGGAGGAAGCCTGCTACAGAGGCTGCCGGAGAATTTCTGATTCTCTGCTTTGGGCCTTAGTAATTCAGGGATGATGTGGTTGTAGCCTGAGGAGAGAAGTTTGCAATTTCACCCCTAACAGCATTGGCTTGAGCTCTGAAGCTTGCTTGGGCCACCTCTGACTCAGGGCTGAGTTAAAGAATTAAATCTGCTGCCTCCCAAATTTGGCAGGGTTGGTAATGGGCGGTGGCTGCACAGGCCCTGGGAATCTCCTAGGCAGGCAGAGTGGGCTTCACTGGGCCATATGCGGGTGGGAGTTAGAGGGGTCTGGAAACTTTTCATTCCCAGCACGCCTTCCCCAGCTGCTCTAAATGCCTAAAATAAGCCAGCAGATCTTTTCTTTACCTTTGGAGGCTTTGATGCCAATTAAAATGCAACTTCTTTAATGCTCAAGACTATCCTCAAAGCTGACCTCAGTCCCATGAGCTTTATGGAAGACTGAGTTTCACATCCTTCCTTCTTATCTGGTTTGGAGAGGGAGACAGCGGGAGCAGTGGGAGCCTGAGGGAGGGAGCGCGCGCGCGCGCGCGCGTGTGTGTGTGTGCGTGTGTGTGTGTGTGTGTGTGTGTGTGTTTTGGAGGTAGATGTGGGAGGTGGAATTCACAAAAGAAACATGCTCAGAATTGGGGCTGGAGCCCTCCTGAATGCAGATGTACCTCTAATAAAGACCTAGGTCTATTCCTGGCTGTGCCACTAATTCTCTGTATCCTTCAGCAAATTGCTTAACCTCTCTGGACCTCAGTTTCCTCATGTGTAAAATGAAGAGGTTGGGTAAGGAAGTCTCTAAGGGCCTTTCCCGTTGTGAATCGTTGGACCTGAAGCAAATGCCTTCTGGAGGAGAAAGCCAGTGAGAGGAGGAAGTTTCCACTGGAATCTCTCCTTTTAGGCTTTGAAATAGTAAGAGCAGCAGCAGTGGCTCATGCCCAGAAAGCTGGAAAATGGGGATGGTCTTACAGCTAAGCTCAGACTGCTCCAGCTTCCAACCTGAAATTCCAGAACCTGCCAGTTTCACCTCCAATCCAATTGAAAAAAAAATGTGTCCCTTCTTCAAGGTACTTGACTACTGTCTTCCAGGAAATTGTCTTAATAACTCTACAGATCTAGAATGTCTGCAATGTGAAGGGTACTCTCTGGAGCTGTGCAAAGCACATCCTGCACAGTCTTAAGCAGCAGGCTTCCACACCATCACACGTTCTGCCAGGGGCAGGGTGCAGGCTCTGGAGGCACTGGGTACCATAGAGACCAGACTATAGAACAGTGGTTCACAGACTGCTAGGCGCCACCCCAGAGCTTCTGATTCAATGGGTCTGGGGTGGACCTTGAACATTTGCATTTATAACAAGTTCCCTGCTGCTTGACTGGGGACTAAACATTGAGAAACCCCACTATCAAGTATTAGAGCAGAAAGAGGTCTTGGAGGGGAAGCCCCCTCCCCTTCTACATCCTTTCTTACAGATTAGGAGACGGAGGGAAAGTGATTTGTCAACATGATGGATCTATAACCAGATTTCCCATCCAGTTTTCTTTCTACTCCATCATCTTGCTGTTCCCTGGATAGTGATATTGATGGAAAACCCACCATTCTCCTTAGGCTTCCTGGAGATTTTTGAGGAAAGGTGAGGTTGAGTTGGGGCTTCCTGGAGGCTGGGGAAAAACCTACATGCAGCTGGCAGGCCCTGGGAAATTCTTTCTTAAACTCAGGCTGCACCAGCAGGGGTGAAGCCTGGGCTCATTAAGGGATGCTGATGGGGCACGTGGCAGCAGTTCCGGCCTCAGCCCAGAAGAGGGGAAGGCCTTAGCAAGGACAGCTAGTTCAGAATTAACTGTGTGAAGCTGCGGTTTCCTGCTCCACCTCTGCCACCCCTTGCTGACCTTGAGTGTATTGTTTGGCATTGCGGTCCCAAACCTTGTGTTCTATCCCTGAATTCCAAATCTAATTTCTCTATAAGGCAAAAATCCTGCTTCTGCTTGAACACCTTCAGTGAGCAGAAACTCATGCCTTCCCAGTTAAGTCCCCAGCCTTCACTGGAGAATTTCCCTTTTCCAAGGAATATGTACGATGATGCCTAAGGTTTTCCTAAGACCTAAGCACTTTGTCTTCGCAAGACCAGAAGGACTCCCTCATGCCTATCAGCTAATTAGGTGATTAATAAATAGCTGTTAAGTGAATAAAATGGGATGAGGATGTGTGGGCAGAGTCAATCTGACCAGAAGACTGGCTTTATCAGCAGCTACTTTTTGGTGCAGACCACTCAGCCTTACCATGGCCCATAAGGCCTTGCATGATCTGGCCACTGACTTCCTCTCCAATCTCCTCTAACATTACTTTCCCTCATACTCATTACTTTTATAACTTTATATTTATTTGTGTGACTGTTTAAATAGTGTGTCTCTTCCACCAGATTGGAAAGTCCAATGAGGGCAGTGACAGTGTTTGTTTTGCTCACCAGTGTATCCCTAGCACTTAGCAATGTACCTATTATATAGTACATGCTCAAAAAATATTATAAAAAGAAGGAAGAAAGGGATTGCCTACTCTATGGAGGGTCCTTGCTTAGCCGTCTTAAGTTCTCTTAAATAGGCAGAATATATATAGTAAATAATTTGGCTTAAATACTGAGGGTAACACTCCAAGAAAGAGCCTATTTCTAAAAAAAATATTGGATGGATGTTAGAGTAAAGGCTAAGTTGCTATAACAAAGGGGCCCAAAATATAATGACTCAGAGAGAATGGAAGCTTATTTCTCTCTCACAAAAGAACCCCAAGGTAAGCAAGCCAGGGTGGCAGAGCCCTTCCAATATGTACAAGCATTAAGGGTCCCAGTTCTTCCATCTTATTGTTCTGCCATCTTCAATGCCATTGTCTTCATCTGCCTGATCAAAGATGGGCCATGCATGACCCATACATGTTTCCATTTGTGAGAAGGGGATAGAGTTGAAGTCCAGAGCAAGTGATTTTTTTTA
This sequence comes from Eubalaena glacialis, assembly GCF_028564815.1. Classification (NCBI taxonomy): domain Eukaryota; kingdom Metazoa; phylum Chordata; class Mammalia; order Artiodactyla; family Balaenidae; genus Eubalaena; species Eubalaena glacialis. Next base: position 79,730,694 of record NC_083725.1, on the reverse strand, counting down.
AACAAATGAGGCAAAGTGGCATCCTTCACTTCCACTCACAGTTCATTGGTGATGACTTAGTCACAAGGCCACATCTAGCTGCGAACTAGCTAGAAAACAGGTGGCCATTTGCCTGGCTTACTCTCTACTGCTACGAAAGAAGGGGAGAATGGATTTGGGAGGATACCTGCCAGTATCTGTCACAATAATAAGTAACCTTTACTCAAGAGATATAATCTTAACCCAAATTTTTAGGCCTAAGCCACTAAGTCCCACCAATTAATTGCCAGGAAAAATTTTCTTTATGGGTTCTCCCAGTTACCTCTTTTTTTAAAAATAAATATTGATTGATTGATTTATTGATTGCACAGGGTCTTAGTTGAGGGATGTGGGATCTTTAGTTGTGGTGTGAGGACTTGTTAGTTATGGCATGCAGACTCTTAATTTAGGCATGTGAACTCTTAGTTGCAGCATGCAGTATCTAGTTCCCCAACAAGGGATTGAACACAGGCCCCTGCATTTGGAGCGTGGAGTCTCACCCACTGGACCACCAGGGAAGTCCCCTCCCAATTATTTCTGAGAATGTTTCAGGGTGCTATTCCATATGTGTTCAAGAATAGGTCCATCCTCAATTTGGCAACATATATCAAAATTACAAATGTTCATACCCTTTGAATCATCAAGTCCACTTCTAGGAATTTCTCTGATAGATATATTTACCCACATGGGAAATGAAACATGCACTGTTGGTGAAAGGAAAAGATTAAATAAAATATAATGTTCCCATACAATGAAGTACCATCCAGCTTTTTTTTTTTTAATGAGGAAGCTTTTTATGTACTGCTATGCTAGAATATCTAAGGTATATTGTTAAATGGATTTTTAAAAATGCAGAACAGTAAGTAGATTATGCTACCATTTTTATAGAATAAAGAACAATATATGTATTACAGTTGACGCTTGAACAACACGGGTTGGAACCACACGGGGCCACTTACACAGGGATATTTTTTAATAGTAAAAAATACTACACAGTCCATTGTTGTTTGAATCCACAGATGTGGAGGAACTGTGGATGTGGAAGGACAACTATAAATTATATGTGGATTAACCCCTGCATTGTTCAAGGGTCAATTGTATGTATATTTATATTTGCTTTTGTGTTCATAGGATATCCCTGGAAGAATTGAAAAGACACTAGTAATGAGGGTGGGGAGGGGATTGGTTGATGAGATATCTGGGGTATATACTTTTTATACTTTTTTCATTTATACTTTTTTATTTAGGACCATGTGACTACATTGCCTATTTAAAAAGAAGGAGGGGGGCTTCCCTGGTGGCGCAGTGGTTGAGAATCTGCCTGCTAATGCAGGGGACACGGGTTCGAGCCCTGGTCTGGGAAGATCCCACATGCCGCGGAGCGACTAGGCCCGTGAGCCACAATTGCTGAGCCTGCGCGTCTGGAGCCTCTGCTCTGCAACAAGAGAGGCCGCGACAGTGAGAGGCCCGCGCACCGCAATGAAGAGTGGCCCCCGCTCACCGCAACTAGAGAAAGCCCTCGCACAGAAACGAAGACCCAACACAGCCAAAAATAATAAATAAATAAATTAATTAATAAAAAAAAAAAAAAAAAAAGAAGGAGGGAAAGATGGAGGAGGTGGGTGGAGGGAAAGGAGAGGAGAGGAGAGGAGAGGAGAGGACAGGAAGAGAAAAAAGGCAGAAAGAGGGGAAAAGGAAGAAAGAAAAGAGAGGGAAGGAAGACAAGAGGGAGAATTATTCCTATTCTTTCTCTCTGTCCTTCCCTCCATGCAACCAAACTGCTGCCTCTCCTATAATGATCCCTGAGGTTGCTGCTCCGCGGGCCCAGCTGTCCGCTGCTGGCAACTCCAGTTGACAGTATTTGGGTTTCACAGAGGGCACTGCTCTCCTTTTGGCTTCTCTGGCTCAAATGTGAGACAAAATCTTCTCTTCAGTGTCCCATACCCCAGCAGAGACCAGCCCATAACATTTAAAGAGTGATGACTGATGACTCCAGAATAAAGAAAGGCAAGAATAACAAAAGACCATCACTTCCCATGACTGCACAAACTCAGATTCTTCCTCAGGATCCTCTACTGGTCCATCTCCCTGCCGGGTTCCAGGCCTGGCCTCTCAGGAGGAGTCAATGTTCATCATCACCAGGACCTCTCCAGGAATATCCCCACTTCAGAGACCAAGCCAAACTCGCCCAGAGAGAGAAGGAAGTTTCTCCCTTACCCCAGTCTATGGGGTGGCTCACCAGAATTTACTTCCGGCTAAAGGACTGAATTCTTGCCAGGAGGATTAACAGTGGCAATACCCATTCCCTGCAGGAGCTATCCCCTGCATGCCCATAAGGGTGTATTTTGGCCTTATGGTCCTCAAAGGACAATTCCAAGAATCTGACTTGAATACAGTTCAAATATCTTGTCAGTGGGCTTCAGAAATCAAATTAAAATCAAATTAAGGTATGTAATCTGGGATTTCAATTGCTGACGCAGGCAGAAATATACCAAACTAAGTCCAGTTTCAGTTGGTCTCTCCTCAAGGGCTCAAAAATCCTGGGGTTCGGGGTTTTCCAGAATCAACTTATTACACAAAGGAACAACAACAGCCAGATCTTAGGCACAGTATTAGAGAAAGGATAAGCATAATGGTACCAAGAGCCTGGGATGACATCATTATGGCTATTGAGCTCTACACATAGCTCTAAGTTTCACCACTGTAAGAAAGAACGATGATGGATTGTATAATTGTCCTTGTGTGGTGAGAGGATATTTGTCCAGAGATACAAACTTGTAATTCAAGGAGAAATTCAGCACAGATTCTTTTTTTTTTTTTTTAATTAATTTATTTATTTTTAAAATTTATTTATTTATTTATTTATTTTTTGGCTGTGTTGGGTCTTCGTTGCTGCACACGGGCTTTCTCTAGTTGCGGTGAGCAGGGAGCTACTCTTCGCTGCGGTGCGTGGACTTCTCATTGCAGTGGCTTCTCTTGTTGCAGAGCAAGGGCTCTAGGCGCGCGGGCTCAGTAGTTGTGGCTCACGGGCTCTCGAGTGCAGACTCAGTAGTTGTGGCGCACGGGCTTAGTTGCTCCGTGGCATGTGGGATCTTCCCGGACCAGGGCTCGAACCCGTGTCCCCTGCATTGGCAGGCGGATTCTTAACCACTGCACCACCAGGGAAGTCCCAGATTCTTATATAAAGGATAGGGAGCAAAAACATAAGCAGTGTCTTCCATGGGAGTGTAGCAAAAACCTCAAGGGAAACACAAGCTGTGTCTGTGGGGCTGATTCCAGAACTCAGTGGGGAGGTGGGTAACAAGAAAGAGAGAGGAGAAATGTTTTTGGGGAGAAGTCCACATCGGAAGGGAGGGTAGTGAGGGCAGCCCATGTCTCTTACAGAGATTGCTGTCTGGCCCAGGCTAGCAGATTAGAATTGCGGTGTGCTATGCCGACAGCTCCATGGTGTGTGAACCCACAGAGGACACTCTGTGTTGCCTTCAGCTTCCATTTTAACAGAACCATGATTTTGTTCTGCCATCCACTTCTCCCTCATGCAGCTATGTGCATCAGGGGAAGTGAACTTTGCTCCCAGCTCCAAGGGAGAGGCCTGGCTGACTGGTCTAAAGGCAGTCTTACCCCTTGCCTGTGATGAGTCTAGGAATATGCATATGATCCAATTCCGGCCAATGAGAGTGGAGAAGTCTGTTGGAGGATTCTGGGAAAAGTTTCTTTGTTTCAAAGAAAGAGCCGTAGAGAGAGACGCTCTCTCTTCTTCCTCTGCATTTTGTGTGATGCCTGGAACTCATCTTGAAGTCATCTTGCAGCTTGAAGGATGAAGTCAACATCGAAGATGACATACTGAGAGCTGGAAAGAACCAGGATTCTTATGACATTGTTGAGTTTCTGTATCAACCAACCTGGGATCCTACCCTACCTCTAAATGTATTGTAAAGCAAATTTCAGTTGGCGCTTCAGTCACTTGCAACTGAAAGCACATACTACACAAATATTTATTGGAATCCAACTATTTATTAGGTGCTGAGGAAACAGTTTTAGATGACAGCACATCTCTACTTCATAGAGCTTATCTTATAGTGGAGGAGGGCTAGGCATCAGACAATTGACTTCACAGTTGTTTAATCGTGATATTGTAAAATGCTACAAAGGAGAATGTTGCGTAAGAGAGGATTTGACCTTGTCTGAGAGTGGTGCATTTGTTTCTCAGTCTCTCTCATCTGGGCTTTTTTATTTCAACTGTGCTTCTTGTAAGAAGATAGTCTGCACTCAGTTCTAAGATTTGCTTCTTGGTAGGGGCTTGTGGCATCCATTTGATGACTATAGGGCTATCCACAGACTTAAATATAAAACCATCAGGACCAGAGCTGACATGCTTCTGTGAAAATTGTGGAGCCTGTAATGTGTTCCTTCTTGGATGGAAAGAGCCTAACCTGTGGTTTGCCTAGGATGAGCAAATCCCACTTCACGGGCCAGCAATGCCAGAGAAACCCTGGGAAATGAGAGACCTAGGAGGGCTGGGGACAATGCTTGAGAACTTCTTACAGCAGCGCAAGTATTGAATAAATTACAAGCATCAATTAGTAGACTTCTGATTACAAGATAGCAAAATCAAGTTCTTTTTCCTCTCTTTCTTTACTCACAAATTAGCCCACATAAACAATGAGGTCAATAAAAACAGAAACCGCATCTTTAATGACACAGTCTGAACTAGAGAAAGCAGGTGGCCTTTCCTTCTTCCCTTGACTTCTTTTTCTCTGCTTCCTTACTCCTACTTTCTGGAATCATCTGCTAGATAAACTTCTGCACCCAAGTTCTTGTCTCAGGCTCTGCTTGTGGGAGAAGCCAAACTAAGGCAGAGGGAACTTGCAGAGGGGACCCTGACAAGAAGTAAATTGATTTTCCCTGCCATATCATACAACGTACCCTCAGGAATTGGAAAGACACCAGGAGCTCTGGAAGGCAGGAATGAGATCCTCCAATGAACAAGCCAGTTTTCTGCCTATGGGGAAGCTACAGGGAAGCCCTCTATCAACAATCCTGCCCCTAGGTAGATTCTAATCAGCATTTTAGTGCCACACTCTTTTCTTCCTCCAGAAGAATAGTAATTTTTAAAAGCAATCTCAAACTTACAGAAAGTTTGCAAGTATAATACCTATGTAGGTGTTGGTGGAAACTGATGAATTTCAATATACGTGGAATAACTTTTACTCCCCTGAACTATTTGAGAGGAAGGCACTGACATGATGAGCCAGCACCACTGAGTCTTTTAGTGTGTATTTCCTTAAAGCAAGAACAGGGACTTCCCTGGTGGTCCAGTGGGTAAGACTCCACGTTCCCAATGGAGGGGGCCCAAGTTCGATCCCTGCTCAGGAAACTAGATCCCACATTCATACCGCAACTAAGAAATCCACATGCTGCAACTAAGACCCTGTGCAGCCTAAATAAATATTTAAAATTAAAATAAGATAAAAGCAAGAACAATCTCCTACTTAACCACAATGCAACCATCAAAATCAAGAACTCAGCATTGACACATTACACCCAGGCAAGTTTCACCAGTTATCCCAATGAGATCATCTACAGAAAAGCATGCCAGGTCAGAATCACATGTTGCATTTTGTTGTCACGTCTCTTTAGTTTCCTTTAATCTGACACTGTTCTTCCATCTTTCCTTGACATTCCTGACCTTAACACATTTGAAGATTACGGTTCAGTTATTTTGTAAAATGTCCCTCAATTTAGATTTGCCCGAGATTCAGCTTTGGCAGATATGTCACAGGAATGATGCTGTGTTCCCATTGCATCCTATCAGGTGGTATAGGGTTTCAATTTGTTCCATCACTAATGATCACTTTGATCACTTGATTAAGGTGGTGTCTGCCAGACTTCTCCACTGAAAAAGTACTCTTTCCTTTCGTAACTAATAAGTATTTTTGTTGTGGTTTTAAAAAACCACACATAACATAAAATTTACCATGTAACCATTTTTAAGTGTACAGTAGAGTGGCGTTAGCTATATGCACATTGTTGTGCAATAGAACTCTAGAAATTTTTAATCTTGCAATACTGAAACTATCCATTGAGCAACAATTCTCCTTTTTGTAACTAATAAGTATTTTGTGGGAATGTGTTTTGTAACCATACAAATATACTATCCTTCATCAAGTTTTCAATTTACTTATTTATTTATATCAGTATGCACTCATTGTTTATATTTTATATAGTGGATTATACTCCATTAAAAAAAATAAATTTATTTATTTTATTTATTTATTTTTGGCTGTGTTGGGTCTTCGTTGCTGCGCTTGGGCTTTCTCTAGTTGCAGCGAGCGGGGGCTACTCTTCGTTGAGGTGCGCGGGCTTCTTATTGCAGTGGCTTCTCGTTGCAGAGCACGGGCTCTAGGCACACGGGTTTCAGTAGTTGTGGCACTTGGGCTCAGTAGTGGTGGCTCGCGGGCTCTAGAGGGCAGGCTCAGTAGTTGTGGTGCATGGGCTCAGTTGCTCCATGGCATGTGAGATTGTGAGATCTTCCTGGACCAGGGCTCAAACCCGTGTCCCCTGCATTGGCAGGCGAATTCTTAACCACTGTACCACCAGGGAAGCCCCCTATACTCCATTATTATCATTATTTATTTTGATGTGCAAATTATTCTAGATTTGCCTGGTGGGGGTCCCCTCAAGCTTGCTTCTATGTCCTTTTTACCTGTCCCCATTGTTTTTTGAGCATTTCTTTATTATACAAAAGGAGGTTCCAGGTTCATCTTGTATATTCCCTTATTGAGCCCTTAAATCAACCATTTCTCCAAGGAGCCCTGGTTCCTTTTGGTGGAGGATGGTTTTTAGAAACCAAAAACTGAGTGCTAGGTATGCTCATTGTGTTTGGGATATCACTCCTTCCAGACCCTAAGAATGGGCAGCTAGGGAATATACTTATGTATATCTATGTGTGTGTGCATGTATGCACACATACAGACATTTATATGTACAGTATATTTATTTCTACATATATTGAAATTCATCAGTTTCCACCAATCCTAATTCAACACTACATTCTGGTTTTCCCCCTTTCAATACTTTTAACTCCATACTCTGACAGTGAGAAAACTTATGAATGTCTAGGATACTCTGTTGAGTGAAAAAAAGAAAGTTACAAAATAGTATTTGCACTATGAGATCCTGTTTTTTAAAGTTAATAAAGTTTATATGCATTGTAAAAAAAAGTCTAAAGGAATTTTATCAAACTGCTAGCACTGGTGTTTTTTCAGAGAACTGGGATTATGGGAGCTTTGTACTTTCTATATTACATCTATATTTACAGTATTTAAAATTTTGCCAAGAGCAGGAATTTATTTATTTTTTCTTTTTTTGGCCACACTGAGAGGCTTATGGGATCTTAGTTCCCTGACCAGGGATCAAACCTGTGCTCTCTGCAGTGGAAGCGCAGAGTCCTGACGAGTGGACCGCCAGGGAATTCCCAGGAATTATTTTTTTAATAGGATGTTGGTAGTTATTTTCTTACTGCCCTGCAGTCACACTAAAGCTGAAAGCTGGAAAAAAAACAAAACAAAACAAAAAACAACTAAATACCTCACCTTCTAAAAAGAACAGCCTACATTTGGAGGTATACCCCCATACCTTTCAGTCTTCTCCTGGGCTTACAAAGAGGGTACAGAATTTGTCCTGCTGCCACCATCTATCACCTCTCCACTACTATACCCTCCTTTCCAAAATATATTAAAATATAGAGTAGGGAAGACAGCAGAGATTTCTTGAGGATAGTTGGCCTGTGGAGACTGTAACATTTTTTCAAGGTGAGTGGGTTCTTTCTTGTCTACCTGAAGCCTCATGCTGGGGCATGGAGGGGGAGCTCCAAAAGAATCATTTGTAAACATTACAGTTGCCTGCAAGAAGAGACCAGAATTCTATTCTACAGTTGGACATCTGCCTAGGCAGTAGATTACTGAACTATCTCATGTCTAGCTGAGCAGGAGAGAATAAAATTGGAGAGGGATGGCAGGCCAGAGAGATGAAGTGGGGCAGTGGAATAGTCTGCACACCCACTGCTCAGAGCCGAAAGTTTCTGTGAGTTCCTTGAAGGTCAAGTGAATATCACAGAGTAGGGGGGCTTGATCCTTTTTATTGTTGTTCTACCTAAGAGGGCCATCTGCCAGACAGGAAACCCCAGCATTAAGAAGTTGTAATGTATGCTCAGGGTTGATATTCAAAGTTGGATGTCATGGCTGCTGCTTAATCAGAATATGCACTAGACATAAACACCTTTGGCAGCAGTACTGCTGCTGTCACCCTGATAGTGGTAGCTGAGGGGTGTGGAAGAGCAGAGCCCCACCTCCCGTGTCACTTGTGCTGCATTTTGTCCACTTGCCTCTCCAGCTCCATTCTCTACCCTTCCCTGCCCTGCTCTATGACCTGGGAGGTTTACTTCTATGGACATTATCACCAGTCTCCTTTGCCCTCTGGTTTCCAGCTGCATCTGGGCAATAGGAGACACTAGCAAGAGATGAGAGGATGGGAGGAAAGAAAGATATTTATCCCCCTGTCCCAATGCCCTCCACGCTGGGCCACAGTTTTACAGTAACTTCCCTCATCTTCCTATGGCCACAGCATTCGGGTGTCCCCTCACCCGTGGTTAACAATTCCTTCCCTATATCCCTTCCAACCTAGTGGTGGTACAGGCTTCCCCCTGACTACCCTTGGGTGCTTCAGCAGTCCTGGTTGGCTCCCTTAACCTTGTCCACTCCTCTGCCAACAGTCTCTTCATTAAAGTCTCTGCAGTTACTCTTTTGAATGTGGTGTCTCTTTCCTGACTGGATTCTTGACTGATTTGTCAGACCACTCTCTAGTGGGGAGGTTCCTGCAGTTCCCTCCAAGAACTCCCACACATTCTCCATGAGAGAGCCTACTTTTAGAAATCTGCCTGACAGAGGTCATCAATGGCCCATCACTGTCAGCCAGAGAAGCACCAATAACCAACAGAGGGAGGACTATAGCCAGGGCCAGTCAAATTAAGACACTCTCTCCTTCCTTCTTGCCCATCTCCCAATACTAGAGGCTTAAAGAAGGAAAAGGATTATTAGAGTCTCTGATGTGGCCCAATCAGAGTACCCGTCCCATTGTCTGGATTCTAAACAAATTGAGTAATTAAATAAAGAATAAGTTAGATAGATGGTAGGCAAAATATCACCTTTTTGGTGATAAAGGCTAAGTTGGGACATACAGCTGACAGTGAGAGCCAAAAAAGTCTGCTAACTGAACTCCAAAATTATGCAGACTCACCATTCAGTGGAGGTAGTGCTGGACCACAGCTGCCTGCAGATATGGGGTGCTGCCCAGGTAAGACATACAACAGGGAGGAGCAGAGGAGAACTCCTGTTCCCTGCAGGCAGGCTCTCACCTAAGAAAAAAGAGGAGAGAAGATGTCACTGAATCAAACATATCCAGATTACGAATCAGTAAGTCATTCCACTTTCTGTGGACAGAATAAATAAATGGAGAATGTCACACTAACCAAACTCTCCCACTTTGAAAGAAAACACTGATGCTGGGGAAGCCTTCCCCCTATTAAGGAGAAGAGGTATCTTCATGCTAGATTTCACTCCCCTACTTATGCTCTAAACAATCAAGTTCCCAACCTATAATCTTAAATAATGAGTTTAAGATTAAACATTTTTAACTCCAAATGGATTAGAGACTGGAATGTAAGAGTTAAAACTATAAAACTCCTAGAAGAAAACGTAAGAATAAATCTTCATGGGACTTCCCTGGTGGCGCAGTGGTTAAGCATCCGCCTGCCATTGCAGGGGACATGGGTTCGAGACCTGGTCGGGGAAGATCCCACATGCTGCGGAGCAACTAACCCTGTGCATCACAACTACTGAGCCTGCGCTCTAGAGCCTGCGAGCCACAACTACTGAGCCCACGTGCCACAACTACTGAAGCCCACGTACCTAGAGCCCGTGCTCCACAACAAGAGAACACCTCAATGAGAAGCCCACGCACTGCAACAAAGAGTAGCCCCCACTGGCTGCAACTAGAGAAAGCCCATGGGCAGCAACGAAGACCCAATGCAGCCTAAATAAATAAATAAATAAATTTATTTAAAAAAAAAAGAAAACGGGCTGAATTTGAAAGATGGCCCTGGGTAATAAAGAATCTAACTCCATTTAAAAAAAAAAAAAAGAATAAATCTTCATGACCTTGGGTTAGGTAAAGCCTTTTTAGATACAACACCCAAAGCACAAGAAACCAAAGAAAAAGTAGATAAATTGGATTTCATCAAAATTTAAAACTTCTGTACCTCAAAAGACACCATCAAGCGAATGAAAAGACAACCCACAGAATGGGAGAAAATATTTGCAAAAATACATCTGATAAGAGACTTGCATTCAGAATACATAAATAACACTTACAGTTCAATAAGTGTTATCAAACACTTATTGAAAGACAAATAACCCAATTTAAAAAATGGGCAAAGGACTTGAATAGACATTTCTCCAAAGATATACAAATGGCCCATAAGCAAATGAATAGATACTCAACACCACTAATCATTAGGGCAATGCAAATCAAAACAACAATAAGATATCACTTCTTATCCACTAGGATGGCTATAATAAAAAAGATAATAACAAGTGTTGCCCGAGGATGTGGAGACTAGAACCCTCACACCCTGCTGATAGGAATGTACATGGTACAGGGCTTTAGATAACAGTCTAGCAGTTTCTCAAAAGTTTAAACATAGAGTCAACATATGACCCAGCTATTCCAAGAGAAATGAAAATGTACATCCACACAAAAACTTATACATGAATGTAAATAGCAGCATTATTCATAATAGCCAAAAAGCAAAAACAAACTAAATGTCTATCAACTGAAGAATGGATAAATAAAATGCGTTATATTTTTCAGCAATAAAAAGAAATGAAGTACTGATACATTGTACAACATAGATGAGTCTCAAATGCATTAGGTTGTATATCTATCTACCTACCTACCTACCTACCTACCTATATATCTACCTATCTATCATTTATCTATCTAGAGAGAAAGAGAGGACAACGTAGCAGATGAGCAAGAAAATATTTGCAATACAGAGTGCAAAATTCTACCTCAGAGATTAGCTCTAAATACTACAGTACAGATCAGAGGTAGAGAGTCACTGCAGCTTTCATGGGGTTGATGATGCTTCGAGTGAGCTTGGAAAGATGTGTAGGCATTGGCTAAACGAAAAGGATAGAGAAAAATCCTTCCTGGTAAAGCAAATAGGATGTGGTAAATGCAAAGGTAAAAAATGAATTCAGGAAATATTTGTCAAGCTCCTACTCTGTGCTAGGTACAGTGGTGAGCACTGGAATTCTGCAATGAAAACGATTATGGGAAAAGTTCTTGGGCCCAGTGTCCACCCTGGACCAATTACCCAATGATGGGGATGAAGAATAGGGTGATGCAGCAGTAACATGGCTTCTGGGAGTAAACTCCTAGAGTGAGGCAGACGGTTTCTCTAGAGACGCCAATACCTCAAAGTATGTCCCACTGGGGCTGTGAAGGTAAGTGTTGGGTGTCCCAGGCTCTGATGGGATCTCTGCAGCGTTGACAGCTTTTCCTGTGTCTCTTCCAGGTTACATACTCCTGATGCTCCCAAGGTACAGTCCCCTACTCTTTGCTCCTAGTCCAAGTTGTGCCACCAAGGGATGGACGGTGAGTGTCTGGCCAGGGCAAAGGGCCCTCTGAGTCTGAAGGAAGCCGGGAAGCTGAGGGTGCAGCCCTCCCCGAGAGTCTGGCCTGGGGACAATTGATTGGGCTGGCCCCAAAGGAGGCAGAGAAGATCTAGAAGACAGATGCCTACCATAAAAGGCTCCCTGCTGGGCAGCTCAACTTTGCCTGAGAGTCATTTCCATGAAATTACCACTCCAAGGCACTAATGAGGTGATCTGGGAGACAGCTGGTATTTTGCATAATTCTCAGTAAGCCACTATTAAGTGGAGACCATGATTGATTCTGGTGTATCTTCCAAGAACAATACAGGCATGTAGATGAATGTCATCGAAGGAACAGAGACTGAGGGACACCTGGCAGCGCCCTGTTGAGCAGCCATCCCTAGGGACCCCTGGAATGGCCTTGGGAGAGGAGAAAACTCTAGCTTTTGGAATTCTGCTCCAAAATTGTCCTGTATCTGGGTCAGGCAGGGCAACGATAGCATCTCCCTGGCTCTAGGCTCCTTTGCTCAGACTATAAACATGCTCAAGCCTCATTCCACGTTTATAAAATCCTCCCTCACCTGCCTCAGTCATCACATTATCTCTTCACTCCCCTTCACAGCCAGACTTCTAGAAAGAGAATGTATCAGTGTCACTAAAGCTTAAACCAGTCCCCTATCTTCCTAGCTCCTCTGTAAGATGTTACACTCTTTTGGAGTCCTCTTCCTTTAGCTTCTATAACACCACCCTCTCTGCTTCTCTTTCTACCTCTCTGATTTCTCTGAATCCATCTTTTTCACTGAATTCCTGTCCATAGCCCTTTCCTTAAATGCTGTTCACTCAGGGTCTGTCCTTGGCACCCTTCCCTTTTTGCTCTGGGTGACCTCATCCATTCCTTTGATTTTCACCAACCCCTCACATACTGGTGACCCCAGCTCCCTATCTCTTTTCTGAGCTTCCAGCCTCTGTATTGTCCTGCTACCTGGATATACTGTGGTCTCCCAACTCCATATTTACACAATTGAGCTAATCATCAGTTCCCTCAAATTTGCTCCTGTGATGTTCTTCAGCTCAGTTGGTGGTAAGACTCTTTTACTCAGATACAAAAATAAGAAATCTAAGTAGCATTCTAGCCAATCAATCTGTGTCTAATGTCATGATAATCTAACAGCTCCAACTCCCTCCATCTATCTTCCTATCTCCCACCTCAATTGCTACCATCACTAACTTAGTTCAGACCTCATCATCTCCTATATGGATTTTGCAAGTTTGCTAACAGGTCTCTCTGCTTCTCATCCATCCCTCCCTGTATTCCATCCTCCATATGACTCTCTAAGTGATCTATCGAAAACAGAAGTCTATGACTCCATCACCTGGCTGAAAATCCTTTAATGGTTCCCCATTTTCTGCAGGATAAAATCCAAATCCTTGACTTTGAATCCATGATGAAGTCATGCCATTGGGACCTGAGAGGAAGTCTGCAGGGGGAGTATTGGGAGAGATTTTCCTCACTAAAAAAAAAGGATGCACGGGAGCAAATGCTCTTCTTCTTTGGAGATGAAATGTCTGCTTGTGATATCTAGAAATGCTTTGGTTATCTCTTAACCGTGAGAGGAGATATTGCAGATATTGCAGACATGCTAAGGAAAGACAGAAGCCACTTGGATCCTGCTGATATTCCTGAGCCACTGAATTAACCTGCCCTGGAAAGGCTTACTGCTAGATTTTCTGGAGCATGAAGATAACAAATATCCTAATTATTTAAACTGCTTTAGTTAGGTTTTCTGCTACTTGCAGTTGAAAGCACCCTGATACATTTATAGTACGTTTCTTTTTTTTTTAAAGACCTCATTTTAACAAATGCCAAAGATTTTGTTAAAATGAAGTCTTCTTCATTCCTCTTAGGGAGAATTAGGTCTGTATCTTTGTTTGGTTCACATAGCAATATGTACCTTCCTCTGTTGTGGCATTTAGAACCCAATTTTTGTTTCAGGTTTCTTTTAACTTATTACAGCCAAAGCATTTACTGCTGCAATGGATAGCCAAATGCATTCCCAAATTCAGTCTCTTACTTATGCAAACACAAACTTCGCCACCCCTCAGAGCCATATCTAGCCTGCTTTAGCCCTTAGATCAATGCAAGGAATATAATAATAGCGAGTCAGCTACATTCTGTGGGGAGCCGGTTGTAACAACTCATCTCTGCTGAAACATCTAGTTATGCTGGACTGGTCGTCATGGAAACATAGCTGATGATGTGAGCATATGGCCTAGAGCCTCTGTCTCTTACATTCCCAGTGAGGGAGGGGAGCTGGTACTTGAGAACAACGTGACAATGTCCTGTATTATCTGTTGTGCTTGTTGAATGAAGGGGGAGAATACATTGCTGCGGAGAGAGCTGAATTCAGGGTGCCATGAGGAATTAGGACTTAGAGAGCTCTGGTTCTTCTGTAAGCAGACACTGAGTAAGGCCTGTGCACCTAAAATGTGTGCAGATGGACGTGTGGAGGGTGGAGGAATGGCGAGGAGGATGCGGGGGAACAAATGTAATGAATACTCACCGTGTGCCAGACAATCTATTACAGATAATGATAATAATTGGCATGTTTTGAGCACATAGTAAATGCAAGGTACTTTACATCATTATTTCATTTAATCCATGCAACAAACTCATGAAGCTGATTCCATTATTCTCCCAATTTTTCAGAAAAGGAAACTCAGTAAATAATTGCTCAAAGTCACGCAACTTGGAAGTGGTAAATCCAGGCTTGAATCCAGGGTTGTCTATCTCTAAAATAGCTGTGGAAACCTAAGCTATGCTCTCTCTCTACTGTGATAAGTGCTTTGGATATCTTATTTTGTTAAAAAAACATTGTTTTGGTATTAGAGTTCACACCAAGCTTTTAAGATATAGTACGAGGTGCTTGTCTGAAATATCCTCACATATAGCAGATGAAAGTCTTTTGAACTGTTAATTATATTATAGTGTAATTCTCATGATAATTTGGTGAGGATGCTAAAATCATTTCCATTTTACAAATGAGGAGTCTTATGCTCAGAGAAATGAAGCAATTCGCCCAAGGTCACATGGCTGACGGTAAAGAGGGAGTGGAAACCAGTGAGTGTCATTCAAAGCCTATGCTCTATCTACTCCCTATTCTGTGTTAGGGCCAGGCAGGCTGTCTCTCTCTCTCCATTGTGGCTTCTGTTGCCGTATTGGGTTGACTCTGAAGCCCCCTCCTCTCTGACTGAGAGGCTTACATATCTAACTGCCTTCTCAATTTCACAGGCAAACTTAACAAAACAACCAGACCAAAACAACCAAAACAACCACCATCACAACAGGAAAACCCAACACAGCCAAAGTTGAACTAAAGGTCTTCTCCCCCAAAAGCTGCCCCTCCTCTCATGCCCCAATCCCAGTAGATGGCATCATCACTTACCCTATTGCTCATTCCAGTAACTCAGGGTACATCTTTAACATTTCTTCTCTCTTCCCTTTTTCATATCAAATCCGTTATTGAGTCCTGATGGTTCTACCACATTGGTCTATTGTCCTCACTACCCTAACCCACGCCATTACCATCTCTTGTCTGGATTATTGCAAGAGCCTCTTAACAGGTATCCATGCCTCTACTGTTGTGTCTTTCCAATCCAGTCTTCACTGCAGCATACTCTCACTATCACTGTTTTGCTTAAATGATTTCCTATGACTCTTGGGAGAATGTCCAAAATCTTTAACATGGTTTCTCTGTCATGTTATAATCTGTTTCGTACTCTGGCAGCATCCTCTGTTTTTCATTCACAGCACCTATCACATTTATGATTAATTATTCCATTAATTATTTGTATGATTATCTGTTAGATGTGTCTTTACATTAGAGTCCAGGTCCTTCATTCTAGTCCTTACTCTGCTACTGACTGTCTATTCAGGCTTGAGCAAGAAGCAAGATTACTGCTTTTGTACCAGTCTCTATTGTCTGTCTTTGTCTCTGTCCTCTGCTGAACTCTGAGCTCCTTTGACTAGAAGAATTTGACTAGAAACCAAGTCCATCTGACCTCAGAACCTAGATTTCCTAATTCTTGCAACAGGACAAGAATTAAGAAAATAATGGTGCAGATGAGGAAACGGAAGCCCAGAGTGTCAAAGGGATTTGCCTGACATCACACAGAGCCAGAGCAAGAACTCTAGCCTGCTGGCTCCTAACCCAGGGCTTGTTCCTTCATCCCACTGTCTCCCAAGAGCAACACCTGGCAGAGGCCAAGTGGAGCCGAAAAGGCACTTCCATGTCTAACTTGAGTGTTGGCAGCATGATTACTAGACTTTGTGGAGTCTCTGTACCCCTCTTCCCAGCCCGAATCTGTATTAGAGCTGAGCTCTGGATGAGCTCAGCAGGTTGTTCTTACTAGTCTGATGCAGCACTGCTCACTGGCTCTGCAGGGGTCCTGGGGCGGGGGCATCTGCGTGAAGGGGACATGTCCCCATCTGGCCCCAGGGCACCTGCCTGGGTTTCATATCGCCTTGCAGTCCTTGATAAAATTGTCCCTGGGACCCACATGGGGCTCTGCCAGCTCATATAGCACCGTAGGGCATATTACAGCAGGCATCCTCTCAGGTGGACAAATGGGGAAAGGGAGCGATTCTGAGAGCCCAGGTTAAACAGCCTCCCTTCCTCTGCTGGCTCAGCCTCAGCTGGGGACCCTGGGCTGCCTCCTCTGCTGGGTGCTTTCCTTCGGGACACAAACTTCTGAGCCCCGGAAATCCTTCCCCTCCTCTGGCCATATCTCTTCATCCTGTACGATTTGTTCCAAGCTCATTCACCACCCACTTGTCAAGAGGTCTAGAGGACTCCACCTCCACTCCTATTGTTCCGCACCAACCGCCTGAATCATGGCTGTTCCCCTCCTGGTTCTCACAATCTAGGGAGAGAGACCAGGAAAGAATCCCAGGTGGTTTTGGGAGTCACCGAAATTGCATCAACTCACCTTCTTTCAGAACCAGACATGGGCTCATAAATGGGACCTTATAGGCACAGACCCTGACTGAGGGATCAATTAGGATGGTGGGGGAGGGACTCAGAGAAAGGCAGTGGGTAAAGGGGAGCCAAGGGCACTGGACTGGAGGTGAGGAAGCCTCAACCTGTCCCTTCCCTGATGTGTGACCTTGGGCAAATCTGGTCCCTTTGCTGGGCCTTGCTCTCCTCGGCATGGTCTGGGGAGTTATCCCCAGTGATCTTGGGGATCTAGGATCTTGGGCAGTGTGGACATGACATGATGAGCTCTGTACAGTATATTAAGGAAAATATAAGGCAAGCACTTAAAGGAGTGTTATATGTTTTCTTAGGAAATAATTCTTGTTAGACTTGTTTAAAGTATTCATTTACTCAAAGTACAGGTGGCATACAGATACAGCAAAACACGGGAGAGTGGTACGTCAGTGATGCTACTTGAGCAATGTGGATTTAGGGAACATTCCATTTCCCCTAAATGGTTCCTTTTACATCTTCTCGATTGTAAAACTCAGAGCTAAATTCAAAACTCAGTCTCAGAAATTGTATTGATCTTTATATTAGCAGGTATGTGTTCTCCTTTGCTTTGGATCTGATTTCCTTTCTACGTCTAAATTATCATTTCTCTGTGGAGCTTTCCATTGCAAGCTGTGGAAATTGGAAGGCAGTGAGGTACCATGATATATACAAATCACATTCAGAATTAGAGAACTAAAAGGCATACATCTGATGAACAGGGATTGACATTAGCTTAGTCCTTCATAATTTACAAAGCAGTTTTCACATATCCTTTCTTACACCATTTTTTTGTCTTCATTAATAACATGCAGAGTTACCTGTTGGGGTAAATATTATCATTATTCCCATGTCACAGATGGGAAACTGAGGCATGAAGCAGCAAGAGGACCTGCTCCTGGTCGAATGAGTTGAGAGTCAGACCTAAGTCTGACTCCTGTTTCCATATTTCTTCAGTGTGTGGATGAAAAATTGTCACTCGTTATCTTCTTCTACGAGGATTAGTCACTAGCCACTGCAGTCGCTGACCTTCAACACATCCCGAAAGGAGTTCAGGGCTCAGATCAAGAGTGAGGCGCTCTGTGCTCTGGGAAAAACTGGCAGAACAGGCCTTCAGATAGATATTTTCAGGAGAAGAATTTATGAGCCCAATTCTTGCATCTTGTCATATCTAGAAAAGCACTAAGATCATTAATGGAGACATCTGCTCCTCATGACTAGCAGCAACCCTCTGCCCAAATGTGTGCTTGACTGCATGTAACCTTATTCACAAAAATCACATACATACTGACCTCCACCCCTGCCTCCTCCCAGCAGTTCCTCAGAGCTCTCTGAGAGGCTGTTTCCCAGGCTATAGTCTTCATTTTGCCCCAAATAAAATTTAACTCACAACCCTCATGCTGTGCTTTTTTTTTTTTTTTTCAGTTGACAAGTGTCACCATAATTGCTTTGTTTTTGTGTTTGTAAAACTAGACAGATACCCCCCTTGATGGGGATGGAGGGGAGGACTGTAGGGAGTGAGACATGCCCCAGGCTCTGAGCTTGCAGCACATGGTTCCCACCTCCCAGGCTCACGCCTGCCTTACCGGGGCCTGGCTGGAGCCCCGCTGGGTTTACAGCTCTTATTCGGGCTCTGAGCACTCAAGGCCATCTTCAGCAGGTTGGGGCGCTTGCAGAGCCGCTTCCCCTAGTTGGCTGGGCTTTTCACAGGCTTAAAGCGTCATACCTCTGTGAGCACAGCCTGTTAGCAGCCCAGGTCAGCAGCCCTGGGTCCTTCCAGAGCCACCCATCCAAGTGCATCCCCGCCAGCCTGCGGCCTGAGTTTCCTCTGACTTGCCCAGCCTCTGTCTCTGTCGTCTGTTCCTCTCTCCTTGTCATTACCTGCGCTCTTGGCTCTGGGAGCAGTTCCCTAGGTTTCCCCAAGCTCGAGAGCTGTGGAGAATGTTGGGAATTGTGGCAATGGTTTCCTAGGCATATGGGCAGTCAGCAGGTTTTTCTTAAAAAAAAAGTGGGGGAAATAAAACCCTCCTCCCCAAACCTCCGTAATATTTAAGGGAGGAAAACATGAGAAAAGCATGAAGGAAACATACAGAAATTTCTTCTAATCATCCCTGCCTCCCAACCTGAGGACCGACCACTGTTAACATGTTAGCATCTGTCTTTCCATATTAATATTTTTTATGCCTATAATAGCATACATTGTTTTCTCTACAGAAAAAAAAGGCACCAAAATAGTTACTATTTTGTAGGGTTCTTTGGTTTTTGTTTTTGCTTGTTTTTCTTCTTCTTAGCAGTAAATCATGAATATTTTCTATGCCAACGAATATTCTTCTACAATATGATTTTTAATGATTGTACGGCATCCCATTATGGATATATCATTATTTAATCAATACTCCTGTTTGGCATTTTAGTGGTTTCCTTTTTTTTTTTTTTTCTGCAATGCTGTGATGAGTATTCAAGAACTTACATTCCGATGCATTATCTCTGATTATATTCTTACATTCTTGGAAGTAGTATTGCAGGGTCAGACAGCATGCACACATTTAAAGCTTTACTCCAGTTCTACAGTGCTTTTAAAACTCAATTTTATTTACTGTAAAAACAACATTAGAGCAGTAATAATGAATTCCTCAAAAGAAACATCACCCACAAACTTCCTTCTCTGACAAATCAGTTGCTTTTTTTTGCTCATGTTCCTGTCCATATGCAGAGAGGAGTTTTACATGATTGTGCTTATGCCTATGTTAGGCTATTATAATTCCCAGGAATGCATACTCATATAGGCTTCAGGGTCTAATTGAAACCATTTAGCTAAAAGGGAAAAGAGTCTCACCAAAATTCAGCAAAAGGGGTTGGAATCTGGTAAGTCTGTTGGACTGCAGCTGGAGAAGCTGTTCTAGATCTCAGGCAGCTTTCCAGAACTCGGTCGGACCTCTTGATATCCATGCCAACACTCTGTCATTTACCTCAGTTAGCTACTCTTTGTGCTTTTGCTTCTTTCTGTGTCTCTTTCTCTCCTTTCCCCTGGCTGACTTCCTCACACTCTGCTCTGTATCTTTTCTCAGCCTAATATTTTCCAGTTCCAGACAACACACATGTTCAGAGCCTTTCATTCCCATACTTGACCTCGCGATCTACATGTCCTTTAAGCTTCAGACCCTGATGTGGTTTGCCTGATCCTCTTAGTATTCCCCCAATTCCAACGCCAAAGGATGAGAAACCTGGACAGAGACAAGATGGCCGAGTAGAAGGACGTGAGCTCACCCTTCTCACAAAAACACCAAAATCACAACAAACTGCTGAACAACCAGAGACAAAAAAACGCTGGAACCTACCAAAAAAGATACCCTACATCCAAAGACAAAGAAGAAGCCACAACAAGACGGTAGGAGGGGCACAATCGCAATAAAATCAAATCCCATACCCGCAGGGTGGGCAACACACAAACTGGAAATTAATTACACCACAGAAGTTCCCCCACAGAAGTGAAAGTTCTGAGCCCCACGTCAGGCTCCCCAGCCTGGGGGTCCGGCCACAGGAGGAGGAGGCCCCAGAGAATCTGGCTTTGAAGGCCAGGGGGGTTTGATCGCAGGAATTCCACAGGACTGGGGGAAACAGAAACTCCGCTCTTGGAGGGCGCACACAGGGTCTCATGCGCACCAGGACCCAGGGATGAGAAACCTATTGGTCCAGTTTACTCCTGTTTGAGCAGAGTTTTACACCAAAGTATCTCAGAGGATGTTGGCCCCTCCCCCACCTCCAGCCATTGGGCTGTATGGAGAGGAGGGGTCATAGAGCCACATGGCACAGAACATGGTTGCTGGGCTACTCTGCTCAGCAGGTGCTGTGGGTGATCCAGTTCCTTAAAAAGTGATAGTGGTAATGGAAAATAATCTGAAAAAGAATATATATATGTATATATATATATATATATATATATATATATACATATATATAAATGAATCACTTTGCTGTACACCTGAAACACTGTAAATCAACTGTACTTTAATTAAAAATAAAAAAGATAAGGAACCTGAGCTCCAGTGAGACTAAAAAAAAAAAAAAAGTGATAGCAGCTATTATAGGTAGCTGGGTTTTTATGTATAGTACAATAACATAGATAAATTATGTATTCTAGTGTTTGAATTATTTTGTCATAAGCACATAAAGACTTCATACTTATCCAGATTAACGTGGGCATGATAGTTCATCCAGTGGGTAGACTGCAATTTGTTTAAGCTATCTCCTGTAGTTAAATATTTAAATTTACTGGCTTTAAAAAAAAAAACAATTTGGAAAATTCTGTAATGAATAGCTTATCAGTATATATATTTAGTTTTTTTAGATTTTTCTCTTCAGTGTTCAGCTAGCAATGTTTTTAGCAGCAAGGAAAAGAAGGCTTCTCTAAATGGCCTTTCAAATTAGGGGTTATCGTTCTCATATAATAAGTTACTCAAAGGCAAAAGACTGCTGGCTTTGGTTCCCTTGGCCTTTTTCTCATGTCAGTGTTCTCAAAATGGCTGCTGAAGCTCTAATCATAACATCAGTATCCAAGGCAGAAAGGAGGAAGAGATAACGCTGGTTCAGGTCTGCGTTTTGTTTTTATCATCCCAGAATCACCACCAGTAGACATAGACTTAGGTCTGTCTGGCTAGAATTGTGTTACAAGGTCACCCCTACCTGCAAGGGAGGCTACAAAAGCATCTTTCCAACCTCTTTATTTGGAGGCAGCAAAGAAGAAAAGAGACAGTAATGTGCATTAAACCAGCCTTCCTGGTGTTGTCACAAGGGCTTCTCAAATGTGCTGAAGCTTCAGAAAGCTTCCTGCAAATAACATCTTGCCTGGAAGCCTATTCGGAAAGCAGATAAATGTGGAGTTGCTTTAGTTGAAGTGAGGATGGGGGCTTAGAGATTTATGTGGTCAACACCCCAGCACCCAGTAGAAGGCATTTCCTGCTCTCCAACTGTCCAGCACCTATGTCATCTTGCAATTCATACCCAAGTTTTCTGTTTGGGGAGACTCCCCATTTGTATGGAGACTTGGGAGAGAATTCCCATCTCCCACTGGTAAGCCAAAGACGGATATTCTTCACCCCCACCGCCTGCTTTCTTGCAAAACCCAAGGCATGTGATTTAGGCTCAATTAGGCATTCTTTTCTATGTCTTTGAATCAGGAGCATGTGACAGTATGGGGGTGATTGAGGTCATTTTCCTCTCAGCAGCAGGGCCACAAGCACCGGACTCTGCTCGCTCCGAGACGTGTAGTGTGGTTCCAGCTCCCTAGCCTGCTGGAATTGTCTTGTTTTCTGCCTGCTTTCGGAACGTGCTTGTATAGCTTCCCACTGATTCTGTGAACCTCTGAGTTCTTTCAGTGCATTGACTTTTGGCTTAAGATAGCCAGGGTTGATTTCTCTTGCTTATAGATCCAAACCCTGGCTAAAACATACCTTTCCTAGCAGTCCCACGGACAATTCTGTGGAATTTCTAGGGTTGCAAGGAGCATAGTTTAAAATCTGCTGCCTTAGGAGTAACCCCTTGGAATGGAATTAAGGGACAAAGGTACAAACAGTTTACAGTTTCTTGATAATTATTGCCAAAGAGCGTTCCAAAAGAATCGTGTAACTTTACTTAACCACAAGCACTGGGTATTCTCATTGTTTTAATTTTTGCTAGTATAATGGCAGGGAAATGGTTCCAATTAATGTTTTAGTTTGCACATACTTGAAAATATGAAGCTAAACACATTTCCTTATGCTGATTTATGGTTGTATTTCTATTTATGGAAGGGATCTGTTTATTCAAGATTTAATTTTTCTTTTTATGATATCAACTTCATATAATTTATATATTAATTCTTTGAATATTTACTGCAAACATTATTCTATTTTATCTTCCTGTTGTTACTTTGCTTTGCACAGAAGCTTCACATTTTTACGTAGTAAAATCTGTTCATCTTTTCCTTTGTGATTTCTTCTTTGCTTCAGTGCTTGAAAAGTTATTATTCCTCCAAAGATCTGATAAATAGTGAATTCAATTTCCTGCCAGTTTTTCTGTGATTTGGCTTTCATCTATTTAACTCTTTTATCCATCTGAGATATATTTTTGAGTATTGTATAAAGGTATGAATCTAAATGATCACACTGAGTTTTAGATTGATATGCTTTTGTAAATAAGCCAAGCCTCTGCATTTTTGTTTTGCTTTGATTTGAGTTTTAGTAATACAAAGAATATTGTGCAGGGAGCTGGGGCTTGTTATTGAGACAAATGTGAGTAAAATGGAGAAAGAACTTTAGACAATTGAGATAGAAACAGAGAGAGAGGGAATGACTGAAACAGAGACAGAAAAGCTGAAATAGATACTGAAATAGAAACAAAGAGAAGTGAAGACTCATGGAGAAAACACAGTCTCTTCAGCAAGTGGTGTAGGGAAAGTTGGACAGCCGCACATAAATCAATGATGTTGGAACACACCCTCACACCATACACAAAAATAAACTCAAAATGGCTTAAAGACTTAAATATAAGACATGACACCGTAAAACTCCTAGAAGAGAACATAGGCAAAACTTTCTCTGACATAAATCGTACCAATGTTTTCTTAGGTCAGTCTCCCAAGGCAATAGAAATAAAAGCAAAAATAAACAAATGGGACCTAATCAAACTAATAAGCTTTTGCACAGCAAAGGAAATCATAAACAAAACAAAAAGACAACCAATGGACTGGGAGAAAATATCTGCAAACGATGCAACCAACAAGGGTTTAATTTCCAAAATATATAAACAGCTCATACAACTCAATAACAAAAAAATAACCCAATCAAAGAATGACAGAAGACCTAAAGAGACATTTCTCCAAAGAAGTCATACAGATGGCCAATAGACACGTGAAAAGATGCTCAACATCCCTAATTATTAGAGAAATGCAAATCAAAACTACAATGAGGTATCACCTCACACCAGGCAGAATGGCCATCATTAAAGTCTACAAATAACAAATGCTGGAGAGGGTGTAGAGAAAAGAGAACCCTCCTACACTGTTGGTGGGAATGTAAATTGGTGCAGCCGCCATGGAAAACAGTATGGAGGTTCCTTAAAAAACTGAAAATAGAGTTGCCGCATGACCCAGCAATCCCACTCCTGGGCATATATCCAGAGAAACCTATACTTCAAAAAGATACATGCATCCCAGTGTTCATAGCAGCACTATTTACAATAGCCAAGACATGGAAGCAACCTAAATGTTCATCTACAGATGAATTGATAAAGAGGAGATATATATATATATATGTAATGGAATACTACTCAGCTATAAAAAAGAATGAGATAGTGTCATTTGCCGTAACATGGGTGGACCTAGAAATTATCATGCTAAGTGAAGTAAGTCAGGAAGAGAAAGACTAATACCATATATCACTTATATGTGGAATCTAAAATATGACACAAAAGAACTTATTTACAGAACAGTAACAGACAGACATGGAAAACAAACTTATGTTTACCAAAGGGGAAAGGGGGTGGGGGAGGGATAATTAGGAGTTTGGAATTAGCAGATACACAGTATTATATATAAAATAGGTAAATGACAAGGTCCTACTGTATAGTGCAGGGAACTATATTCAATATCCTCTAATAAACTATAATGGAAAAGAATATGAAAAAGAATATGTATATATATATATATATAACTGAGTCACTTTGCTGTATACCAGAAACTAATACAACATTGTAAATCAACTTACTTTAATTTAAAAAAAAAAAAAAGAGTGAAAAAGTAAAAGAAGTAAAGACGCAAAGGGCAAGATGACAAGGAAAAGAAACGGAGGTCCAGTGCAGGAGAGGGTTTGGGTGTCTCAGGCCTGGATCTTGGCTTGGTGACCACTGAGGCTGGGGAACTGACTGGCAGAGGCTCAGACGATGTCAAGGAGCAGCAATGGGGGATCTCCTTCTGCTACCCCTGCTCCATCCAGCTTTAGTCTGTCCGTTGAGAACACCAATTCCCATTCATTCTCCAGTTGGCTCCAGGTCTGGGGCATCTCAGGGGCTTAGAGGAAAGTATCTTTCCTTTCTCCTATTCATAGTCTTCCTTCTCTCTAGTCTGGCTTCAGGCAAGCATTCAAGGAAGGACAAGATCCTGAAGACCGGTCATCTAAAATGGCCACCAGTGGGGGCTGTATTGTCTGAATGTCTCTGCCTGGTCCTGAAGCCCCATTATTAGCCTTATTAGAGGGGTTGAGTCATTGTACCCATCAATAAAAGGCAGATGTGGGATTCGAACCCTGGTCTTATCTAATTCCAAATCTTGTGCTTCTTTCCCATGCATCAAGATATTGGGCTTATCCCACATCTCCACTAAAAATTGTCTTCTCCAGAACGCCCTTTGTCTCTGCTTATCTATATATGTCATCTTCCCATCACATCAGCCTAAAGGGCTATTTCCCACCTCTGATTTCCTATAGCTCAGGCTTCATTTGGCACTGAGGCCTTACTTTTAGGCCTGTCTTCTACTCTTACCTAAATATTGTGGTATTTTTGTCTTGTCTCCTCAACTGAGTTATAATTTGGAACTGTATTTTACCCCTTTGGACTTCCTTGCATCACTTCACACTATGCTGTCCAGTTATTGGTTCATTCATTCACTCAAGTATTTTATCAGAAACTTCTATGTGCCAGGCACTGTGTGAAGGACTGAGAAGGCAAAACTAATTGTTTGTCAAAAAATATTTTCCAAATTAGTTTTAATACATTCCTGCCCTGTAGTATGGCCCCTGATGCTGGCATGCTCCAGTCACAGAAAGGTATGAACCAACAACCCCCTTGCTGGTCCCTAGGCTCTGGTTCTGGCATGAAAATCTGTGCAGAAAGGCCAAAGAGGAAATGGCTTTCCCTATTGCTCACGAGGGTACTTTCAGGCCTGGACCCTGGGGTATTGTGACTTTAAAATATGATCCTTTTTTTCAAAGCTCTTATCAAGGTTTGCATCTTTAATAGGTAGCACTGAGAGGATGTTGGCATATATCTTTCCCTGGGGTCAGACAGACCTGGGATCAAATTCAGGTTCTACTTATGTGGTCCTTAACCAGTCCCTTCAGTTCCCCAAGCCTTAGTCTCCTCGTCTGTAAAACTAGGGTGATAGTAGCTGCAGTGAACACAAGAGAATGTGCATATAAAGCTCCCATCTCATAGCAAGTTTGAAGGACAGGGGAGATGTTATTTATAATGAGAGCTTCAAAATCCCCAAGTGTGACTTTGGGCTCTTCAGTACCTTCCCTGTCTTTTTTTTTCCTTTTTTTAAAAAAATATCTCCCTGGCTAATTAACACATTGTCTATACATTTTAAAGCTCTAGGTGGTTGTTGGTAAACATTTTTTGGACATATTGCAATTTGTAGTTTGCAGTGTTTGTAGTTACAGCATCTAACTCTAAAAATAAATGTGTTTCTGAAATGAGTAATAAATAATTTTCTGAGTGGAAAACTCTTTTTCCACATTCATTTTAAAGAAGTTTTTAACTAATTAATTTGTTTTTCTGAATAGATAATACAAGAATAGTCTCCCAGTTTCTTGTTTATCCTTCTAGAAATAAAAAAATCAACGATACAACTAACTACACATTTATATATTCTCTCCTTTTACACAAATGGTGGTGTATTATACATACTGTCCGTTATTTCATTTAAATAAATCTTGAAGATTGTTCCAAGTTAGTATGAATTCCTTTTTTTTTTTCTGCATAGTATCTCCTCGTATGAATGTACCTTGATTTATTTGCCCAGTCTTGAATTAATGGACATTTAAATTGTGTCAATCTCTTGCTATCTGCTATCACAAATAGTGCTTCAGTAAATAGCCTCATGTATGTTATTTTCTACATGCATATACCTATTAAATAAGTTATTAGAATCAGATTTGCTAGGTCAAAGGGCATGTAAATTTGTAATTTTGCTAGATATTGCCCACTCCCAAAGAATGTTTACATCTTGGTTGGGGTTCCCCCAGAAAAGCATATCTCTGTGACAATGATTCTAGTGCAAGTAGTATATTTGGAAGGTTCAGGAAACACCAGAAAGCTGAGGGGAAGGGGAGTGAAACAGGGAAACAAGGCAACCATTAAAGGGATGTATTATGAAACCAGCTAATACAGTAGGTGACTGAAACTTAATCCCACTTGGAAATGATGAGAAATGGTGCAGAATACTTGCTTCTGGATTTTCCTAAACAAAGGTGAGGAAGCTGCGTCTCCCCAGAGTCATTGGCTGAAGGCTGCTCTGGGAGCATGGGGGTGTGAGATACGAATAGTGGGGTAGGTGTTAATTCCCTGGTCTGGCCTTCTGGTGGCCAGAACGGACTTCCACAGTTCAGAAAAATCCCTCAGGCAAAGAGATGAAATTTTGGGGGCATTGAGTCCCTGAGTACATTGAAAGTACACGATATGGGCTGGACTCAACTAGCAATGAATGAAGATTAGTGTTTCCCCTGACTTTTGCTCCATAAAGTGTTATCAGATATTTGATCTTGCCAATTGTATAGGGGAAAAATAGTACTAATAACACAAAAAATAGTGACTCCATGTAGTTTTAATTTTCAGGTCTATTATAATCCACATTGATTTTTAAAATAAAATAATTTAAAACTCACCGTCTATCTAACACTTCTCTAAATATAAAGGACTCTTACATGTTCCAGTAAATCAACACACCCTCATCCTACACTATGAATAGGTGTTACAGTTATTCCCATTTTAAAACAATAAAGAGAGGAGTAAAGAGGTTTAGTAACCTGCCCTAAACTACTCAGTTTATCAGTAGGGATTTGATGTCAGATTTTCTTGTTTCAAAACCAATGTATCCTTGGAAAAACTGTTCTCTTCTAAATGGGATAAAACAGACCAGCCACGTAACCTCTCAGTTTCTTGATCTGTAAAACAAAGAGTAGTGAACATCTATTGTTTGAGTCTTGCCAGCATCCATTCTCCATTCTTCAGATAGCATCAATATTATCACCTGGGAATTTGTTAGAATTGCCAATTCTTGGGCTTTACCCCAGACCTACTGAATCAGAAACTCCTGGGTTGGAGCCCAGCAATCTGTGTTTTAACAAGCCCTCCAGGTGATTCTGATTCATGCTGAAGTTTGAGAAACACCGGCTCAGGGGAAGAGAAATAAGTGGAGCCATCTTGCCAACACCAGGGCAGATCCGGCTTGAGACTTGAGTCATATAGGACAAACACAGCTGAGAGATACAGAGAGTGAAAGAGTCCTGACGATACCATTTGAGTCTCTGAGTCTAGCTGTCCTTAAATTTAGATCAACAGCTGTATCATTTAGTTACATGAACCAATAAATTCTTTTTATTTCAGTTTGAGTTGGGTTTCTGTCACCGGCAACCAAACAAGTCCTTACGGTCAAGGGAATCATTTATTCCTCCTTATATTTCCAAGTGGAGAGATTCTCTTTGAGCACTGGTTCTCAAAGTGTGGTCCCAAGATAAGCAGCATCTGCATCACCAGGGAACTTGTTAAAAAATAAGACTTATCAGACCATACCGGAGACCAGTGAATCAGGGTTCTGGGGGTGGAGCCCAGCAATCTGCGTTGTAATAAGCTCTGCAGGTGATTCTGATGCCCACTAAAATTTGAAAATCACCAGAGTAAGGCTCCTAGCCTCTCTCCCCATCCCTTATTCATCCTTCTCCACGAAGAAGGTATGACTTCTACTTGACTATCCACTTGAGTTTGGAAGAATGATGTGGGCATGCTCTGTTTAACTCCTTCCTTTGTTTTCTTTGGGAGTCAGCCTGACTAAAAGGGGGCAGTTATTCTGTGTTCCTCTATGTGCTACAAGTTTTACGGAGGCAGAGCCCCATAAGATGAGGCCTGCAGTTTTTCCAGCCCTGCCTGTAACTCAATGGTACATTTATTCTGGGAACAGTGTAAGCAAGCCTACTTGGCCTCACATCTAAGACATATCCTCCAGTCTGTGTCTTATCAGTAACAAAGCTGACCTTTGGATCTCCATCTATTGGTCTTCTGTGTCCTATTTGTCAATTGGTTCAAAACTTGGGTGGGGAGGAGGGCTGTTATTTATTGGGTCCCCTAATGCCCCAACACTGACTAATATAGGAGGTAGAGTAGACCTGTCAAGTCCCTTCCCTTTCTAGCATTTAGGATGCCGTGTCTCACACTCTCACTCCAGGGCTCCTGAGTTTTCCAAAAAGAAAACTTTGTTTGTTCTGACCAGACCACTGGTGTTGCAGCTGCAGGAGACAGAAGTATCCCATGTCCCATGGGGCGCAGGAGGGAAGATTGCAATCACAAAGCATTTCCTTTCAGTTCTCTCCTGAAACAGTGTAATTCTGTGGGGACAGGAACAGGGCTTAGAAACCACTGCATTTTAAAAAGCTTCCTAGGAGCTGTCTACCTTGCCTTATTATCAGGTTCTACCAGCTGTCTAACCTAAATCCATATAGCTGCATTTGAAGTTGTATCCTTTTGTTCTGGAGGCTAGAGATGTCTTAGCTTATTGAAAAGAAGAAAGGACTTCACTCTTCTCTCTGCCACTCTTTCGGTCTTTCCTGAGTTCTTCACAAGTCTTTAAAACAGCCATAGTCACAGTCCTGGAAAGGGGTGTGGGTGAAAGAGAGAGCTGTTTGGAGCCCTATAAACCAGGCCTGGGCGCTAGAGGAAGCTCAGTTTTCAGGGCTCAGTCCCCATAGAGCAGCAGGCATGTCTCTCTTTGGAAAGCTGCTGCGGGGAAGAAAGAGAGAAAGCAGCCATCACTGTTCAACCTGACTGATGGAGAATGACATAAGTATTTTCTATATATTGACTCTGATTCTCAATCTTCCTGGAATAAAGTCTCCCAGGTTATCTAACTACCACTTATTTTTACATAGTTCAATCATATAGGTACAATTTTGGCTTCTGCTTTGCCCATATCATTAAAAATTGTTCATAAACATAATCTTATATTTTTCTTGACTAAAAAGAAATAGAGGTTGGACTTCATTAAAATAAAAAACTTGTACATCAAAGAATACTATCGAGAGGATGAAGAGCCACAGAAAATATATTTGCAAATGACATATCTGATAAGGGTTTAATATCCAGAATATATAAAGAAGTCCTACAACTCAACAACAAAAAGGCAAATAAACCAGTTAAAAAATAGGCAAAGGGACTTCCCTGGTGGCACAGTGGTTAAGAATCTGCCTGCCAATGTGGGGGACATGGGTTCAAGCCCTGGTCTGGGAAGATCCCACATGCTGTGGAGCAACTAAGCCCGTGCGCCACAACTACTGAGCCTGTGCTCTAGAGCCCGCGAACCACAACTACTGAGCCCACGTACCACAGCTACTGAAGCCTGTGTGCCTACAGCCCGTGCTCCGCAACAAGAGAAACCACTGCAATGAGAAGCCCGTGCACTGCAACGAAGAGTAGCCCCCGCTCGCCGCAACTAGAGAAAGCCCGCACGCAGCAACGAACAGTCAACACAGCCAAAAATAAATAAATTTATTTTAAAAAATAGGCAAAGGACTTGAATAAACATTTCGCCAAAGAAGATATATAAATGGCAAATAAGCATATGAAAATGTGCTCAACATCTCAACATCATTAGTCATTAGGGAAATGCAAACCAAAACTATAATCAGATACCACTTCATACCTTTCAGGATGGCTATTATAAAAAAAGGAAGATAGCAAATGTTGTTGAAGATGTGAGGAAATTGGAACCCTCTCACATTGCTGGTGGAAATGTAAAATGGTGTAGCTGCTATGGAAAACAATTTGGCAGTCTCTCAAAGAGACATAAAAGTACCATTTGACCCAACAATTCCACT